>NC_053391.1:222219213-222532675 GCF_905171765.1 Bufo bufo
AACACTTTATGAAAAACCCTATCACTACACAAGAATTAATTAAGGCACCAGGTAATTATCAACACACAGAATTAAGGGTAAAATCTACCAAATATCCCAGCCAGGAATTGAGCCAAGAACTAATAACATTTAGGAAGTGTGTCTAATACGATATACGACAACTAAAAGAGGGGAATCCCAGACAAAATCATTTAAATAAGGCCCAAATACAGGCGATCAGAACAAGAACAGATAGTAATCCTCCCGGCAGACAAAGGCGGAGCTATAGTAGTACAAGATCTTTTAAACTATAACCAAGAATGCCTAAAGCCACTAGAAGAACAAATGACCTATTCAAAACTTAAATGTGACCCCACACTTAAATACCAACAAGAGTTAATTACATTGTGTGATAAAAGACTAACACAGGGAATATTAACGGAACAAGAATACAAATTCATAACTACAACAGAACAAAGACTCCCTGTATTTTATTGTATTCCTAAATTACATAAAGACCCAACTAACCCCCCTGGCCGCCCTATAGTGTCAGGTATAGGATCCCTCACTACCAATCTGTCCAACTATGTAGACAGATTACTACAACCAATAGTGCAAAAAACAAACTCCTATATTAGGGACACAACTCAGATTATCAGTATATTGGAAAATGTCAAATATGATCCCAACTGGACCATTGGTACTCTTGACGTACAGTCGCTGTACACAATTATCAACCATCAACAAGGTATAGCAGCTATGAAAACACAACTATTAATTGATGGCAATATCCATGTAAAACAGACTGATTTTTTGGCAGACAGTGTCAGCTTTATATTGACACATAACAATTTTTATTTTGAAGGGGACTTTTATTTGCAAGAGCAGAGGACTGCCATGGGCACCAGGTTTGCCCCCAGCTATGCCAATCTGTTTATGGAAGATTGGGAGACACAACAGATTTTGTCAAGGCTGAGGTCAGACCTGGTGCTCTGGCATCGTTATATAGATGACATCATATTTATTTAGAAAAAAAGACACAACAACTTTAGACAGGTTCTTGGAAGAGATAAATCTCAATGAGTTGAACCTAAGATTTACATCAACCTTATCTAAGACAAATATAGAATATTTAGACCTACAAATCACAGTGGAAAATGATAGCCTAACATGCAACACTTTCCATAAACCTGTCTCCAAAAACAGCTACATTAGATACACCAGCTGTCATCTACCAAGATGGCTGATAAATGTACCATTGGGACAGTTCCGAAGATTAAAGAGAAACTGCACCAGAGATAACAAATTTGAGGAAGAGGCTAGCAAATTGAAGGAACAATTGATTCAAAAAGAATACCCACAAATAGTGGTTGATACAGCACTTAGTTGTCACGGATGAGAGTGGGGGAAACCCTCATCCGTGCGATGTTAAGGATAAGGAAGCTGCTAGGCCTGGATAACAGAATTAGGGAGCAGGTCACCTCCTAAAGCGTCCCTAACTCTGACCCTGACTCCTAACTGTATGAGCCAAACCAGATGGTAGGAGGGCTCATACTCAGGAACCTCGAGTCCCTACTAGCCCTCAAGATATCCCTGGACTAGGAGCAGGGTAAGACGACCTGTTCCTCCTAGACACGGAGAAACAGGAGTCTCACTGGCCAAGCTGCAAGGAAAGGGGAACATCAACAGTATATGGATATGGCAGACAAGTGAAACTACTTCCACACCTACCTGCCACAGATACACTGACTGGAACCCGTGCTCAATAGCTGTTATCCACACCAAACACAAAAGGACACAGCGCACAACATAAACTCACACAGGAAACCAGATCCATAACTGCAATAAGGTGAGACTCCACACAAAACATAAGCATAACATCAATACATTAGTTTTATGACCACAAGGGTGGCCCTCACTGGATAGATGGCATCAGGATACCAGGAGGATGACTCCAGCATAACATACCTGGAGTACCCCCTCAGCTACAGGCTTCCAGCAGAGGCTAAATAGCCCAAGTAGCCACACCCACACAGACATACTAGGAAAGGAATTAACCCTTCCAACACCAAAGAAGGTAAGTGTCACTTAAAGGGGAAATGCACCAAACATACCAAGTGCACACCTACAAAGACAGGTTGCCAGGTGCAACCGCATGCACTTGACTGCAAGCTGCCTAGCAACCAGCTCAGGCTGCTATACTGCCAAATAACATAATGTTGCCAGCGGCAACCACACGTGAGGCATAATACAAACAGGCCTTACCTGTGATTGACAACAAGACCAGACCGCGGGCCACTGCATGCGGCTCAAGGAGTCACGACCATGACCATGGTCGTGACATTAGTAAAGTCCAAAAGATGGATAGAAGCATTTTTTTCAAACAAAAAGATAAAAAAATGGAAACCCAAACAGAGATGGACTGTAGATTGATTATACCATTTAACCCCCAATAAAAGAAAATCCAACATATTTTAAAGACACACTGGCATTTCATACAAAGAGACAAATGGATAGGACATTTGGTGCCAGTAAACCCTAGAGTGACATTCACTAAGGCCCAAAATATGGGTATTAAGGTGGCACCATCCATACCAAAAAACGAAAAGCTGAGCCCTCAGTCCAAGAGTGGATAGGATTAAAGGGTTTTTATAGATGTGGCGTTTGCAGCAACTGTTCAACCACTATGTTTTCCAAAAAAAAACACAGAAATCACTTCAACCAGCAATGCGTATATTCACAAAATCAGAGATTGTCTAACATTTAGCTCTACCAATGTAATATATATCATTACGTGCCCCTGTAATAAGCAATACGTGGGAAGAACCAAAGGGTCCATGAAAAAAAGAATTTCGGAACACATCGCAAATATCAAAAAAGGGTATGAAAAACACACATTGTCAGAACATTTTAAGGAATACCATAATCAAAACCCCACTGACTTACCTATGCAGCCATTGACAAAGTAAATAGACATTGGAGAGGGGGAAACCATGTGTGTCGTATGTCACGTTTAGAATCTAGACGAATTTTTGAACTTAACACACTTATACCACAGGGCCTAAACGCTGAAATAGAATTGTTTGGCTTCTTGTAAAAGAGTAGATGCCCCCTCGGTGACGAGGTACCCCGGAGAATTTTTTAAATCCGGGGTCTTCCTTACCGGGAGGACATCACTTAAATTTTTTGAAAGATGGCTGACCTTATAGATGTATTTTGACAAGTTAGATCTATAACATACAGATTTTGGATGCAAGACAATACAAAACGCAAGCAGGAGGAGAAAAAAAAACCGCACTATAACTGCAATGTTGGTATATCTATGTCTTTGCGATTCTTTATGCAAATATAGTATTAGACTTAACAGTCGAATTTTGAGTAGGTATTATATTAATATATATGTCTGATCCCAGATCTGTATGTACTTAACCACAAAATTACATTTTGTTAAATGCCTGTTAGTAGCAATGAGAAAATATTATTGAGATATATAGAATAGAATGCTTTTGCGATTCTGGAAACAAAGAAACAGAAAACGCATGTGGGACCAAAAAGACGCATCGAAAACGCATTAAAATCGTAATGCTAAGTTACATGCGTTTTTTGTGCTAAAATGTCCCCAAATATGTGTTTTGATATTTTGGATGACTATTATGCTATTGAGACCTAAGTTTATGCATGCATCTTAGTATTATGGGAAGTTCTGTGTGAAGCAAATGAAGGGTTGGTGATTTGTTTGATACAACAATCCAGTTCCATATATTTAAGATGACTTGCACTCCAATTAAAGATAAGGTATATAAGGGTACGTTTGCTCATAGTTGAGTTACCACTGAAGAAAGAGTAAGAGACCACATATACTCCGAAACGCGTTTGGTTTGAACAAATTATTTACAAAGTACCCAAGTGTTTCTTTGAAGAAAAGTACAGATATGCACAATATGCACAATTGAAGCAACAAAACAGGATCCTGTCTACAGAACTTTTCTCTACAAAGCTTGATTAGCTACAACTAACAGCTGTCCACGGATCTATATACCCCGGGATTGAAAGTCGGCAAGACTAACAGGGTGAACGTTCCAGCTCTCGTGATAACTTACGAGATTTACTGCGTAAGTACCGAGGATCACGCTGAATACAGGTGGGACGCCACACAGCGCGAAACTCTGTCCGCAGTTTGGTTGCAATAACTGTGAGTACCCTCATTTTTGCCGATATTGTGAAAGAACACTTTGCAGACAATTGGGGAAAATATAGAGTGGATTAGTGACAGCACATAAACCATCCTTTATCAGATGAACTCTTGGAGAACACACTGAACGTGTCAGTGTCAGTACGCAAACTATATGATCAACTCATCGTTTTCTCTGGAAGTGTGTACAAAAAGATCTAACATACAATACACAAACCCATGAGACATATTCATCACCTATGCGCTTATCCATTTTTATTATATTTTATTGTATTTGAATTCACTAATGTGATTTTTAGATGTCGGCCTCTGCTATTTATATTGAGTGATATTTAGTACCATCATCCCACTTTTTACTATTTATTAGGTGAACTGTATACATGTACCAGAGATTGTCTTTTACATTTTTATTCGATGTGCAATAAATTACTGTCATTCCAAATGACCCAGATATTCGGTTGTGCCTATCTATACTTATGATCCAAATGCTAAAAACATTGTAGTCGCTGAGCCAGTGACCAAAACATTATTCCGGCCATGATGTGATTAATTTCAGAAGTCCATCAGTTTCTTCAGATCCTTGGTGATCTTTCCATCATGGGCAGTGATGTCCAGAATGTAGATACAGCAGGAACTTCCGATTTTGTAGACCCCTCCTTTTTCTGTTGTCATTTACCAGTCGGTTCTGTAGAGTCATCACCGAAAAATAGCTCAGTTGTTCCACCATTCCCTTCGCAGCATCACAGGTGTAATTCGCAAATCTCTGTTGATGACAATAGAGATGTTAATCCAATCTACATATTTTTTTTTTTATGCTATTAATCATGGGAATTAATGACTCAAATCCTGCAGTTATCTGACTTTTAGCTTTAAATTCATCAGAAACTCTTCTACAGACTCCTATGGAATCCATGTATACATGTGAGTGAAAGGATGTAGGGAAGGACCTCTTTAGTCGTGAATGGACATTGTTTTTGCCTACTGATTTGATCTCACTCAGGAGATGAAAATAGAACAAATAGCATCAGTACTTGATCAGGACTTGATCAGGGTACATTGGTCACTTCATTCTATCTGCATCCTAGGTCGGAGTTTCAAATCTCCACACAATCACCAGATATCTGCGATGATAAACCAACTGTCAGGACCTATCAGAGTCACTACTTGTCTTATTCAGTTGATTTATGTAAGAACAATATCCTGGAGGGAAAACACCAAAGGGCTTTTCTGTATAAAATCCTGTCTCTAAGGTCAGTTTGTCTTTATTTTTTTAAATTGGCCAAATATTTCATGCCAATTATAGGTAAGGATGTAGGAGCCACAGATGCAACTGAACTTTGAGGTTTTTCCCTTACCAACATTCTAAATTTGCCTAGGGGATTTTTGTCACTTACACATGCCCCTAAAACATATATCCCCGAATCCTGTTGGATAGGATTTCTAATGGACAGGAACAGAGGATTACAATCATAATGTTTACAACTGTTTGGTGGTGTTCCCTTCAGGACAGTCATACTTTGCAACAAACCTTCCCCTTTACTGACTCTAGAGGTAGTTTCCACTGGTTTATATTCCCAACACTTCAGACTAGTACTCCATTCTGTTAATCTCCAATATACACAGTTGGTATGCTCATATCTAAACACAATTACCAAAGACTGGGTCAGTTCCAGTCACGCAGATGTACTTATCAGACCAAAACCAAGTGTCCTATCTGTCCTCTGTTTTACAGTCCACTATACTGCAAAAGTCAACTTAGTTGTTCCTGACTTATCTTGATAATATAATACTGTTGGAATTTGATTTGACTGTGATTTCCCCTTTGTACAATATAAAACAAACAATATGACATGGAACAAAACATTATGGCTCTTATAGTCCTGGCACTTGATTGCAATATGACATGTAGATCCAATCAGTCTCTCCTTCCAATTCGACAGCAGTGGCGGCGGTTATCAGGACTTGATGTAGATCTTCAAACCGTAGCTCTAGGACTTTCCACACATCTCGCGTTTCACCACTACCCAATCTCCTGATTGTAAAGAATGAATTGCTTCTATACAGTCTGGATTGTAGAAAACAACTAAAACTTGGAAATACACATTAGACAATCAATTTGTGCAACAGACAACATAATTTGGAAAACTACTATGCTGCATGTGGAGCTGTTGGGGAAATAGAGACCTAATCTAGGGGCATTCCCAAAGAGTACTTCATAAGGACTTAGGCCTATCTTCCGGTTAGATTTGTACTGGATGGAGAAAAGACCCAGGGGTAGGTACTCTCACCTCAGTCAGTATCTTTTAGCTGTAGCCTTTGCTACAGGCCAAATCTCCAAATATCCTGGAAAGAGATCAATACAGACACAGATATATTCACACTGTTCCACCTTTGTTCTGAATGTAGTCAATCCTCAGTCTCTGAAATGGGTAAGATGACCTTGGCATATGCCTTCCTGGAACTCCCATAGCTCTCCCATCATTATTACAGCATTCACCTTCAACTAACTGTCACGACCATGGTCATGGTCGTGACTCAGGATCCGCATGCAGTTGCCTGCGGTTTTGTTTTGTTGTCAACCACATGGTGAAGACTGCTGGTATGTTGCCTCACGTGTGGTTGCCGCTGGCAACATGATTTGGTACTTGGCAGTATAGCAGCCTGAGCTGTTGCTAGGCAGCTTGCTGTCAAGTGCATGCGGTTACACCTCGTTGGGTGTGTGTGTATGTATGCACTTTGTATGTCTGGTGTGCACGAGGTTTATGTAGGTGTGCACTGTGACACTTCCCTTCACTGTGGCTGCCCGTGGCAACGTTTGGTATTCTGTACATGTGGTGGCAGTGTCTCGGCCTTCTGGCTGACTCCCAGGACATGGTTGCCACGCATGTCGTTGCCTGCGGTAACAGCTGCAGTGTGATGTTTATTTGGACACTTCCCCTTTAACCACCTCCGGACCGCCTAACGCAGGATCGCGTTCCGGAGGTGGCAGCCCTGCGCAGAGTCACGCATATATGCGTCATCTCGCGATGGGCGAGATTTCCTGTGAACGCGCGCACACAGGCGCGCGCGCTCACAGGAACGGAAGGTAAGAGAGATGATCTCCAGCCTGCCAGCGGCGATCGTTCGCTGGCAGGCTGGAGATGTGTTTTTTTTAACCCCTAACAGGTATATTAGACGCTGTTTTGATAACAGCGTCTAATATACCTGCTACCTGGTCCTCTGGTGGTCCCATTTGTTTGGATCGACCACCAGAGGACACAGGTAGCTCAGTAAAGTCCCACCAAGCACCACTACACTACACTACACCCCCCCCCCCGTCACTTATTAACCCCTTATTAGCCCCTGATCACCCCTGATCACCCCATATAGACTCCCTGATCACCCCCCTGTCATTGATCACCCCCCTGTCATTGATTACCCCCCTGTAAAGCTCCATTCAGATGTCCGCATGATTTTTACGGATCCACTGATAGATGGATCGGATCCGCAAAACGCATCCGGACGTCTGAATGAAGCCTTACAGGGGCATGATCAATGACTGTGGTTATCACCCCATATAGACTCCCTGATCACCCCCCCTGTCATTGATTACACCCCTGTCATTGATCAACCCCCTGTAAAGCTCCATTCAGACGTCCGCATGATTTTTACGGATCCACTGATAGATAGATCGGATCCGCAAAACGCATCCGGACGTCTGAATGAAGCCTTACAGGGGCGTGATCAATGACTGTGGTGATCACCCCATATAGACTCCCTGATCACCCCCCTGTAAAGCTCCATTCAGATGTCCGCATGATTTTTACGGATGCACTGATAGATGGATCCGATCCGCAAAACGCATCCGGACGTCTGAATGAAGCCTTACAGGGGCATGATCAATGACTGTGGTGATCACCCCATATAGACTCCCTGATCACCCCCCTGTAAAGCTCCATTCAGATGTCCGCATGATTTTTACGGATGCACTGATAGATGGATCCGATCCGCAAAACGCATCCGGACGTCTGAATGAAGCCTTACAGGGGCGTGATCAATGACTGTGGTGATCACCCCATATAGACTCCCTGATCACCCCCCTGTCATTGATCACCCCCCTGTAAAGCTCCATTCAGATGTCCGCATGATTTTTACGGATGCACTGATAGATGGATCCGATCCGCAAAACGCATCCGGACGTCTGAATGAAGCCTTACAGGGGCATGATCAATGACTGTGGTGATCACCCCATATAGACTCCCTGATCACCCCCCTGTCATTGATTACCCCCCTGTCATTGATTACCCCCCTGTAAAGCTCCATTCAGATGTCCGCATGATTTTTACGGATGCACTGATAGATGGATCGGATCCGCAAAACGCATCCGGACGTCTGAATGAAGCCTTACAGGGGCGTGATCAATGACTGTGGTGATCACCCCATATAGACTCCCTGATCAACCCCCCTGTCATTGATCAACCCCCCTGTCATTGATCAACCCCCCTGTCATTGATCAACCCCCCTGTCATTGATCACCCCCCTGTCATTGATCACCCCCCTGTCATTGATCACCCCTCTGTAAGGCTCCATTCAGATATTTTTTTGGCCCAAGTTAGCAGAATTTTTTTTTTTTTTTCTTACAAAGTCTCATATTCCACTAACTTGTGTCAAAAAATAAAATCTCACATGAACTCACCCTACCCCTCACGGAATCCAAATGCGTAAAATTTTTTAGACATTTATATTCCAGACTTCTTCTCACGCTTTAGGGCCCCTAGAATGCCAGGGCAGTATAAATACCCCACATGTGACCCCATTTCGGAAAGAAGACACCCCCAGGTATTCCGTGAGGGGCATATTGAGTCCATGAAAGATTGAAATTTTTGTCCCAAGTTAGCGGAACGGGAGACTTTGTGAGAAAAAAATTAAAAATATCAATTTCCGCTAACTTGTGCCAAAAAAAAAAAATTTCTATGAACTCGCCATGCCCCTCATTGAATACCTTGGGGTGTCTTCTTTCCAAAATGGGGTCACATGTGGGGTATTTATACTGCTCTGGCATTCTAGGGGCCCCAAAGCGTGAGAAGAAGTCTGGTATCCAAATGTCTAAAAATGCCCTCCTAAAAGGAATTTGGGCACCTTTGCGCATCTAGGCTGCAAAAAAGTGTCACACATCTGGTATCGCCGTACTCAGGAGAAGTTGGGGAATGTGTTTTGGGGTGTCATTTTACATATACCCATGCTGGGTGAGAGAAATATCTTGGCAAAAGACAACTTTTCCCATTTTTTTATACAAAGTTGGCATTTGACCAAGATATTTATCTCACCCAGCATGGGTATATGTAAAAAGACACCCCAAAACACATTCCTCAACTTCTCCTGAATACAGAGATACCAGATGTGTGACACTTTTTTGCAGCCTAGGTGGGCAAAGGGGCCCACATTCCAAAGAGCACCTTTCGGATTTCACAGGTCATTTACCTACTTACCACACATTTGGGCCCCTAGAATGCCAGGGCAGTATAACTACCCCACAAGTGACCCCATTTTGGAAAGAAGAGACCCCAAGGTATTCGCTGATGGGCATAGTGAGTTCATGGAAGTTTTTATTTTTTGTCACAAGTTTGTGGAATATGAGACTTTGTATGAAAAAAAAAAAAAAAAAAAAAAATCATCATTTTCCACTAACTTGTGACAAAAAATAAAAAATTCTAGGAACTCGCCATGCCCCTCACGGAATACCTTGGGGTGTCTTCTTTCCAAAATGGGGTCACTTGTGGGGTAGTTATACTGCCCTGGTATTCTAGGGGCCCAAATGTGTGGTAAGGAGTTTGAAATCAAATTCAGGAAAAAATGAGGAGTGAAATCCGAAAGGTGCTCTTTGGAATATGGGCCCCTTTGCCCACCTAGGCTGCAAAAAAGTGTCACACATCTGGTATCCCCGTACTCAGGAGAAGTTGAGGAATGTGTTTTGGGGTGTCTTTTTACATATACCCATGCTGGGTGAGATAAATATCTTGGTCAAATGACAACTTTGTATAAAAAAATGGGAAAAGTTGTCTTTTGCCAAGATATTTCTCTCACCCAGCATGGGTATATATAAAATGACACCCCAAAACACATTCCTCACCTTCTCCTGAGTACGGAGATACCAGATGTGTGACACTTTTTTGCAGCCTAGGTGGGCAAAGGGGCCCATATTCCAAAGAGCACCTTTCGGATTTCACTGGTCATTTTTTACAGAATTTGATTTCAAACTCCTTACCACACATTTGGGCCCCTAGAATGCCAGGGCAGTAGAACTACCCCACAAGTGACCCCATTTTGGAAAGAAGAGACCCCAAGGTATTCGCTGATGGGCATAGTGAGTTCATAGAACTTTTTATTTTTTGTCACAAGTTAGTGGAATATGAGACTTTGTAAGAAAAAAAAAAAAAAAAAAAAATCATAATTTTCCGCTAACTTGTGACAAAAAATAAAAAGTTCTATGAACTCACTATGCCCATCAGCGAATACCTTAGGGTGTGTACTTTCAGAAATGGGGTCATTTGTGGGGTGTTTGTACTGTCTGGGCATTGTAGAACCTCAGGAAACATGACAGGTGCTCAGAAAGTCAGAGCTGCTTCAAAAAGCGGAAATTCACATTTTTGTACCATAGTTTGTAAACGCTATAACTTTTACCCAAACCATTTTTTTTTTACCCAAACATTTTTTTTTTATCAAAGACATGTAGAACTATAAATTTAGAGCAAAATTTCTATATGGATGTCGTTTTTTTTTGCAAAATTTTACAACTGAAAGTGAAAAATGTCATTTTTTTGCAAAAAAAATCGTTAAATTTCGATTAATAACAAAAAAAGTAAAAATGTCAGCAGCAATGAAATACCACCAAATGAAAGCTCTATTAGTGAGAAGAAAAGGAGGTAAAATTCATTTGGGTGGTAAGTTGCATGACCGAGCAATAAACGGTGAAAGTAGTGTAGGTCAGAAGTGTAAAAAGTGGCCTGGTCTTTCAGGGTGTTTAAGCACTGGGGGCTGAGGTGGTTAAGTGGCTTTTTCCCTTGCCTGGTGTAGGAAGGGTTAACTCCCTTCTTAGTTTGTGAACACTGGGTGTGTGTGTGGGTGTGGCCACTTGGGGCTATTTAGATCCTGCTGGATGCCAGACTCTGAGGGGTACTTCAGCCATGGTTAGCTGAAGTCATCCTCCTGGCTAATACCATCTGTCAGTGAGGGCCACCCTTGTGGTCATAAATTACGTTACATGGTGTTAGGAAGGTGTGTGTGTGGTCTCATTGTTATTGCAGCTTATGGTCCTGGGTTCCTGTGTGATGTGTGGTATGTGCTGTCTTCGTTTGTGTTCTGGACAGCAGCACTAGCTCATGGGTTCCAGGTTTTGTTGTCTGTGGCAGGTGAGTGTGGTGTTTATTGCATTTACCTGCCATTGCCATAAGTTGTTTCTGTTCCCCTTGTAGCTTGGCCACTTTAGACTCCTGTTTCTCCGCGTCCAGGAGGAACGGGCTGTCTACCCAGCTCCTAGCTCAGGGATCGGCGGAGGGTCAGAAGGGATCCGAGGTTCCGTAGCAAGCCTCCTACCTTCAAGGGCGGCTCATGCAGCTAGGAGTCAGGGTCAGATTAGGGAAGCTCTAGGAGGTGACCTGCTCCCTAATTCTGTGGTTCTGGCCAAGTAGCGACCTGTCCATCTTCTGGCACCGCACGGCTGAGGGTTTTCCCCATCCTCAGCCGTGACACTAACCTAGTGGCAGCATTGTTGAACCCAGGAGCCATCCACCACAGAACCCAATCACACCTTCTCTCTCTTGATTTGCCCATGTTCTTAATCCATCCTCTTTAGGTAGAGTGCCTTTTGCAGGAAAAGTTTCTTCCCAACTCTCCAGAGTCCATTCTCAATCATCACCTCTACCTTTATCCTTTGATGTTTCGTTTCAGCCTCTGTAGCCTGTATCTGAAAAAGACAAACTTTTTGGAAGTCCACTGGCCCTAAGCCATCCCATACCACAAAGACTTCCACTTAGCATAAATTCCAGGTAATAGTTTAGCCTTTACCTCCTCAGGCAGCATCAGGGCATCAAACATCTTTCATACACTCAGCATTCATTATTGATGGGCTTACCCATGGATCAAACAAAATCTCTGCTTCACCAGATTAGACCATAATAATGAGTGATACCGAACGCATACCTGGATTAATATTGATGTCAGTGGTCTTACCCTCAGCCATCTTACAAACCTCAGCGAGTGTCTTTAGCTTTGTCTCCACTGGAGGGAGTGGTTCTTTCTTGACAACATCATATTAAGTAGGAACAGCATCTTCTGTCTGAGATGATCCATCTTCCAAGAACCTGAAATTATCTACCAGAAACTCAAAAATTTGGTTATTAATTGGAGACAGTCATGTGAATTTTAATTTTAATTTACAGAGGTGGGAAAGCACTACTACTCCCTACCCCCTCCAGATGCAGCAGAGTAGTCAGATCTAATTTTGTAGACCCTTAAGACAATGATTAATTGGTGAGAGGAGTAGGAATTGCATTACTATCTACTCCTACACATGTGATGCTACTCTTATCCATGAGAGATCATGGAACATGTTTGCTATGAGGCAATAGATTGTATAGATAATAGGGATACAGCATTTGATTCTGGATTGTTAATTCCCTATGGGCGTTGCACTTGAAGGGCTGAACATTTTTAGCTTCTCCCACGGGCGAGGAAGTGGGCAAGTACATACAAAGTCTTTCTTCCCCCCTCTAGTAGGGAGGACTGATAGGCAGCCACGCCCGCCTTAGGCCTTTGTTCAATTCAACTTTAACAACATGGAGGGACAAAATGAACTTCACTCAGGCCTAGCCAACACTAGACCTTTCCAGATGATCCTTAAGACCATCTACAAAGGCAGCACCTAGGATTTTCTCATGCATATCTAAGGTATGCTCAAAAACCCAAATCCACCCAACTTTCCTGGAGTCTATTGAAAACTTTCTCCACACTCTCTGTCCTGTCCTGATGCATATTCAGACAATGTGACAGGCTAATCACCTAAATAATTCCTCCCAGACTCAATAATCTTCACTATGCATTAAATCCCCAGCTGTACATTGGACTAAATTTTCCAAATCTCACCAATAACATGAGAAAACTCTCCATATTTTAACTAATTTTCTAAAAAGCAGCATAAATAAGTAAGTCCTCTAGATTAGGAATTCTACTCATAATGGCAAAATTGATATTACTACTGGGGTTTGTTACTACTGGGTGCAGCAGATTTCATACATCATAAAATTGTGCTAGAAATCTCACATTTTCACTCATATCTGAATAAGGACTCAGAATGGGTGCAACCTTAGATTGACTGGATTGGTCAGAGATACTTCCACTTGGCATTATAGGACGATCACTGCGTGTACTTTCTAAACTAGTGAAACATACAATTGGGAAAGGTTAATTGCAGACATTATTGTATCTAATCCAATACTGGAGCCCTGTCTGGAAGATCTATAGATAACACACATTAGTATCTTCACAGACTGCAGATGCATTACCAATTACCAACCCCCACCATAAGGTGGGTTGAATTTCTGAGGAGAGGGGGGGACTTTACTAGAGCACAATAGGGGGATGGAAAGGAAGGGACAGAAATACACCATGGGTTGAGTTCTTGTAGAGAAGCACATTTCGGGGGGGATAAAACAGGAAAAGTTACTATGGAACTACAAGACACAGATTAACCAGCAGATTTTGAGAAAGAGGGATGGGATGCCACATGGTTTTGAGAAAGGGGAATAGGATGCCACATGGTTTTGAGAAAGTGGGATGGGATGCCACATGGTTTCTTCTTTATTTTTTTTTCTTTGTTCTCTATAGGATTCAAAATCCTCCATCTTGTAATAAGAAATGCTGATCATTTCTCCAACTTACTTCAACTTCTCTCAATCACTTTCATAGACAATTTCCACCATAACTCAGCTTGCACCAGCCTATTATTATCCTTCAACCAACTTCTCTTTTCCTTCAATACACTTTCCACAATCCTTCATTTAGTCTACCGGTTTCTGGCATACCAATTGCACACATGAACGATTTTAACTTAATAACTAAAACTTTAGTTTTGATATTCAGCCTCTAGGGGGAACTCTTGCACAATACTACGTATTTCTGGATAATACCAGATATCTCTGCTACACAGTATGACAAAATGTTTTCATCTTTTTAACTGAAACTTTGCCTCTCTTTCTTGCATTTGCTGAGCTGCTGTTAACATCTCCTCATTATATCCTGTAACATTAGAATTACCCATTATTGTGGGGCACCAACTTAACAATATCTGGTTATTAAACTCACTAACTTAATAATAGCTAAACAGTATTGATCCCACAATTTCTCTTGTGCGGGGCATCAACTTACTAACCTCCAATTGCTTATTATTTTTCCTAATAGTGACACACAGTCCTAAAGATATGCAGCCGTTATCAACCCTTCGGGACTCATATAGTCTTAAAGATATCCAAGCGATATCTTGCCGACGGAACACACAGTATTAAAGATATTCGGCTGCTATCTAACCTAATTAGGGTACACACACTACTATACAATTGGTGTTAATCCTGCACACTCATGAGGACCCCTGGTCGTTACTCATAAGTCTTCAAACTCTCGTCAGAGCTTGGACCAAAACTCTCTCATCAAAGCTTGGCTTAGGTCTAATTCTATGTCACGGATATGCAACTATCAGCTGTCTAACAACTCCCGCTTAGTTTCAGCACATCCTACAACATGAAGTGCGACACAAAGAAGGAATACTCAAATGGGTTCTTTCCTTCTAAAGGACAGATCAGCTATAATTTGAACCCTTCTATCGCGATAACATTAATTCAACTCTTGAGAACCCACAAAAGCGGAAGTTTCAGAGGAGACTCGTAAGAAAATAAAGCTTTCTTACTTTGCTAGCGTGTGATCTCGCCTTATGGTTCCGTTTAAGTCGCTCTCGGGCGTTTGAATCGGAAGTTACGCAAGCTGTCTGCCCACCCAGGGACATTAAATTGTTATCGCAATTCATGCGATTCTCATCTTCTTTGTGTGGTGCCAAATCAATTAGAAGTATAAGTATGTGTACACCATACTGCTTACATAATGAGACCAGACACACAGTTGGTTTCATGAAAGCATCTTCTCATCCCCCCTGAGCCATGGTAGAAGAGAGCTTTATTCAAGTTACATTGACTTAAATAGCAGACATGACATCACAAAAGGGGTGTTCATTAAAAAGAGACTATTGGCTCCTTAACCTGATAGGAGTGGTTTCAGCAACTTCAACTCTGAGTTCATAGGTAGATTTTAAATCTGCAACCTAATCCCAACCTTCCCCCTTCCCTATTGACCATAAGACAAAAGAATGTACACATAGCTCCTACATCTGGTTTGCGGCCATCTAGTGGACAAAAATGTGTACTACAGAATGTTCACATTATATATATTATAGGAAGGCACAAGGGGCCGTCATTAATGGAAGGTATGTGTCACCGAGATTCCTGGCCTCGCTAAGGTAAGAGCCGGTAGTTTTAAGTGTCAGCGGCAGCTAGTGCTGACTGACACTGTTTTGTTGTTAGTATGGCTGTAAAGCCGATCCGGCCCGGCTCTTACTGGGAGAAGCCAAAGTGCTGGGTGGGTGGCTTCTCCCCATGCTCCAGACTGGGTCTGTTTTGGCCTATATAAAACCCAGCCAGCAGTCTCAGCTGGGTGTGGTTTTTCCTCCATCTGATAGAGAAGCTGGGGAGTCTCTGTGTTTTGAGACCTGTGAATTTGTGCCATGCTAAAGGGCTGAGAGCTGCATGCCGGGAATCAGGCCCCTAAAGCCTGCTGTGGACTGCGGATGGAAAACTGCTAACCAGGTAAAGATTTTGTTCTATGGACATTGCATGGTGTGAAAAAACACCAAGACTGTGAACGGTCATTTTGTTTTTCCTTAGTTAAAGACTTTTTCTTTTTCCCGGGCACACGTGCATGTCCTACATTAAGTCAGCAAGGTTACGACCCGTGTCCCCTGACAAAATGGAGGCGGTCATGAAAGCCCACGTTGAGGCTAACTTGCAGCAGCGGGAGGCTAACAATCAGCAGCAGGAAACTAACCAGCTGCTATTACAACATGTCATGGCGTTCCAAGCTGCTGGAGTGTCCCAGAATGTCCACGATTCCCAGAAAGCTGTCCGTGCGGCGATCCCTAAGATGTTGCCCTCGGATGACGTCGAGACCTATATGGCGATGTTCGAAAAGGTGGCCGTGAGGTAAAAGTTACCCCGAGACCAGTGGGCTGAGGTCGTCGCTCCGTTCCTGGCATCTGGGCCCCAGCAAGTGTTTTTTGATCTTCCCGATGATCAAGCGGCCGACTACCCAACCATAAATGGTGAGATCCTAGCGAGACTGGGGGTAAATGTATTGGTCCGGGCTCAGCGGGTGCACCAGTGGGAATTTAACTCGGCTGAACCCGCCAGACCATATTATTATGACCTGCTACACCGGTTGCAGAAATGGCTGCAGCCTGACATATTGACTCCCACTGCTATGCTGGAACGTCTGTTGGCAGATGTGTTTTGGAGGGCTTTGCCGTACCCTCTCCAGCACTGGATCGGCCAGGAGTCTCCTGGTAATTCCTTAGAGATGTTCGACCTGGTGGAGTTCTACGAGGCCGCCAGAAATCTGCAGGAGGGTTCTTTTTGGAGGGGGCCCGTCAAACCCCATAAATCTCCACCCCAGACCCAGCGGCCGGTGCCAGCAAAACCCGCCTGGGACGCATCTCCTGCAGACCCAGGCCCGGTGGTGTCATGAGCCTGCAAACATAAGGGCCGACTGTCCCCATCGGGGGGAACCCATGGATACCAACTATGGCTACCGCCACTCATTGTATGCCAGGAAGCTGTGTGCCACAGGTACCTCTGAGACTGTAGACAATAGCCACCTGTGCCAGGTGGAAGTGGGGGACACTCAGGCAGTGGCACTGCTGGATTCAGAAAGCCTGGTGTCCCTGGTAAGAGCTGCCCTGGTGCGGCCCGTCGAGTATACTGGCCGAAGGGTCGGCGTTGTGTGCATTCATGGGGACTTTAAGGACTATTCCACCACCCTGATCTCTATATTAACGGTGGCCGGCAGGTGGACTCATGAGGTGGCCGTCGCCACAAAATTACCGTATGAACTAATGATTGGGAGAGACTACCCCGGTTTCCCGGCACTATGGCCGGACACGAAAGTTACCGATACCCGTGAGACAGATGTGGCCCTAGCAGAGTGGCCCGGCTCAAGGGGGGAGACCAGAACCCTGGGAACCTGAGTCCGAAGGGCCAGCGGTAGGGGTGACCGCCACTTTGGTAAAAGAGGGGGTGACAACCCCGCTAAGTGTGATGGTGGGACACATGGAGGACTTGCCGCCAGGTCCGGAGCTAGCCGACCTCAATGTCTCCGGGGATAATTTTGGTACTGCACAACATCGGGACCCAACCCTATCCTGAGCCTGGGAAAATGTATTAATAATAGATGGGGAACCACAACAATCGGGGGCAGAGGCGGTGTTTCATCATTTTGTAGTTCATCAAGAGATGTTGTATCGAGTAAACCAGCTGCGAGGTGAATCCATTGAACAGTTGGTGGTGCCCCAGGCTTATCGCAAACTCGTGTTAGAGGTAGCCCACCAGCATATTCTCGGGGGTCATCTGGGAATGCAAAAAATGCAGGATCGGATTCTACAGCAGTTTTACTGGCCAGTGTGTTCAGAGAGGTAGAAGAATATTGTAAGTCTTGCCCAACCTGCCAGATAACTAGCCCCCAGCCACATTTCCATAGTCCCCTGGTACCCCTCCCGATTATCGAGGTCCCGTTTGAGCAAATCGCTATGGATCTCGTAGGCCCGGTACCGAAGTCTGCTAGAGGACACCAACACATCTTGGTTGTCCTCGACTACGCCACTCGGTACCCGGAGGCGGTGCCACTGCAGCATACATCAGCCAAACTCATTGCTAAGGAGTTAATGGAGATGTTTTCTCACGTGGGTATGATTAAGGAGGTTCTGACTGACCAAGGGACCCCGTTTATGTCTAAGGTCATGAGGGAACTCTGTAAGTTGCTCCAAATAAAACATCTATGGATGTCTGTGTAGTATCCGCAAGCGGATGGCCTGGTAGAGAGGTTTAATCAAACATAAAAAAATATGCTAAAAATAGTGGTCTTTAAGGATAGGAGGGAATGGGACCTTCTCCTGCCCTATCTCATGTTCAGAGTGCGAGATGTGCCCAAGGCCTCTACTGGGTTCTCGCCCTTCGAACTGCTATACGGCAGACACCCTCGCGGTCTGTTGGACATGGCCAAATAGGTGTGGGAACAACAACCCACGCCGAACATAAGTGTTGTTGAGTACGTCACCCAGATGCAAGGACGCATGGAAACAGTTTTACCTCTGGCTAGGGAGCATATGGAGTAGGATCTATAATCAGCAGGCTCTGGTCTGGACCTTTAACCCGGGTGATCAGGTGTTGGTTCTGGTACCAACTGTAGACAGTAAGTTCCTAGCTAGGTGGCAGAAGCCCTACGAGGTGCTTGAAAAAATTGGAGAGGTAGCTTGCAAGGTACACCAGCCAGGAAGGCGAAAGCCGAAGCAGATGTACCATGTGAATCTGCTCAAACCCTGGAAAGATAGGGAAACCTGTACGGAAGACAGCCCACGACCAGGGTTCCTAGGGGAAGCGGTTTCGGCCCCTCTGTCTGCCACAGTGAAAATTGCTGACAGTCTTTCCTCTAAACAGGCTCAGGAAGCCAGGGAGTTCATTAGTCGGAACAGGGATGTGTTCTCGGACCTCCCTGGACGCACTTCCATAGTCTCAGGCAAAAGTCCAGTTAAAACCATACTGGGTACCCGAGGCTCGACGACAAGCCATCGCAGAGGAAGTGCAGCTAATGCTCCAGCTAGGTGTCATCGAGGAGTCAAAAAGTGAATGAGCCAGTCTGTCTTAATACCCAAGCCAGACGGGACATTGCGGTTCTGTAACGACTTCCGGAAAATGAATGAGGTGTCCAAGTTTGACGCATATCCCATGCCCCGGGTGGATAAGCTTATTGAGAAGTTGGGCCAAGCCGTTTTTTTTCTGTGTTGGACCTCACCAAAGGGTACTGGCCGGTACCCTTGACGGAGGCTGCCAAGGAAAAAAATCCTTTCATCACGCCAGAGGGGCTGTATCAGTACAAGGTATTAACCTTTGGTCTACATGGCGCTCCCGCCACGTTTCAAAGGTAAATGGACATTGTACTCTGTCCACATCGTCGGTACGCTTCAGCGTACCTGGACGATATCGCTATCCACAGCACCGACTAGGAAAGTCACCTACCAAAAGTACAGGCAGTGGACTCCCTTAGGAAGGCTGGCTTAACCGCTAACCCAAAAAAGTGCGCAATAGGGTTAGAAGAGACCAAGTACCTGGGGTATGTAATTTGGCGAGGAATTATTAATCCTCAGGTGAGCAAAATTGAGGCAATTAGGAATTGGCACCGTCCTGTCACTACTCGGCAAGTAAAGTCGTTCCTGGGTATAGTGGGGTGCTATATGAGGTTTGTCCCCAATTTTGCTACAGTCGCCGCACTATTGACAGGCCTTTTGAAGGGACGCAAGTCAGTGACGGTTCAGTGGAATTAGAAGGCGGAAAAGGCTTTCTCCGATTTGAAGTCTACCCTGTGTGGGTCCCCGGTATTGGTGACGACTGACTTCAAGAGGGAGTTTGTGGTAAAGACCAATGCTTCTGAAGTAGGCCTCGGAGCTGTACTCTCTCAGGACATCAATGGGGAGGAACATCCTGTTGTTTTACTGAGCCGCAAACTTACCCCAGCCGAAACTAGGTACAGTATAGTGGAGAGAGAGTGCCTGACCATCAAGTCGGCACTTGAGTCTCTCCACTATTATCTGTTGGGGAGAAAGTTCCATCTAGTGACCGACCACTCCCCTCTCAAGTGGATGAGCCAAGCCAAAGAGAGGAATGCTCGGGTCACCAGATTGTTCTTATCTTTACAAAACTTCAAGTTTTCCGTGGAACATAGGGCAGGCAGGTTACAGGGAAACGCAGATGCCCTGTCCTGGGTACACTGTCTGGCAGGTGTTCACCCCCTCAGGGTTGAACAAAGGGGGGAAGTATGTAGGAAGGCGCAAGGGGCCATAATTGATGAAAGGTATGTGTAACCGAGATTCCTGGCCTCGGTGAGGTAAGAGCCGGTAGTTTTAAGTGTCATCGGCAGCTAGTGCTGACTGACACTGTTTTGTTGTTAGTATGGCTGTAAAGCCGATCCGGGACGGCTCTTACTGGGAGTAGCCAAAGTGCTGGGTGGGTGGCTTCTCCCCATGCTCCAGGCCGAGTCTTTTTTGGCCTATATAAAACCCAGCCAGCAGTCTCAGCTGGGTGTGGTTTTTCCTCCATCTGACAGAGAAGCTGGGGAGTCTCTGTGTTTTGGGACCTGTGAATTTGTGCCATGCTAAAGGGCTGAGAGCTGCATGCCGGGAAACAGGCCCCTAACACTGGGTTCAGACCTGAGCGCATTTGATATGCGCGTTTAACGCGCGTTTTTGTGCGCGTTTTTGTCCATAGTCAACGCGCGTATTACGCGCGTTTGTGTGATTGACAGCAGTGTCCTATGGCCGCAAACGCGCGACAAAACGCCCCAAAGAAGCTCAAGAACTTGTTTATGCGTCGGGCGTTTTTCAGCGCGTTAGAACGCGCTGTAAAACGCGAGAATGTGAACCAGTCCCATAGGGAAGCATTGGTTTGCATCGGTTATGCGTTTTACAGTGCGTTCGAACGCGCTGTAAAACGCGCAAGTGTGAACTTAGGGTAAAGCCTGCTGTGGACTGTGGATGGAAAACTGCTAACCAGGTGAAGATTTTGTTCTATGGACATTGCATGATGTGAACAATTTTGTTTTTCCTTATGTGTGAATAAACAGCGAACTGTTTAAGTTCGCTAGCCTGTCTACGAGAGCAAAACCCAACAATATAGAGATATAAAGCCTATCTCTCACATCAGTAGCAGGTTGGCGGTAGTTTGACACTTTGCACCCCTGCTAATAAGCTATACAGGGGTAGTTACAGCACCTGGATTCTGCAGCATTGCTCCAATTCGCCTCAATGGGGGAGATTTATCATAACCCTTATGACTTTTTAACTGCAACTTTTTGAAAAATCGGCATTTCTCGGATTTTGCGCCGTCCTCGCAGCTTTCTTTAAAGGGGGCCTGGCCAGTCGCCTTCGACAAATTTATCTTCATTGATGCCAGTTTTCTGTGGTAAATGAAGCCAGAAATCTATGGCAGCCCTGAGATGTCATTGATTTCTGTTTAGGTGCAAAGACTGCAGAAGGATGCACCTAATTTATGATAAGGCGTGCTCCTGGTCAAAAATTAGGCACATCCTCCAGCAGCACAGGGGATATCAAGACTGGCGCAGAAAGCAGGAATATTCACCAAAGTTCTTAAATAACCATGATTATATATTTTAGCCCCTTGAAAGGTCAGCACTGCCAAACCTATCAGTATACAATATATTATTAACCAATTTTCTTATCTGTCACATGCTGCTAACAAATATTCTACCAGTAAACAAATAAGTAGCTGTTATGTGAAATCTGAGTACTGTTCCCCTTTGCCATGTATACAGATTTCTTACGGTATTCTTCACCTATCGAGGCCGGCCACATTATATTGTGGGAACTGGGGACACCAGCATCAGTACAGGTCGCGATCCAGTCCCGTTGGCCAGGGAGCAGCACAGATTTTAAATGTACCTGACTGTACATGGACAGATGGAAAATTACTGTTTTGATATGAGAGGTGCATTTTAAAGAGGACCTGTAACCTCTCTTTATAGCTCTATATTGTGCCATTCCTATATTATTCCTAGTAGGATATGAATGAGTTACCTGCCGTTTGCAATGAAGGTCCAGATGGGTGTTAGCAGTTGGGTGTGTGTCCCTGCACAGTCTGACAGACTGACAGTGTCAGACTGTGCACACTCACACCCCCAAAGGGTAACACCCATCTGGACCTTCACTGCAAACTAATAGCAATTTATTTATACGGTAGCTTCTAGCAGTAATCATAAAGGAATGGTACAACATAGAGTCATAAGAATAGATGTTCCAGAATCAGTATTACATGGGAAATGTATGTAGTTACTAAAACAGACATGTCAGGAGAGGTGACAGCTCCTCTCTAAGGAAAAAGTCTACTTTGGGCCTCAAGACTGCAGCACTATTAATTTCATCATTGGATTCTGAAAGCCATAACGTTTTTATTTTATATATAGTATTTTTCATTTTATTCTTCACCTTAGCTGTATAGGGTTACTTTGTTTGCTTTTTGTAGGAATAAAACATTTTTTTGTTTCACAGCATTTACAATTTGGTATAAATATGTTAACTTGGCTATATAAAATCGTTCAAATTTTTTTTTATATGTTACTACTTTTGCACAATAAAAATCCTTTTTAAAGAATACTGAGGAACACTGATCGAGACTGGTATTCCCATATGTCAGTCTTGATCCGTGTGTAAATTAAGCACCTGAAGTCTACACCAGCTAGGGGCTAGAGCAGGCATCCTCAAACTGTGGTCCTCCAGCTGTTGTAAAACTACAACTCCCACAATGCCCTGCCCTTAGGTGTAGTTTTGCAACAGCTGGAGGGCCGCAGTTTGAGGATGCCTGGGTAGAGTATACTTCAGCTATGGAGAAAGTCTCCCCCTTCTGCTAAGCCCCTCCCCCCTTTCTCACCCCTTAGAAAAGTGACGGGAAGCTTTCAAAGTAGCAAATTACTGTGCACATATGGCACGTGCCATCATTCGCAACTTTTTTATGCCACTATTATGACATAAAGACATTAGTAAATGCCCCTCAATAAGTTGCTTTTGCTGCATTTCAAGAGCCATAAAACCTATTTTCCTGTCAATGCAGCTCGTTTTTTTGCAGGATGAGTGCAAACTGCTACATGTATGGTCACACCAATAAAGGACCCTTTACACAGGACAATTTAGCATGTGATTGTTGGGAAGGAAGCGTTCCTTCCCTACAATCGCCTGCTCGGGATGCAGCGATCTCTGCCACAGTGTGGGGAGGAATGATCGCTACTGCCATCACTCGTCCCCGTACTGAATCATTGCTGGCAGCAAAGCGTGTTTAGACATATTAACCTATGAACGAGCGCTTCGCATGTTCATCGGGTAGTCGGCTGCACCTAAACTGGTATCAGGCTGGCGTAGCTTTCTGTCTTCTTTTATGCCAGAAAACTGATGGAAAAGAAGACAAAATTGGTGGGCCTACTGGCCCCTTCCCCCTTCCCCATTCCCGAGCTCACTACGCCCCCTTTTAGGAAACGTGGCGAGGTCCACAGAGAAGCGTCACTTGCACCAAAATATTTGCGCAAATGGTAATTAAAAAGTGGTAAACGCAGTGTTTATGACCTTTCACACCAGAGAACAGGCGAAAAATTATGAGGAATCAGACCCACTGTCTATTACTGTTGTTTGCTGGAGTCCCAGAACCTTAGAAACAGATTTGTAATTTTACCTAATAAAGTACATATGGCTGTCCTGTCTGAGTAGTCAAAACACTTCTCAATGACCAGCTGAGTCCTGTCCTCTATTTCTTTAAGTGGGGCCTAGATTCCATACTGTAGGCTCTCCATACAGCTTAGCTTTTACAGGGGCCCAAGGCCTGCTGTATATCAGCGGTGGAGGCATTTCAATGTGCCCAGTGGTCACACAGTTCACATCTGCCATCTAGTGGCAGAAACAGTTAATGCAACCCAAGGGCGTGTGTATCACACATTCTTTACTAGGATGACTTAGGGCTGCGTGTAAGACAGCCAAGCCGCACTCCGGACAGCAGAGACACGGAGCATTAACATGATTGATAATGCTCCGTGCCTCTCTGTGATCTTTTTACAGTTGTCACCATGATTTTGTAGTAAAAAGGTCACAGAGAGGCACAGAGCATTATCAATCATGTTAATGCTCCGTGTCTCTGCTGTCCGGAATGGGGCTTGGCTCTCCTTCACGCAGCGGATTACCCACACGGCATCCACTTGTGTGAAAGCCCTTACGCTCTGAAACTCTGAAATCTCGCAGTGTTGAATCAAATTGGGCCCTAGAAGTGGGAACTTGGATCAAAGATTGCTTCAGGAAGAGGCAAGGTGGGTCTATAGATTACAGACCCCTAGCCCAAAGGGCCTAAATGAAGGTTTTTCTTACACGGCCTTCATTTAACATTTTTGCAAAACAGTACATCTAAATAAGAACTAATTTAATAAGAACACTGTAGGTGTTTAGGTAGGTAATAAATGGTATGCCCAAACTACTTGCAATCTACAGCAATATTAGCCAAATGTAGCCCATTATATGTATATGCTTGCTGTACTTTATTATTTTTCAAATAATGGCAAGTTTGCATTCTTTGTAATGATCATTCATCGACCCATAGTGAAATGAATGCTGCCTATATCATGTTGTTAATTAATTTTGGCTGTTCCAGGCCATATAGACACTAGACCTGTAGCTCAGACACTGGTTTCCATATAAATGGTTGTTACGGAGCCAATATGGTTAACTAATAAGTGTTCTCAGTTCTCAAGATACACTGGAAACAAGTTCTATCTACATCCAAGTTGGTCTAATGTATATAGTGGACTATGGATGTATAGTAATCCTGAGTCCTGCCCCCCTCTCATGGATAACAGCAGACCAGCGATACCTGTAGGGAGGAGTCACACGATGCGAGTGGATGACTGACGGCAGAGCTACGACACTAGTGGGGAGGAGACAACATGATATGAGTAGACTAGCGAGGGTTAAAGGGGCGGGAGCGCACACTATGAGCTCACACTGATGTCCCAGCACTCGTCAGCAGCAAGCGCCAGTCAATCAACCACGCCGGCCGGCTATTGGTTACTGGCTCAGAGGGCGGGCTCCTGTAATGCATATTAGTTGGCATCTTCAAGCGCGCCCGCTAGTACCCCACATCCCCTGACGAAGCCACTTCTGTGGCGAAACATGTCGGGAGGGGTGTAATAGTGCTGCGCTTCAGTTTTAGACAGTTCACAGATAGGAACCGCATTGTAGCGATGGGAGTAGCTGAGGGTTAGCTAGTCAGGTGTGTGTGTGTCTGCTACCTTCCATACCTTTAAGGGAACGTCTGATATTGGTTGGTTCAGACAAGGGACAGACAGGGGCAGTACCCATATAGCTTTTAGCCACAGTGTTTCCAATTGATCTCTGATGCTCAGAGTACATTGCCACACTTTTAGGGCAATTGATACAATGGTGAAGCCTGTAACATAAACAGGCATAAATTAACTGCAACACCCATCTTCTGTTGACCTTCAGCTGGTGGACAGATGGCCTTAAGTTCTCCTGCAAAATGTCTCGCTAAACTTGGGAATTAATTTTTCCTTCGATGATAGCAATCCGTCCAGGCCCTGACACAGCAAAGCAGCCCCAAACCATGATGCCCCCACCACCATACTTCACAGTTGGGATGAGGTTTTGATGTTGGTATGCTGTGCCTCTTTTTCTCCACACATAGTGTTGTGTGTTTCTTCAAAACAACTCAACTTTGGTTTTATCTGTCCACAGAATATTTTGCCAATACTGCTGTCGAACATCCAGGTGCAAACTGTAAACGTGCAGCAATGTTTTTTTTGGACAGCAGTGGCTTCCTCTGTGGTATCCTCCCATGAAATCCATTCTTGTTTAGTGTTTTACGTATCGTAGATATGTTAGCATATGCCACAGACTTTTGTAAGTCTTTAGCTGACACTCTAGGATTCTTCTTCACCTCATTAAGAAGTCTGCGCTGTGCTCTTGCAGTCATCTTTACAGGACGGTCACTCCTAGGGATAGTAGCAGCAATGCTGAACTTTCTCCATTTATAGACAATTTGTCTTACCGTGGACTGATGAACAGCAAGGCTTTTGGAGATACTTTTATAACCCTTTCCAGCTTTATGCAAGTCAACAATTCTTAATCGTAGGTCTTCTGAGAGCTCTTTTGTGCGAGGCATCAGTCACATCAGGCAATGCTTCTTGTGAAAAGCAAACCCAGAACTGGTGTGTATTTTTTATAGGGCAGGCAGCTGTAACCAACACCTCCAATCTCATCTCATTGAGTGGACTCCAGTTGGCTGACACCTCACTCCAATTAGCTCTTGGAGATGTCATTAGTCTAGAGTTCACATACTTTTTCCACCTGCACTGTGAATGTTTACATGGTGTGTTCAATAAAAACATGGTAACATTTAATTCTTTGTGTGTTATTAGTTTAAGCAGACTGATTATCTATTGTTGTGACTTAGATGAAGATCAGATCACATTTTATGACCAATTTGTGCAGAAATCCATATCATTCCAAAGGGTTCACATACTTTATCTTGCAACTGTATATGCTTGAAACCTTTTAATCCCATAATGATTAATGACATATATGTACCTCACAGGCTGCAATGGAGAGTATGGAGCAGGTTCAGGAGTTGAGTCCACTCCATATGTGGTGGGTGCTGCCTGGTCATACAGCTGAGACCCACCTGCAACAGCAAGTATCAGACAGCATTGTAAAACTGTGTGTCTTTGCCCAACCTCAACTGTAATGATCTGTACTGATGGCATTATGTGAGTATATCATTACAGATGATCTCAAGCAGAGACACACAGCATTATAAAACATTATCATGCCCTGCGGTCCAGGCAAAGGAGCAGTGTCCATAACGGGAAATCATATTCCCACACAGAGAGTGTTTCATCCAATAAGCCTGCTCGTCTGAAACTGGCCTTAAGGCCTAGACCAGGGGTCAGCAACCTTCGGCACTCCAGCCGCTGTGCAATTACAGCTCCCAGCATGCACACTTCCTCAGCTGTCAGTGCAAGGCCTCATGCACACGACCGTGCCGTTTTTTGCGGTCCGCAAAAAACGGAAGCTGCCCGTGTGCCTTCTGCAATTTGCGGAACGGAACGAGCAGCCGTCAATATAAATGCCTATTCTTGCGGCTCAGATGCGGACCCAAACAACGGCCGTGTGCATGAGGCCTTCCTCTCATAGAAGTGAAAGGAGGATTCTAGGAGTCGCAGCTTCAGAACAGCTGGAGTGTCGGAGGTAGCTGATCTCTGGCCTAGACATCCACTAGGGGTCTGCTGGCTCCACCAATTAGAGTGCCTTCACAAGCTGTGGATTTTGTTGCAGAATTTTCCACAAATAAAAATCAATTCAATTCATTTGAATGGGACAGGAAGAAGATGGATTGTAGAAATTCAGGGATGAACCCGGATAAAAGCTCCGGTTCATTGCTCCGATGCTCCCCTTGCCTTGCACTGCATTGTTGTGAGACGGTGATGTATCGGGCTTCAAATCAGTATGCTAGGCGGAGACTTCTGCCTAGCAGGGAGCCCAGTGATGTCACCGCCACAAATGGGCAGTTCTGGGTGGTTTTAGAGGTGGGTATCACTAGTACCCGCGTCTAACACCGCCCAGAACAGCATTATACACTGCCCATTGGAGGCGGTGACATCACTGGGCTCCGTGCTAGGCAGAAATCTCCATCTAGCATACTGATGGAAAGCCCAGTATGTCACCAGCTTACAAAAAACAGACCTTGCCCTGCACGATGCAGTGCAAGGCAAGGGGAGCATCGGAGCAATGAAATGCTCTGAAGCTCCACTCCCACATGGTAAAGGAATGAAGGGGAGCTTATATCTGGGTTCATCCCTGAACCCGGACAACCTCTTTAAAGTTGTTGGGGTCTGATTGCTGGGACACCCACCAGTCGTGACAACAGGGGCTCCAAACCCCAAAATTAATGGAGAGGCTGGTCAAGCATGCACTAAAGAGCTCTATTCATTCTCTACGGGACTACCGGAAATAGATGAGTGCTTGACCAGCCGTTCCATTCATTTCCGGGTACGGTACCCCTTTTCTTGTGATCGGTGGAGTTCCCAGTGGTCGAACACCCACCAATCTAATAGTTATCCCCTATCCAGATCAGAGAGTTGTTATAACCGGCATACCCCTTTAAGGCTATGATGTATAACTTATTCAGTAGGTGTATGGCGTTACATGCATTACATGGTGTATGGAGTTACATGTATTTCCACTTCTTGCAGGTTGGGCCGAGTACTGTCCACTTCCTTAATATCGTTTTCCATAGGTTGCACAGGGATCAATTGCAATCAGATCCCAACTTGCCAGAAGACAAACAGCATCACAGGTAAGCAGGGCGCAGACACATAATAGTGTTTACCGATCCTATAAGATGCACGGCAGATTACGGACTGTGGGAGGAATTTATCATCATCATTTATAATGTCATTTTTAAAAAAAATTTTTTTATAGTGTTGCTCAAAATTTATGAATTGGTGCCGCTGGTTTTAAATATGGTACACAAGCAATATATTGGCGTCTTTGTTAATGATAGTACACCAGGGGGTTACCCAGCATTTTGTCTGACTGGCTGTGACATTTTGGGTGAGGGATGTGTAGCTCACAAAAAGTCACAAGATTTTGAAAAAAGTTGCAGCTAACATCACTTGCGACTTTTAAACACCAGAAAACTGGCGTAACAGTTCTGATAAATGTCCCCCTGTATCTCTATCACATACATGTGGCACACTCAGTTACAGGTGGTTAGACCAAGTTAACTTTAGCATTGGTGCCTCAGAGCTCTTTAGCAGCCGCTCATCCTCTCCCCTCATGGCAGAAAACATGCACACTCAGTCATTCCAAGCATGCATGTTTACGGGGTAGTGGGGGGACATAGCTGTCAGCGAAACAAATGTTCAGCTAAATGTGTTTTTGTATTTATGGGCATAAAAATACACACTGGGAAAGATTTATCAAAACTGGTGTAAAGGAAAACTGGCTCAGGTGCTCATAGCAACCAATCAGATTCCACCTTTCATTTTTAAGAGCTCCTTTTTAAAATAAAAGGTGGAATCTGATTGGTTGCTATGGGCACCTGAGCCAATTTTCCTTTACACCAGTTTTGATAAATCCAGGGATCTTAAGTCTCCCGGACGTTCAGGGAGTCTCCCGCTATTAGATAGCGGCTCTCTGACGCCCGCAAGTGAGACAATAGGTCCCGGAATCTTTCCGGCACCTGGAGCAGTGTTTCGGCGCGTGCGCACTTACAGTGCAAGAAGAAGCCGATGCAGTCCGCAACGGCGCATCTGAGCCTGTGCGCACGCGCGGGATAATCTCAAAGAGGGGAGGGAGGGGAGGTGGGGAGAGGCGGCACTGTCCTTTCTGACACCTGTAGCATGTGCAAGAGGAAGCCGATGGCAGTCCGCAACTAACTGGATGTGGGATGTCTGATCTCAAAGAGGGGGGAGGGAGGCGGGGAGAGGCGGCACTAAGAATCAGTCAGTGACTGTATTTCAAAGAGGGAGGAGGGGGAGGGAGGGAGGAGGGGAGAGGCGGCACTAAGAATCAGTCAGTGACTGTATTCCAAAGAGGGAGGAGGGGAGGGAGGGAGGGAGGGAGGAGGGGAGAGGCGGCACTAAGAATCAGTCAGTGACTGTATTTCAAAGAGGGAGGAGAGGGAGGAGGGGGAGGGAGGGAGGAGGGGAGAGGCGGCACTAAGAATCAGTCAGTGACTGTATTCCAAAGAGGGAGGAGGGGGAGGGAGGGAGGGAGGAGGGGAGAGGCGGCACTAAGAATCAGTCAGTGACTTTGCCGAAAAGAGAGAGTGTCGTGAGGCAGAGTCAGTGACGCAGTGACTATCAGTATATATCTGATCACTCAGCAGTGACAACTGAGCTCAGCACCATGGCAGAATCAGCCAGTAAAAAAAAGAAGTACCAAACACACTTCACCCCTGACTACACTAAAGTGTACCCTTGTCTAATAGGGGTAAAAAATAATGAAAGTGTAGCTCGCTGCACTGTTTGCAGCAGTGATTTTTCAATTACCCATGGTGGGTTAAATGACTGTAAGGCCTCATGCACACGACCGTTGTGTGCACCCGTGGCCGTTGTGTCGTTTTCCGTTTTTTTTCGCGGACCCATTGACTTTCAATGGGTCCGTGGAAAAATCGGAAAATGCACCGTTTTGCAGCCGCATCCGTGTTTCCTGGCCGTGAAAAAAATATGACCTGTCCTATTTTTTTCACGGCCAACGGTTCACGGACCCATTCAAGTCAATGGGTCCGTGAAAGAACACGGATGCACACAAGATTGGCATCCGTGTCCGTGATCCGTGGCCGTAGGTTAGTTTTTATACAGACGGATCCGAAGATCCGTCTGCATAAAAGCTTTTTCATAGCTGAGTTTTCAGAACCGACAGTATATTCTAACACAGAGGCGCTTCCATGGTGATGGGGACGCTTCAGGTTAGAATATACTAACAGAACTGTGTACATGACTGCCCCCTGCTGCCTGGAAGGTGCTGCCAGGCAGCAGGGGGCAGCCCCCCCCCCCTGTAGTTAACACATTGGTGGCCAGTGTGGCCGGCCCCCCCCCTCCCTCCCCTGTAGTTAACTCATTGGTGGCCAGTGCGGCCGGCCCCCCCCCTCCCCTGTAGTTAACTCATTGGTGGCCAGTGCGGCCGGCCCCCCCCTCCCCTGTAGTTAACTCATTGGTGGCCAGTGGGCCCCCCCTCCCCTGTAGTTAACTCATTGGTGGCCAGTGCGGCCGGCCCCCCTCCCCTGTAGTTAACTCGTTGGTGGCCAGTGGGTCCCCCCTCCCTCCCCTGTAGTTAACTCGTTGGTGGCCAGTGGGCCTTCTCCCCTCCCTCCCCCTCCTAATTAAAATCTCCCCCCTATCATTGGTGGCAGCGGAGTGTACCGATCGGAGTCCCAGTTTAATCGCTGGGGCTCCGATCGGTAACCATGGCAACCAGGACGCTACTGCAGTCCCGGTTGCCATGGTTACTTAGTAATTTTTAGAACCATTATACTTACCTGCGAGCTGCGATGGTCTGCGTCCGGTCGGGAGCTCCTCCTACTGGTGACAGGTCCGGCCGAGAGCTCCTCCTACTGGTAAGTGACAGTAGGTTACTTTTTGCGGACCGCAAAAAAATACGGTCGTGTGCATGAGGCCTAAGAGACATGTTGAGGTGAGTAACTTTAATTATGTGTGACCTGGTAAGTGACAGGTCATGTCACTTACCAGTAGGAGGAGCTCTCGGCCGGACCTGTCACTTACCAGTAGGAGGAGCTCCCGACCGGACGCAGACCATCGCAGCTCGCAGGTAAGTATAATGGTTCTACAAATTGCTAAGTAACCATGGCAACCGGGACTGCAGTAGCGTCCTGGTTGCCATGGTTACCGATCGGAGCCCCAGCGATTAAACTGGGACTCCGATCGGTACACTCCGCTGCCACCAATGATAGGGGGGAGATTTTAATTAGGAGGGGGAGGGAGGGGGGGGCCCACTGGCCACCAACGAGTTAACTACAGGGGACGGAGGGGGGCCGGCCACACATGAGTTAACTACAGGGGAGGGGGGGGCCCACTGGCCACCAATGAGTTAACTACAGGGGAGGGAGGGGGGCCGGCCACACTGGCCACCAATGTGTCAACTACAGGGGGGGGGGCTGCCCCCTGCTGCCTGGCAGCACCTGCCAGGCAGCAGGGGGCAGTCATGTACACAGTTCTTTTAGTATATTCTAACCTGAAGCGTCCCCATCACCATGGGAACGCCTCTGTGTTAGAATATACTGTCGGATTTGAGTTTCACGATGTAACTCAAATCCGACGGTATATTCTAACATAGAGGCATTCCCATGGTGATGGGGACGCTTCAAGTTAAAATATACCATCGGATTGGAGAAAACGCCGATCCGATGGTATATTAACTCCTGACTTTACATTGAAAGTCAATGGGGGACGGATCCGTTTGAAATTGCACCATATTGTGTCAACGTCAAACGGATCCGTCCCCATTGACTTGCATTGTAATTCAGGACGGATCCGTTTGGCTCCGCACGGCCAGGCGGACACCAAAACGACTTTTTTTTCATGTCCGTGGATCCTCCAAAAATCAAGGAAGACCCACGGACGAAAAAACGGTCACGGATCACGGAAAAACGGAACCCCGTTTTGCGGACCGCAAAAAAATACGGTCGTGTGCATGAGGCCTAAGAGACATGTTGAGGTGAGTAACTTTAATTATGTGTGACACATTACCGTTAAAGGGCTTCTGTCACCCCCCAAAACTAATTTTTCATTTTTGGGCATATTAAAATCCTTTTTGGACGACTATCCCGCGCCTGCACCTTACATGTCTTCATTCGGTGCAGGCGTTCTGAGAGAAGGACACTCGCTTCCTCAGTGCGCCTGCGCCGATGACGTCACCTCTAAACCCGAAAGAGAAGACGTCATCGGCGCAGGCGCACTGAGGAAGTGCTGAGGAAGCGAGCGTCCTCTCAGAGCGCCTGCGCCAAATGAAGACACGTAAGGTGCAGGCGCGGGATTTGAAATGCTGACAGGGCCAGCCGGAGGAGGAGAGCGCTCGCTGGCCCTGTCAATCAACAGGAGGAGGGGCGTTTTTTTGAAAGGAGGATGCGGCGGCTACCAGCAAGTAGAGTTGTTGCGATACCAAATTTTTGATTCGGTTTCGATACCATGAAAAAGTATTGCGATACTCGATACCATTCGATACCACGCGAAAAAAATAAACAAAAAAAGCCACGTGCATTCCTCATTTTTAAAAATGGCGAATCGCGCAGTTTTTATTTTATTTTTTCTGTTCCGGCATTCACCACCTAGATTTTTTTTTTATATTTTAATAGTTTGGACTTTTCTGACGTGGCGATGTAATATGTTTATTTATATATTTTATATGTGAAATTGGGAAAAGGGGGGTGATTTATACTTCATATTTTAGTGTTTTTTTTTTTTTCACTTTTTATTTAATAACTATTTCCCCCCTTAGGGGCTAGAACCTGGGATCTTTCATCCCTTTTCCTATTCACCCTGATAGATCTCTATCAGGGTGAATAGGACTCCACACTGTCCCTGCTGCTCTGTGCTTTGTGCACACAGCATCAGGGATGTTACCATGGCAACCAGGGCTTCCTGGCTGCCATGGTAACCGATCGGAGCCCCAGGCTTACACAGCTGGGGCTCCGATCAGAAGCTGCCACTGCACCACCAATGAGGGGGAGTGGAGAGGTCCCTGTGGCCACTGCCACCAATGATTTTAATACTGGAGGGTTGAGAGGGGCCGGCGCACTGTGCCACCAATGATTTTAATGGGATGGGGGGATTGAGGGGGGGGGGAACACACTGCACCACCAATGATTTTACCCCTTTATACAGGAGGCGGGTACTAGCAGATCAGCGGCAGTTAACTGCCGCTGATCGCAGCTCCCTGTCAGGGGCAGGGTGCCGGCAATGCGATTCTGCTGCCGGCACCCGCCTCCTGTATGTGTTAAAGACTGACTACTGTATATGAGTCCAGACTTTCACTATTAGGCCACACAGAGCGGCGCCCAGCGATGTCTCAGCACTCACCATTTAGTCCTGGGCGCCGCTCCGTTCGCCCGCAGTGCCCCATTACTGTCTCCTCTCCTGCTCCACATGCTGCTGATTACTATCGGAGCGATGGGAGGAGACATCAGCTTCACTAGTGGGCGTTCCTTCTCCCTGGCTGTAGCGCTGTCCAATCGCAGCGCAGGGAAAAGGAACGCCCACTAGTGAAGCTGATGTCTCCTCCCATCGCTCCGATAGTAATCCTATCATTGGGGGCGCAGTGCGCCCGCCCCTCCTCCGCCCCTCTCTTCTCATTGCCGCCCCTCCTCCACCCCCTCTCTTCTCATTGCCGCCCCTCCTCCGCCCCTCTCTTCTCATTGCCGCCCCTCTCTTCTCATTGGTGGCAGCGGCAGCAGCACAGGGGGAGGGAGGACAGCTTCCTTCTCCCCGTGCTGCTGAGAGAGAACATGAGCGCGCCGATAGCAGCGCGCTCATGTTCAGAGATACTAGACTGCGCAGAAGCGCAGCCCAGTATCGAAAAAACGGAAATCCCGGTATCGTATCGATACCGGGACAAAAGTATCGATTGGGTATCGAAATTTCGATACCCGCAACAACCCTACCAGCAAGTAGACGCCCTACTTGCTGGTAGTGAAGTCATTTGCATATTTTAAAAGCTCGATTTTTTATGAAACGAAGCCACAGACCAAGGTAAGAGCCCTATATATGGAATAGTCGTCCAATAAGGATTTTAATATGCCCAAAAATGAGTTTTGGGGGGTGACAGAAGCCCCTAAACCCTTTAGGCAAAAAAGGAAAAAGAGTCCTCGGTCAGACTCTTTTCCCTTTTTTGCACCCATGTTATAATCCATTTTAGGCCTGAAAATTAGTTCAAACCCCAAAACATTGTATATTTTCTGAAAGCCAAGACCCTTTAGAATAAAATAGTGGCAGTTGCAAATTTGTATGTTGCACGATATTAGCGCAACTTATTATCAAACCCAAAACATTTTTGAAAAATGCACTTAAGTTAAATGTAGTGCCCAACACACAATAAAATACCAATTGTTTTTACAAGATATAAAAGATAAGGTTATAATGAGTAAATACACTGCTCAAAAAAATAAAGGGAACACTTAAACAACACAATGTAACTCCAAGTCAATCACACTTCTGTGAAATCAAACTGTCCACTTAGGAAGCAACACTGAGTGACAATCAATTTCACATGCTGTTGTGCAAATGGGATAGACGACAGGTGGAAATTATAGGCAATTAGCAAGACACCCCCAATAAAGGAGTGGTTCTGCAGGTGGTGACCACAGATCACTTCTCAGTTCCTATGCTTCCTGGCTGATGTTTTGGTCACTTTTGAATGCTGGCGGTGCTTTCACTCTAGTGGTAGCATGAGACGGAGTCTACAACCCACACAAGTGGCTCAGGTAGTGCAGCTTATCCAGGATGGCACATCAATGCGAGCTGTGGCAAGAAGGTTTGCTGTGTCTGTGAACGTAGTGTCCAGAGCATGGAGGCACTACCAGGAGATAGGCCAGTACATCAGGAGACGTGGAGGAGGCCGTAGCAGGGCAACAACCCAGCAGCAGGACCGCTACCTCCGCCTTTGTGCAAGGAGGAACAGGAGGAGCACTGCCAGAGCCCTGCAAAATGACCTCCAGCAGGCCACAAATGTGCATGTGTCTGCTCAAACGGTCAGAAACAGACTCCATGAGGGTGATATGAGGGCCCGACGGCCAAAGGTGGGGGTTGTGCTTACAGCCCAACACCGTGCAGGACGTTTGGCATTTTCCAGAGAACACCAATATTGGCAAATTCGCCACTGGCCACAATACCCCCAAAAAGTCCATTACATAACACAATATAAAAAGGGTACACCTTATGCTTTTATTTATTTTAGGGACTTCTGCATATTAGGAAGGCTAAGCACAGGGAAGGCTGCTCAAGTATTTCACAGTTCTTTTCAGCAGAAAACCAAAGTCTGACAGAGAAGGTCACTAGAGCTGAGGTATACTTTACATCTTTCGTTGTTGAGCATAACCTGCCATTCCAGGTGTGTAAGCACACAGGCAAGCTATTCAGGAAAATGTTTCCTGATTCAGAAATAGCAAAAAACTATGCCTGTTCATCAACAAAGACAGCAGCTATCATGAACATGGCGCTGGAACCTGAATGTTCAGAGGAACTGTACAAGTTCATTAGGATAGAAAAAAGACCATATAGTATTATGGTTGACGAAAGCAATGATATCATGTGTGAGAAGGAATGTGCCATTTTAGTCAGGTACTACAATGAAACACAGGATAAGGTAACAGTTGGATTTGTACACATGCCAGTGTGCAATGATGCCACAGCTGCAAATATATTCAACTCCATTGCATCATCCATGCATGACAAAGGCCTTGAATGGTCGAATTGTGTAGGATTTAGCAGTGATAACTGCAATGTTATGATTGGCAAGAACAACTCTGTATTGTCAAGAGTGAAAGCACAGGCCCCTCATATTTACAGTGTTGGCTGTCCAAGTCACCTGGTCAACATTTGTGCCAAAACTGCGGCTAAGGAGCTTTCAATGTCACCTGAAGAACTGCTCATTGACATCTATTACTACTTTGAGAAAAGTTCTAAGAGAAGAGAAGACCTAAAACAGTTTCAAGAGTTCTGCAATGTTGCCCAGCAGAGAGTACAAAAGCATTGTCCTACCCGCTGGCTATCTTTAGGAAAAGGTTTGGACCATCTGCTCCACCAATGGCCAGCTTTTCTATCATTTTTTGAATCAAAAAGTGAGAATCTGAAGTCATCTAATATTCTGAAAAGGCTGAAAGATCCCCAAATGAAACTATATGCATGCTTTTTACATAATGTCACACAGTGCTTTGACAAATTCAATTTGATATTTCAAAATAAGGCACCTATCTTCAAGTTGAATCAGAGCGTACAAGAGCTCCTGCATGACATGGCGAGTAGATTTATTAAGTCGAAGGTATTGAGAGAAAACAACATTCGGGAAATAGATGTAAGCAACACTGAAATGTACCTTCCAGATGAAGAGCTATTTGTTGGGTACCTGGCCAGGATGCAGTTGCTAAGTGAGGAAGGACAAGAGATGCCCCCTTACAAGACAAAGCAGTTCTTTAAAGATGTCAGAGCATTCTATGTCAGGAGCATTAAAAAAATCTTGGAGAAGTTCCCAATGGGAGACCAAGTCTTGAAGAATCTGTCAGTGGTTAATATGGAAAACCAAGAAGAGGTGAAACCAGAGCAGATTTTGATTTTGGCAGAGAGATTTACAAATGTGATCAAGGCAGATGCCAGAGAACAGCTCCACTTGGAAGTCCTGGATTATATCTCAACAAATCTTGAGGGACTGGTGCCAAACTACAAAAGTTTACCAGTAGATTAATTCTGGGGGAAGCTGTCCAAAGTAAAATCTGTGAGCACAGGGCAGTTGAGGTTTAAAGAGCTCTGCCAGCTGGTGAAGTTGCTTTTGGTGCTGCCAAATTCTAATTGTGATGTGGAAAGGGCATTACGCATTGTGCGTCACATTAAGACGGAATTCAGAAGTCAGCTGTCTCACAAAACTTTTGTGAATCTGATGTCTTGCAAAATTAACACATTTATTGACACAGACTGCTACGAGTTTCAGACTTCCAGCAAAATGCTGAAATCTGCCAAACAAGCTACTAGACAGTACAATGAAAGTTTGCAAAAGAATTAGAAAAGCTATTTCCTGTGTCGTAACTGGATTTTGTAGATTGTTATAACACATGGCCAGACCTGGTGCGGTGTAATCTACACCTTGAGATGTTACTGTTCTTGTTTCTTTTTGGTCATACATTATATAATGTTATATATATGTTTGGAAAATGTGATAAAAAGTTTGTGAAAATAAAAAAAAGAAAACCTCCCTGAAATGAGAAGTGCACCTCCCTGAAATGAGTTTTTGCAGGTTGGGATGTCTGTAAATCTACCCCATTATGTAAAGAATATTTATTGTAAATTCCCACAAGCAGTCTATCAGGAAGTGAGGGAGGAAAAGAAGAACAGGTTGTGCAGGATCTGTCCCATAGCCTGAGGAGATTATTTCCAAACACAAAGTAACATATCCAAAAGGTTAAAGACGGTTACCTCAATTCTATTCATATGAAAAATTCCAGAACTGCAGTGTGTGTAGCTATGTCAGGGTACTTTCACACTAGCGTTGTTAGAATCTGGCAGGCATTTCTGGACGGATCCGGAAATCCGTAAGCAAACGGATATATTTTGCGGTAGACTTATCCGGTAGACTTATCCGGTAGACTTATTCATTGAAAATACCAGATCCGTCTTTTTGGTATCATTCAGAATAACGGATCCAGTATTTAATTTTATCAAAGCTAGAAAGAACTGCGCATGCGCAGACCAGAAAACCAGATCCGGCAATGCAGCAATTTCCGGAACACTTGGTACCGGATCCGGCATTAATACATTTCAATGGAAAGTGCGGTAATGTCCCGGAATTTTGGCCAGAAAAAATACCACAGCAAGCTGCGGTATTTTGTCCGGTCAAATACCGTACAAGCGACGGAACGGAAGACATCCTGATGCATACTGAACGGATTGCTTTCCATTCAGAATGCATTGGGACAAAACGGAAGCGGTTTTTTTCGGTATTGAGACCCTTTACCGGATTTCAATACCGGAAAAGAATAACGATAGTGTGAAAGTACCCTCAGAGTAATCTGCAGTGTTTCTAGAATAAAAAAATACATTTTTCATAATTTTTTTGCTTTGCTTTTTTTATTTTGTATTTTCACACCCCGCCTTCCCAGAGCCATAACTTTTTTTTTACTTTTCCGTTCACATGTCAGAGTTTACACTTTGTAATGGCAACATTTATTATTGCATACTATGTAATGGGAAGGTGGAAAAAATGCTAAATGAGGTGGAATTGAATAAAAACACAATTGTTTTATAGGTTTAATTTTACACCATTTCTTATGCAGTAAAACTGACATGTTAAAGAGGACTTTTCACCAGAATAAAGCATCTAAACTAACTATACAGACGTGTAGAGCGGTGCCCAGGGACCCCCCTGCACTTACTGTTATCCCCGGGCGCCGCTCCGTTCTCCCGGTATAGGCTCCGGTATCTTCATAGTTAGGCTCCACCCAGGGGAACCTGCCGGGGTCTCTTTCTCCCATGCTGTAGCGCTGGCCAATCGCTGCGCTCAGCTCATAGCCTGAGAGAAAAAAAAGCCTCCCAGGCTATGAGCTGAGCGCTGTGATTGGCCAGCGCTACAGCATAGGAGAAAGAGACCCCGGCAGGTTCCCCTGGGTGGAGCCTAACTATGAAGATACCGGAGGCTATAACGGGAGAACGGAGCGGCGGCCGGGGATAACAGTAAGTGCAGGGGGTCCCTGGGCGCCGCTCTACACGTCTGTATAGTTAGTTTAGATGCTTTATTCTGGTGAAAAGTCCTCTTTAACTTCATTCTCTAGGCTAGTACAATGACAGTGATATCACATTTATATAGTTTATCTTGTGTTTTCACACAAAAAAATAAAAAATAATATATATATATATATTTATATATATATATACAATTACACAATTATACACAATTAGGGGTGAGCGAATCGAGTGTCGGATACAAAATCCAAAGTCGAATCGTTCCTAAACTTCGTTTTAATGCTGTATGTAGACCTGGACTTATCAATGGCAATACCAATGATTTTTTATTGTTAATTTTATTTGTAAAGGGGTGATTTCTATTTTGAATTTTTAAAATATTTTCAATTTTTTTTTTTACATTTTTTGTGTCCCGGGGATGGGTCGCAAGCTATGGAATAATCACTGTATTCCTATCAAGCCATGCCTCTGGCAGGGCTTGATTGGAACTTTGCTGTGGCAGGCCTAAGATCCTACAGAAGGCCCCAGGCTGCCACAGCTCCCACGATCTTGTAGTGCAGGAGGCATTCCGTCACCAGGAGCAATATGCTACTGGTAAGTGACCACTCAAATGGTTGACGCCATCTGAGGGGTTAAAAGTCCACGATCAGAGTTTTCTCTGATCATGGACTCTGCCACCGGGTGTCTGCTGTGTAAAGCAGGAGCTGAAAAAGGCCTGAAAAAAGCACCTGTATAAAAGCTTACCAAAAAAGGCGCAAACAACTACCGTAATGGGTCTAGAAAAAATCTGCACAGAATAATCAAGGAGCTGCAGATTTTAAAATCCATGTTCATTATGGCCACTGATTCAACCCAGAAAAACAAAGATTAGCTTCACTGAATTATATACACTCACCTAAAGAATTATTAGGAACACCATACTAATACGGTGTTTGCCTTCAGAACTGCCTTAATTCTACGTGGCATTGATTCAACAAGGTGCTGATAGCATTCTTTAGAAATGTTGGCCCATATTGATAGGATAGCATCTTGCAGTTAATGGAGATTTGAGGGATGCACATCCAGGGCACGAAGCTCCCGTTCCACCACATCCCAAAGATGCTCTATTGGGTTGAGATCTGGTGACTGTGGGGGCCATTTTAGTACAGTGAACTCATTGTCATGTTCAAGAAACCAATTTGAAATAATTCGAGCTTTGTGACATGGTGCATTATCCTGCTGGAAGTAGCCATCAGAGGATGGATACATGTTCTCATTCTGTTTACGCCAAATTCGGACTCTACCATTTGAATGTCTCAACAGAAATCGAGACTCATCAGACCAGGCAACATTTTTCCAGTCTTCAACAGTCCAATTTTGGTGAGTTCGTGCAAATTGTAGCCTCTTTTTCCTATTTGTAGTGGAGATGAGTGGTACCCGGTGGGGTCTTCTGCTGTTGTAGCCCATCCGCCTCAAGGTTGTGCGTGTTGTGGCTTCACAAATGCTTTGCTGCATACCTCGGTTGTAACGAGTGGTTATTTCAGTCAACGTTGCTCTTCTATCAGCTTGAATCAGTCGGCCTATTTTCCTCTGACCTCTAACATCCACAAGGCATTTTTGCCCACAGGACTGCCGCATACTGGATGTTTTTCCCTTTTCACACCATTCTTTGTAAACCCTAGAAATGGTTGTGCGTGAAAATCCCAGTAACTGAGCAGATTGTGAAATACTCAGACTGGCCCGTCTGGCACCAACAACCATGCCACGCTCAAAATTGCTTAAATCACCTTTCTTTACCATTCTGACATTCAGTTTGGAGTTCTGGAGATTGTCTTGACCAGGACCACACCCCTAAATGCATTGAAGCAACTGCCATGTGATTAGTTGACTAGATAATTGCATTAATGAGAAATAGAACAGGTGTTCCTAATAATTCTTTAGGTGAGTGTATATTTCTCTATTTACTTACACCAGAAAACTGGCATAAATGCAGTGGTGGAAAATGTTCCGCATACAGCTACAAATATTCTGATTCCTTTCACATAACATATTAAAAAAATATATTATATAAAAATTTCTTGGGGGAACTTAGTTCATAGGAATTTATACAGAAACTATTGAAATTAGTGGAAGCTGTAAACAATTTCTTGCACTGAGCTACCCCTAGTGGTAGCAGATAGACATATTCAGAAGTTTAGTGCCAAGATGCCCCCCCAGCAGTCGTGTGGTCTGCCTCTATGATAGATACAGTCGAGTCCATAAATATTGGGACATCGACACAATTCTAACATTTTTGGCTCTATACACCACCACAATGGATTTGAAATGAAACTAACAAGATGTGCTTTAACTGCAGACTGTCAGCTTTAATACATCCAAATCAGGTGAACGGTGTAGGAATTACAACAGTTTGCATATGTGCCTCCCACTTGTTAAGGGACCAAAAGTAATGGGACAATTGGCTTCTCAGCTGTTCCATGGCCAGGTGTGTGTTATTCCCTCATATCCCAATTACAATGAGTAGATAAAAGGTCCATAATTTATTTCAAGTGTGCTATTTGCATTTGGAATCTGTTGCTGTTAACTCTCAAGATGAGATCCAAAGAGTTGTCACTATCAGTAAAGCAAGCCATCATTAGGCTGAAAAAACTAAACAAACCTATCAGAGAGATAGCAAAAACATTAGGCATGGCCAAAACAACACCAAAAGACCCAGAAGACCATGGAAAACAACTGTCGTGGATGATCGAAGAAATCTTTCCCTGGAGAAGAAAACACCTTTCACAACAGTTGACCAGATCAAGAACACTCTCCAGGAGGTAGGTGTATGTGTGTCAAAGTCAACAATCAAGAGAAGACTTCACCAGAGTGAATACAGAGGGTTCACCACAAGATGTAAACCATTGGTGAGCCTCAAAAACAGGAAGACCTTTTATCTGCGATTGGCCAGCGCTACAGCCTAGGAGAAGGAGACGCCCAGCAGAACAAGGGCAGTCTCCTCCTACTATAACCAAGTCCCCGAACATACCGGAGGACATAACAGGAGAACGGAGCGGCACCCAGGGATAATAGTAAGTGCAGTGAGATCCCTGGGCGCCGCTGTATATGTCATGATACTTAGTTCACAATGTTTGGACCGATGAAAGGTCCTCTTTAATGACAAAATTCACAACTGGTGTTTGATCCATGAATCGCCCAATACATTTCATGGTTCAATTAGAATTGGTATTTAAACAGTCCTCCTCATCACGCTGTTCACATTTTGACATCATGAGACCAAGACAACACCTAACAATTGATCAACAGCACTTTGCCATTGCGAGGTTTCAAGCAGGATGTTCCCAGACAGAAGTGGCCACATAGCTTAGAGTGTCACAGAGTATCATCAGCAGGTTGCACAGACATACAGAGTCACAGAAAGGCATAGAAGTGGGAGTCCTTTGGCCACATCCCACTCTGATGACCGCTTCATTGTGAACAATGCCCTGCTGAACTGGATGATGAATGCCACTAAACTCCAGGCACATTTAAGGGAGGTGAGAGGCACCCAAGTGTCACGTCAGACCATTTGAAACCTTTTACATCAACGTGGTTTACATCAACCTGCACGGGTTTTATATAAACGACCGCGCTGCTTCATAGAGGGATAGACTTTTGTAGCAGGATTTTTCCGCACTTCCTAAATGTGGTATATACGAATCCTCACAGTCGCTCACACCCTCCCGGTAGATCGTATAACCTTCAAAAAGGGATGTGCGCAGATAGTGAAGTACCACCACAAAAGGTATAAAAGTACAATTTATTATACTCACAAACACGAATGTTTTAAAATGCCTTAAAACATATCCTTGTGTTCAGACCCGACCCGGGTTTCGCTTGACGCTTCGTCTGGGGCGAACAAACTACTGAGTTCTGGACTGTCTAATAAATCAATGGGACTCTGCCCTCTCTCTCAACAGGTTAACATCGTTAAAATTCACTTAAAAATATTCACATGTTCATTATAAACTAAAATTGTCTAGCTCGAATCAGACATATAATACCTTTACATTGTCACATAAGATCGCATACCAGCAGTACTCAATTGCACGGGTATCTGATCACACCACCAGGCACAGGCGTCATCGTCTTGCATGGGCCAGGGAGTATCTATCCTGGACGAGAGACCAGTGGGCCTCAGTGCTGTTCACTCACGATGTTGGAGACGTCAAGGAGAGCGCTATGCATCAGCCACTGTTACATTAGGGAATGGCTGCTGGAGACTGGGGTACCTCAAATGCGGCATGACGTGAGGACGTAGGCGTGCCGTAGCTCCCCTCCCTCTACCTGCTCGCCTTCTGTGCCCAAAACATGCGTGCTGAGACACCGCCGCTGCTTCTGGGGGTCTGGATGTCTGTTCTGGTCGGATGGTCCTGCTCGGCGGCTGTGTTCCTTCCAGCTATATGGCTGATGCCCCTCGCTGATCAGTTGGTGTCTCTGGTCGCGGTGATGCAGGTGCGACATCTCCTGTTGCTTCAACTGGGCGGCGGCATATGTTTGGCCCTTTAGGAAATCTTGGCGAGGGTCGGGGCCATCGTATGGAGGTAGATGCCTGACGTTGAAAGTTAGAGCCAGAGCGTGGGAGAGGAGCTCCACTCACCTGTTGTTGGAGATGTTTGCTCAAAGTAGCGTAGAGGAGGCTATTGGATTTCAAGCCCTCCGAAGATCAGCAATTTTGGTAATTTTGTCTCGCTCACTTTCCCTCCGGTAAGTGTGGCCATCCTTGAGGGAGATCGATGTTATTTGCTGGAGGGCTGAGGAGATATTACCGATGGTGCCTAAGGGCTGAAGAGGTGTGAGTAACTGTCCTCCCCTGCATGTTAATTTTAATTTTGCAGCATATCTTCACGATTTTTGCTACTCTAACTGGTATGGGAGGAAGAGTGTGAGCAGCTGACCCCTCCTTACGCTAATCCTTATTTGTAGCATCCCAGTGGGACGTTAATCATACTAATCTGATTTGGTTTCTAATACTAACTGTGCTGCTCCTCAAAGTAATCCTAACAATACTGCCTAAGCCTAGCTGAGGAGGCGTGGGTAATTATCCCTTCAGTACACTAACCAGAATTTTTCAGCATAATAGTGCGGTCTTATCCATACTAACTCAAACTGATTGAAGAGGTTTGTGCGGTCTGTTCCTCAGTATACTATTACTAACTTTGCAGCATTTTTGTGTGGTCTCTTTATACTATCCTGGATCTGGAGTCCTCAGAAGTCACTGGAATATTCTGCCCATTGTTTGTATTAATCTGATTAAAGTCCTTTCATAAGGATTATTGGACTTACAGAGAGGATACTATACGCTGAAATCCATCAAGTTGGCATGGCAGAATACTCAGCTATTCGGCCCGGATGTCCTGTTCCTGGTCTGTCACAATAGACGTTACATTTTCTTGGTTGTCTGGACAATTGTTAGTTCATGATTTTCCTGCGGCTATGATTATTTTGATGACTGTTTTTTGATCCGTCGCTTATCCCATCTGTGATCTTTCTTCCGCTTATTTTCCCTAGTTTATTTTTATATCGCTATCAGTCTTGCGCTTTGGAGCTAATAGTTAGCAGAATTGGGAGGCTGTACAGTTTGGAAGTGAAAAGGTAGGCGATAGTAGGTATTAAAAGGGGGGGGGGGGGGGGGGAGAAAAGGAAAATGCCTCCCAAGTCTCAGAATAGGAAGTCTACTGGTCCTGTTCCACCTAAGGGGAGCGTAGTTATTAGTCCTATATCTTAAATGGACAAGTTTTTAAAATCACTGCAACCAGGGATGCCCTCGGTTTCTGAGGATGTGGTAAGAGGAGATACAGACCTCAGTACTGATTTGCCAGGGATTAAAGCGGTAGCAGATGAAAGAATCGATATGATTGATAGGAAATTAGCGGATATTTTAGACTCAGTACATCTTTCTAACCAATCGTTGGGAGATCTATCATCTAAGATAGTATCTGTCCAGTCAGATATCTCCCTTATTCGGGATAAGATTAAGGGCTTACAGACATTCACACAAGAAATTAAACAAGAGTTAGATATAACAACTAAGAGAGTTGATAGTTTAGATTTAGAAAACAAATTGTTAAGGGATAAAATCACTGATCTTGAAGATAGATCTAGAAGAGCAAATCTACGCTTACTGGGCTTCGCAGAGGGCGTTGAAGGAGAAGATCTATCAGTTTTTTCCCAAAAATGGTTGTTGGAGACTTTCGGGGGCGAGGCCCTCTTCCAATTTTTTGGGGTAAAACGAGCCCACCGGATCCCTGGAAGGAAACCGCCCCCAGGTGGCCATGTTGGTTAAATTTCTATCCCAGGGGGACAGGGACCTGATTATGAGAGGGAAAAGAGAGCTTAAAGAACTGAAGTATCAAGGAAATAGGATAGAAATTTACCCTGATTTTTTGCTCATGCACACGACCGTTCCGTTTTTTGCGGACAAGAATAGGACATGTTATATTTTATTAGCGGGGCCGCGGAACGGAGCCACGGATGCGGACAGCACACAGAGTACTGTCCGCATCTTTTGCGGCCCCATTGAAGTGAATGGGTCCGCATCCGAGCCGCCAAAACGGCGGCTCGGATGCGGACCCAAACAACGGTCGTGTGCATGAGGCCTAAACTTAAGGAATTTTGTGAGGTAAAGGAGAGACTTGCAAATGCTAAGATCAAATATTCCATTATTTATCCCGCTACCCTAAGAGTCATTTACCAGGAGAAGGTCTCTTTTTTCCCAAAACCGGACAAATTGTCCGTCTGGATGGACAGCAAGGGTATTGCTAGCTGAATATCATGATACTTAATGTACTAATCAGGTGGGGGGGGGGGGCTATGGGGGAGAAGGTAGATAGTAAGAGGTTACTAGGGTTGTTTTTCCCTAGGGACCAGGATGGGGGAGGGGGAGGGTTGGAGGGGAGGCGGGAACCACATCGTCTCAGGGACGACGGAGATCTATGCAGCTCCAAAAGTCCAGCATTATGTGACAGCTAGGTAGTATGTCTGAAAGAATATTTGTATGGAATGTACGCGGACTAGCTGATAGAACTAAAAGGGTAATTGTCACAGATCGCATTGGCAAATATCTTCCAGCGATAGTGGGGTTAGTAGAAACGCATCTAATTCCGGAGAAAATTCCCTACATGAAAAGGAAGTGGGCACAGACGGAGTACCATTCTTGCTTTTCTTCTTATTCTCGAGGTGTCAGTGTCTATATACACAAAGGTGTACAGTATGAACCTATTGCGCAAAGTATCAATCGGGAGGGTAGATATGTCTTCCTTTACTGTCGGTGGAGCGGCGTTGTCTGTGTGCTGGCTTTTGTTTACATCCCTCCTACCTTCTCATTGCATGTACTCTCCCACCTCTCTGAGTTTATAAATCTGAGAGGGAAGTGTTTGATCATTGTGTTTGGTGACTTTAATAATGTTATGAATTGTGAAAATGACAGGATTTCCACTGGCCTGGGATATAACACCAAAGCAGGGGGAGTCATGCGGTTATATAATGTGTGTCAAGAATTAGCACTAATAGACATCTATATGGCGACACACAAGCTTTTTCCTGCTATAGCCTCTCGTACACAGCACAGTCTAGAATAGATCTCGCGTTTACAACTGATGATTTTATTGATAATATTGATCGTATGAAATATGAAGCTCATTCAATTTCTGACCATTCCCCTATTTTGTTGTCAATTAAAAAATCTGATAAGTTTTCTAGATCTAGAAATTTAAGATTGAACCCGCACTGGCTCAATATTATTAAGGATCAAGAAAAAATAAGTAAGGAGATAGAGGAATTTTGGGCCATGAATAATAACTCTGCCTATCTACACTATGTGTGGGACTCTCTAAAAGCTTATATCCGAGGAATCTTTTTTACTAAAATAAAACATGCCAAATCCTCTTTTGTAGAAAAGGAGACCCAGCTCCAGAGTGAGATCTCTATTAATCATAGTGTAGACAAACCAGCAGAAGTTAATAAAAGCTAGAGAGGAATATAATATACATCTCCAAGATAAATCCCAGCAAAGAGTGTTTTTCTCTGGCCAGAAACTGTTTTGTGAGCCTGGAAGATTTTTAGCCTCAATTATACAAAATCAAAAAAAGCCTAATATAATTAAATGTATTAAGTCAGGTACTGGGAAATTATATTCTGATACTGAGGATATTAAGCAAGAGTTCTTGGACTATTATTCCTCTTTGTATAAATCTGAATTCTGAACTAGCAGGGGCAAATTTGGATTCTGTGTGTTTTTTTTAAATGTCTCTCTTCCCACATTGTCAGAGGAGGACAGGACCTCGCTGGATATCCCGGTTCAATTAAGTGAAATAAACTATGCTCTGAGATCTAATAGCGGGAATTCCACTCCAGGATCCGATGGTCTTCTGTTTGAATTGTATCGAAGGTACAGCGGGGTCCTGCTCCCTCATTTATTACCGGTCTTGAACTTATCTTGGGATGAGGGTAGTCTTCCTCCCTCCCTTTCACAGGCCATTATTACTATGGTCTTAAAATAGGGAAAGAATGAACAAGAGGTGGGGTCTTATAGACCTATCTCATTACTTAATACAGATTACAAAATATGTGCTTAAGTCTTGGCTAATAGGCTTAAGAGGGTAATCGCTAAAATTATTCACCCTGATCAAACGGGCTTTATCCCCAAGCGAATGGCCCAGTCTAATATACATAGAGCACTATTAAACATTTATTTGGGAAAATGTGAGGACCGCTCCATCCTATCTTTAGATGCTTCAAAGCCTTCGATAGGGTGGAATGGAACTTTTTGTGGGGGGTAATGAGCAAAATGAATATAGGATCTAATTTTATCCGATGGGTCAAGCTATTATATAATCAGCCCAGGGCAAGACTTAATGTGAACGGTTCATGGTCGGCCCCTTTTGAATTACAGAGGGTTACAAGACAGGGCTGTCCCTTATCTCCCTTGCTATTTTTTTAGAGTCTCTTGCATGTAGGATTAGACAGGATGATGGCGTACAAGGATTTGGTGGGGGGGATGTTCAGGACAAAATTAGCCTGTACGCAGACGATGTCATTATTTTCTTAAAAGACGGCTATCTAGTTCTGGTTATTTTCCAGATACGAGGTTAATTGGTTGAAATCCGCACTGCTTCCTGTAAATAGATCACCTCCTAGTAGAGTAGCTGAGGTTAGGTTCTTATCTGTAATGGACTCTTTTGAATATCTGGGGATCAGGATCAGCTCATCCTTACAGGATTACATCAAACTCAATATTAATTCAGTGATCGATAAAGTAAGAAATAAAGTGCGTGTCTGGCAAAAACGTATGCTGAGTCAAGCAGACAGGATAGCCCTGATTAAAATGATCCTGCTCTCTCAGATACTTCATAAAATAACCTCATGTCCCATTTGGATTGATGACTCTCTTTTTAAACTCTTGGAGAGACTTTTTAAAGGGATTCTGTCACCAGGTTTCACCCCCTCCAGATAAAAATATGGTTATGTTCAGGGAGCTTTAACCATTCCTAATGTGGTCTTATAAATGTAATCTGTAGGCTCATTTTGCTAAAAATACGCTATTACTGACCTGTCAATCATAAAAATAAGGTGCCCAAGGGGATGTAAATGGCTCCAAGCTGCCGCCCCCACCTGCCAGCGCCGCCTCATAATCTTCTGTGACGCCTCCTGCTCTCCCTCCCCCTCCTCCTGCTGTAAGATTGCTGTGACGTCTTCTGCTCTCCCTCCCCCCCTCCTCCTGCTGTGACGTCTCCTGCTCTCCCTCCCTCCCCCCTCCTCCTGCTGTGACGTCTCCTGCTCTCCCTCCCTCCCCCCTCCTGCTGCTGTAACATCGCAATGTTACAGCAGGAGGAGGGGGGAGGGAGGGAGGGAGAGCAGGAGACGTCACAGCAGGAGGAGGGGGGAGGGAGAGCAGTAGACGTCACAGCAGGAGGAGGGGGGAGGGAGAGCAGGAGACGTCACAGCAGGAGGAGGGGGAGGGAGAGCAGGAGACGTCACAGCAATCTTACAGCAGGAGGAGGGGGAGGGAGAGCAGGAGGCGTCACAGAAGATTATGAGGCGGCGCTGGGCACGAACGGCAGTAGGTGCGGGCGGCAGCTTGGAGCCATTTACATCCCCTTGGGCACCTTATTTTTATGATTGACAGGTTAGTAATAGCATATTTTTAGCAAAATGAGCCTACAGATTACATTTATAAGACCACATTAGGAATGGTTAAAGCTCCCTGAACATAACCATATTTTTATCTGGAGGGGGTGAAACCTGGTGACAGAATCCCTTTAATGTCCGAATTAAGCAGAACTATCTCTGGCTTTCAGAGGAGGACGGCTTTTTATCTCTCCCCTATATTCAAGGTTATTATCTAGCAGCTCAGGTCCAATGGTATCTAAAAGGCTTGGATGGAATATTCCCTCAGCTTATCAGAGAGTACAAAGGAATTCAGCGAGATGTATTTAGCGTTTTAGAAACGGGATATTTGGGATCACGCGGTAAAAAACGTTTGATTAGTCACACAATGCAATTAGTATGGAATAAATAAAAATTTGTTCTAGGAATTTCTCACACACTTAATTTCACGCCTTTATGGCATAATCAGAATTTCAGAGAATTTATGATGATAGAGGATCCCAAGTTTTGGGAAAAGATTGGAGTGGAGCAAATTGCTCATATAGGTCACATTAGAAGTTTAGAGGATATCTTTGGGGATAAAACTATTAACACTTTGGTTAAATATAAATATGCGCAGCTAAATCACACATATGTTGATAAAAGCACATCATTTTATGGATTGGTGTTATAATTTTAAACAAAGCAGGGTGTCTATCTCACAAATATACAGTAATATTAGGAAAGGACTAGGTGAAATAACTAATTTTAAAAGTGAATTTAAATGGGGCCAAGATATAGGGAATAATAGAGCACTTGATTGGAAGATTATCTACAAAAATATTAAGAAATCATCTATGTCAAGTAATCATAGACTAATTCTGCATCGATTATACTACACGCCGCTGAATTTGGCTAAGTTTGATAAAAATGTCTTGATAGATGTCGGAAGTGTAATGGTGAGTGTGCGGATTTTCTTCATTTAACTTGGTCTTGTCCTAAAATTCAGATCTACTGGGGGAAAATATTTAAGGAGCTTGATTGCCGCTCCCATGAGAAATACTCTAGGGATATTTCATCAGCGGTACTACCCCCCCCCCCCCCCCCCCTTTATGACACTAGGGGTCGAGAAAATATCTTTGGGACGAAGGCTCTGCTACTTGCCAGAGTAATTATTGTTAGGTATTGGGGCTCAAGTAGGTCTCCAGATGTAGCAGAGTGGTCCCAGTTAGTCTGCAAGGTAAAGAATTCTAAGAGATTTGCTATTCAAGAAAAAAGACAAGAAATCAAGTGGGAGAAAAACTGGAATTCTTGGCATTAGTGGCAGATCTATATGCGGTTATGATATGTAGTACATACCAGTTGCAGTATGCCTTCTTGTGGAAGGATTTTCTCTCTGTTGAGGGAGTTCCTTGGGTCCCTGAGACGATGTGGTAGGGGGGCCGTGGAAGTGGGTGGTTGCTTCTAAGGTTCCGGTTGTTTATGTGCCGAATGGGTAAATTTTTATAAAGTTTAGAACGAGAGTCTTATGTATGTATGTTCCTTTTATTGATTGTTTACTTTAATATTGTTTATCTCTTTATTTAAAATTGAAAAAAAAAATAGATATATATATACAGTACAGACCAAAAGTTTGGACACACCTTCTCATTCAAAGAGTTTTCTTTATTTTCATGACTATGAAGGCATCAAAACTATGAATTAACACATGTGGAATTATATACATAACAAACAAGTGTGAAACAACTGAAAATATGTCATATTCTAGGTTCTTCAAAGTAGCCACCTTTTGCTTTGATTACTGCTTTGCACACTCTTGGCATTCTCTTGATGTGCTTCAAGAGGTAGTCCCCTGAAATGGTCTTCCAACAGTCTTGAAGGAGTTCCCAGAGATGCTTAGCACTTGTTGGCCCTTTTGCCTTCACTCTGCGGTCCAGCTCACCCCAAACCATCTCGATTGGGTTCAGGTCCGGTGACTGTGGAGGCCAGGTCACCTGGCGCAGCACCCCATCACTCTCCTTCATGGTCAAATAGCCCTTACTTTTAAAGTTTTCCCAATTTTTCGGCTGACTGACTGACCTTCATTTCTTAAAGTAATGATGGCCACTCGTTTTTCTTTACTTAGCTGCTTTGTTCTTGCCATAATACAAATTCTAACAGTTTATTCAGTAGGACTATCAGCTGTGTATCCACCTGACTTCTCCTCAACGCAACCGATGGTCCCAACACCATTTATAAGGCAAGAAATCCCACTTATTAAACCTGACAGGGCACACCTGTGAAGTGAAAACCATTTCAGGGGACTACCTCTTGAAGCTCATCAAGAGAATGCCAAGAGTGTGCAAAGCAGTAATCAAAGCAAAAGGTGGCTACTTTGAAGAACCTAGAATATGACATATTTTCAGTTGTTTCACACTTGTTTGTTATGTATATAATTCCACATGTGTTAATTCATAGTTTTGATGCCTTCAGTGTGAATCTACAATTTTCATAGTCATGAAAATAAAGAAAACTCTTTGAATGAGAAGGTGTGTCCAAACTTTTGGTCTGTACTGTATATATATATATATATATATATAAAAAAAAAGGGAATGGCTGCTGGAGACTGGGGTAGCTCAAATGGAGTGGCCTGCACTTTCTTAAGACCTGAATCCCATTGAAAACCTTTAGGATCAGCTGTGTAGAGGCTCGGTACTCTGTACCCCAGAACCTCAATGACTTGAGGGCCGCCCTTCAAGAAGAGTGGGATGCCGTGCCAGAGCAGACAATAAGTAGTCGACTTGTGAACATCATGAGATGTTGCTGTCAAGCTGTAATTGATGCTCACAAGACAAGTTATTGAGACACTGACATTTTGTGGCGGTATACCCACCACTGGTGGTGGCTTTTGTTTCAATAAATTGTTTGAGATGAGGAAATCACCATTGAATGCTTCTACTTAAATGCCCTACTTTCATGATATAATATCACTGTAGCGTGAACTTTTAACATTTTCTATACATTTCATCGGAAAGCCAAATATCCCTAACTTTTTGTGAGTAGTATACGTACGTGGCATTGCCAAGAGGTTTGTGCAATCTGTATATTACAACTGACATGCTGCTGCAGATATCTCTGATCATGGCCATTTAAGATTAATGACACACTCAATAATAACTCTGACATCAAAGTAGTTACACAGAGGGAGGGGGCACCCTGTCACCCCATCAAAATCATATGTACCACAAAATGGACCAAAAAAAAAAAACTCATCTCACAAAAAACAGACAAAAAAACAGCTCGACAGAAAAAAAATATAAGTTATGGCCCTCAGAATATGGAGACTCAGGGTTGCATCTGTGGTTTGTACAGGAATGCTTATACAACAACCAATCAGAGCTCAGCTTTCATTTCATCAGAGCAGTTTAAAGGGGATTTGTCACCATTATCTTGGACTTCTCATCCTCTGCAGTAATACATAGTAGTATTGTACATGAGGAGTCCAGGTCACTACTTTTTATTTTCCTACTGGACCCCTTTCCCGGCTGTCAGTGTTCAACGCTGCGACAAAATAAATTGTCAGAACCAGGGACGTAGCTATAGGGGGTGCAGAGGTAGCAGTCACTATCAGGCCTAGAAGCCTAAGGGGGCCCAAAGACCCTTGTGCCGCATAAGAAGACCCCAGTATTATAGAAAGTGTATGCAGGTCAAGTTACACCTCTGGCTGGAGGGAAGGGGTTAGGTCAAGAATTTGGCACGAGGGAGGCTGCCGTTTAAATTTTTGCCTCAGGCAGCACGAAGGCAATGTGCTCCCCTGCCCCTGGTCAGGATTGCCTTGCTAACATAGCAGAGAGGACTCCTGTGCACAGCAGTCCTAACAATGTATTTCAGCGCAGCTTCTAAAGCTGACATCAGGGAAATGGGGGGCAGTAAAAACATAAAAAATAGGGATCTGGACTTCGTATCTGCAGTACTACTCATGTATTACTGCCAGATTATATATATATACACACACACACTAGGGGAATATCAAAAAGTCCTGAAAAATTCAATGCGATTGAGCTGAGACTGACAAAGTATAAACTGGTAGTGGTGCTTGGTCAATGATCACATAAGGGTTTGGGTTCTGCAGCAGGGTATATGTTGGGGCAGGGTCACATTAACACTGGGTGGCATCTCCCCTTGATGCGATGCAGGCTGCCAGCCTGGCCTGGTAACGGTCCTACAGATTCTGGATATCCTCCTGGGGTCTGTCATTCCAAGCTTTTCGAAGTGGACCTATAGTTCAGCCAAGATGGCTGTTGGCTGATGTACATGGAGGATCCGTCACCCCATCTAGGTTCAGACATTTTCAATGGGAAAAAGATCTGGCGATCGAGCTGGCCAGGGAGCTACTGGATACCCTGAAGGGCACATTGTGTAGCGCGGACAGTGTGTGGATGGATGTTATGTTGTTGGAACACCATCTCCTGAGTCAAAAAAGTAAGGCTACTTTCACATTAGCGTTTTTTGTTGTCATGAACACCAATGAAAGTCAATGGGGACGGATCCGTTTTCTATTGTGTCAGAGATTGTGTCCGTCCCCATTGGCTTACATTGTGTGCCAGGACGGATCCATCTTGCTCTGCACTACAATGCGGACAGAAAAACGCTGCTTGCAGCATTCTTCTGTCCACGGTGGGAGCGCAACCAAACGGAATGCATTCTGCAGCACTCTGTTTCGTTCAGTTTTGTCCCTATTGACAATGAATGGGGACAAAACTGAAGCGTTTTCTTCCGCTATTGAGATCCGTCATAGGATCTCAATAGCGAAATTGAAAACGCTAATGTTAGGACTGGTTCTACAATGTCCTGGACATACTGAAGGCGGGTCAATATTTCCTCCACAAATACCTGAAGGGAACGGCTATGGTAGCTAATAGCGCCCCACACTATGCATGATGGCAGTAGGCGGCAGTAGAACCTGCTTTCATCACCTAACAGGGCTGCTTGACATCAGAGTCCTCTTGGACACTGAAAGGGACATGACTGTGTGTGGGGCAGTTACTTTCTACTGTGAAAGGGGCATTCTGTGGGTGCACTTAGGGGCATAATTCATTACTGTCTGGGGAGCACTAAAGGGACAGTCCTATAATTACTGGGTGTGGGGCACTGGGAGAGTTTGGGCCTGATATGATTTCACTGACCCAAGTGGGAACACTACTACAGCCGTGCTGTCCTCACAGCTACCCGACCTCCCACGGCCCCGCACTGAGCCGCTGCACTTCCTCTGCCCCACCCACTCCCCTACCTTCATCTTTGTCCCGCCCCGGAAGTGACGTAACGGCGGATGGTGGCCCGTTCAGTAGTGGTGGGCCGAAGCTGAGCTCGAAAGTGACAGGAGGAGGGGACATGGGGCGCGCCGGACCGTGGTGACCGGACAGCGGGTATGACTGGTACAAGGGAGGCTAGAAGCGGACCGCGCCCTGTGATGTCCGGGTGTTGCTGTGACGTCACGTGTGCATGTGTCCGGAGTGTACAGTGCAGAGGGTGCACTTACCTGACTGGCACCTGTTGGTCGCGTGACTGTGTACTATGTGTGGGTACTTGGCATCCTGGTGATGATCAGACACATGGGGCATGTAAACAACCCCCCCTCCCCTCATCGAGTACCGGATAGTACACAGTTCTGCGTCTTTGTCATGTCCATTGTGCTTGCCTTCTTTTAGTGAAAGATCTCTGCTTGTTGTCAGTCAATGGAAACATCTGATGGTGGGATTATACACAGTTTGCAAACTAAATGGCGCTCAGCAGACTTTTAGGTATGTGGTGCAGGTCAGAAGCCGCCCTGCATTTCACAATCTGTCTGTGCTGTACTTGTGTATCAGTAATCCTGCCCCACTAGAGTTTAGAAGATTGGAGAACTTTTCACAGGGGTTTTCTGGGGAGCAGTCATTTTGTCTGTTATTCCACCTGGAAGTCTATAAGGTAAGTTATTCCCCCTGTCAGAGTCGCCATGGCTGGGAATGGTTCTGGGCAGGGGCGGATTGGGAACTGGAAAAAAAAAACTAAAAGTGGCCCCATGTTGTAGGTGGGTTCAAACTGACAGAAGATGGGCCAAAACAAGTAGGCGGGGATAACTGGAGTAGGCGGGGCCTGCAATACTGTAGTGCAGTGCAAAATACCGCCCCAGCGGAACCAAATACCACAGGACAGCACAAAAAACTGCCACCCTCATCACAGTATTCAACCGTATCATCGTCAGGAGGACAGTAAGTTCAGGAGGCACCTGCGGCCGTTGAGCATCAGATCATTTGGTACCTCAAGAGGGCTTGAGCGGCCCCTGGGCATCGGTCAGGGTCTATGGCCAAAAGAAATCCCAGCAGTCGTGTCTTGTATAATCGTGATGTTTTTTACATCAAATCAAAAATGTCCTATAGTCAGGACGCGTTTCGGCATACATGCCTTTATCAACAGGTAAAGGTATACTCAAATAAGCAGGTATATAGAGAGATAATACCACCCATCGTGACGTCACCCACCCAGAAAGGGGGTTTCAAAATATGTTTCAAAATATCTCCATTATATGGCCAATCCGCCCCTGGTTCTAGTCCATTATGTGTACAGTGCACTCAAAGTCTTCACACCCTTTCACTTTCTGACATTTTGTGTCCTAAAACACCTTTGGCAGTGATTACAGCCTCCAGTCTTTTTGGGTAAGATGCCACAAGCTTTGCACACCTGGATTTGGGGGGCATTCTTCTCTGCAGATGCTCTCCAGCTTTGTCGGGATGGATTGGGGCCATCAGTGGAAAGCCATTTTTATGTCCTTCCAGAGATGTTCAAGATGGGTACAAGTCAGGGCTCTGGCTGGACAGTCCCAGTGTTGTCTACTGGTCATTGTCTTGTTGGAAGGTCCCAGTCTGAGGGCCAGAGCTTCATTAAGAAGATCTCTGTACTTTGCTCCATTCCCTGACCAGTCTCGCTGTCCCAGCCACTGAAAAAGACTCTCACATCATGATGCGGCGACCACTATGCTTCACTGTAGGGATGGTGTACAGCCGTGGCCAAAAGTTTTGAGAATGACACAAATATTAGTTTTCACAAAGTTTGCTGTTAAACTGCTTTTAGATCTTTGTTTCAGTTGTTTCTGTGATGTAGTGAAATATAATTACACGCACTTCATACGTTTCAAAGGCTTTTATCGACAATTACATGACATTTATGCAAAGAGTCAGTATTTGCAGTGTTGGCCCTTCTTTTTCAGGACCTCTGCAATTCAACTGGGCATGCTCTCAATCAACTTCTGGGCCAATTCCTGACTGATAGCAACCCATTCTTTCATAATCACTTCTTGGAGTTTGTCAGAATTAGTGGGTTTTTGTTTGTCCACCCGCCTCTTGAGGATTGACCACAAGTTCTCAATGAGATTAAGATCTGTTTCTAGGCCATGGACCCAAAATGTCAACGTTTTGGTCCCTGAGCCACTTAGTTATCACTTTTGCCTTATGGCACGGTGCTCCATCGTGCTGGAAAATGCATTGTTCTTCACCAAACTGTTGTTGGATTGTTGAAAGAAGTTGCTGTTGGAAGGTGTTTTGGTACCAATCTTTATTCATGGCTGTGTTTTTGGGCAAAATTGTGAGTGAGCCCACTCCCTTGGATGAGAAGCAACCCCACACATGAATGGTCTCAGGATGCTTTACTGTTGGCATGACACAGGACTGATGGTAGCCCTCACCTTTTCTTCTCCGGACAAGCCTTTTTCCAGATGCCCCAAACAATCGGAAAGAGGCTTCATCGGAGAATATGACTTTGCCCCAGTCCTCAGCAGTCCATTCACCATACTTTCTGCAGAAGATCAATCTGTCCCTGATGTTTTTTTTTGGAGAGAAGTGGCTTCTTTGCTGCCCTTCTTGACACCAGGCAATCTTCCAAAAGTCTTCGCCTTTTGGAAGATGGCATCACCCTTTCAAGCATCACCCTCCTTTTAACATGTCAAGTCTGCCATTTTAACCCAATCAGCCTGACATAATGATCTCCAGCCTTGTGCTCGTCAACATTCTCACCTGAGTTAACAAGACGATTACTGAAATGATCTCAGCAGGTCCTTTAATGACAGCAATGAAATGCAGTGGAAAGGTTTTTTTGGGATTAAGTTAATTTTCATGGCAAAGAAGGACTATGCAATTCATCTGATCACTCTTCATAACATTCTGGAGTATATGCAAATTGCTATTATAAAAACTTAAAGGGTTTCTGTCACCCTGCAAAACTCATTTTTTTTTTTTTGGATAGTTAGATTGCTCATAGTGCGATATAGGAGAATATAATGCTCTTACTTACTTTCATGCGGCCGATTCTTTATAAAACGAACTTTTATAATATGTTAATGAGGGCTCTACCAGCAAGTAGGGCGTCTACTTGCTGGTAGCTGCTGCAGAAATCCGCCCCCTCGCCGTGTTGATTGACAGGGCCAGCCGTGATCTCCTCCTCCGGCCGGCCCTGTCAGTAATTCAAAAATCGCGCGCCTCGCGTCATTCGGCGCAGGCGCTCTGAGATGAGGAGGCTCGTATCCTCAGCACTCCCTCAGTGCGCCTGCGCCGATGACATCACCGAAAGAGAAGACGTCATCGGCGCAGGCGCACTGAGGGAGTGCTGAGGATACGAGCCTCCTCATCTCAGAGCGCCTGCGCCGAATGACGCGAGGCGCGCGATTTTTGAATTAACTATCCCAAAAAAAAAAAATGAGTTTTGCAGGGTGACAGAAACCCTTTAAGCAGCAACTTTTCCAATTTCCAATATTTATGTAATTCTCAAAACTTTTGGCCACGACTGTAGGTTAGTACCTGGTTTCTGCAAGATATGACGCTTAGTATTGAGGCCAAAAATGTCAATCTTGTTTCTCGCAGTCAGCGGGGCCTTTAGGCGCTTCTTTCCAAACTCCAGGTGGGCTTTTATGTGTCTTTTAGACTGGTGTGCTGCAGTGATGGGTGATCTACTGGAAGTTTCTCCCATCTGCACACAGGATCTTTGGAGTGGTGACCATTGGGCCTCTGACTACTTAGTTTGGTGGGGTGGCCAGCTGTAGGAAGTGTCCTAGTTGTTTAAAACGTCTTCCATCTACAAATAATCGAGGTCACTTTGCTCTTGGGAACTTTCAGTGCAGCAGAAATGTTTTTGTACCCTCCTCCAGATCCGTGCCTCCACACAACTGTCTCTGAGCTCTACGGGCAGTTCTTTCCTCCTCATGGCTTGGTTTTTACTTTTTAATAAATTTGCAAACATTTGTAAAACAAGAAAAAAATGAAAGGGTCGGAAAATTTTCCAAATTCACTGTAAATATAGGGTGAAACCTAACTTTTCATCCCTGTTTACATAGTTAAGCCTCATTCATACACGTCCGTGCTCAAATCCGTGAGCAGGTGGTCAGTGATGCATCCGTGAAGCTGTCCGTAAAGGATCCGTGTTGGGTCCGTGTGTCCGTTTTTTTCTGTCCGTGTTGCATCCGTGTTTAACTGACATTGAACAGCTGAAAAATGATTTTCAAAGAATCTCTTGTTAATGATCCGTGAAACATGGATGCAGCACATATGGCATCCGTGGTTTTCACAGACCCGTAGACTATAATTGGCGTGATAGATCCATGAACACGGACAAAATAGCGCATGCATCTGTGCTAAAAACACTGATCCACGGAACGTGCTAAAACACTGATGTGTGAATAAACACATTAAAATGAATGGGGACGTGTGCTGTCCGTGGAGAACACGTACAGCACACGTCCGTGAAACACTGACGTGAAAGAGGCTTTACATCCTTCCAAAAGCCATAACTTTTTTTTACTATTCCAGTTACAAAGCTGTATGAGAGCTTGCTTTTTGCAGTATAACAGGAATTTTTTAATTGCACCATTTAATTTACTACATGTGGAAAAATCTTTGTGGGGTGAAGTTGAAAAATATACGCATTTCCGGATTTTTTTTAATTTTGCGGGGGATGGGGTTATGCATTCACTCTGCGTTATATATGACATGACAACCTTATTTTGAGGGTCAGTAAAAATATGGTGATGTAGAATTTTGATATGTTTTACTAGCTTTTAAAAAATGAAAAGTTTTTTTAATTTTTTTTGCATCGTCATATTCTGATACCCATGACATTTGTTTTTAGAAATATTTGTGTACAGAGCTGCATGAGGGCTTGTTTTTTGCGTGCTAAAAACTCGTTTTTAATGGTAGTATTTTGGGGTTTGTTTAGCGTTTTAATAACTTTTTATTACAGTTTTTTTAATGGGGTGAGGCTACCTTTTTTGATTTTTTTTTCCCATTATGGCATTCACTGGGCAGTGGAAATATTTTAATATTTTAATAGTTTGGACATTATTGAACTCTTTTTTTTGTTTTTATATATAAAATTGTGAAAGGGGGTGTTCGAAAGTGCTTTTTCTTTTTTTTTATAATTTTTTTCTTTTTCTTTTTTTAGTCACCCTGGGGAACTTGAACATGCCATTGTTTGACCACTTATAGCATATAACCTTTGTGTCTATATGGCCCATGGGGTTGCCGTAAATATTTTTTTTTTAATGCTGTTAGGAACTGCTTAGGCAAGATGGCCGCCCCATAATCATGTTCAGGAAATTGAATAAATCTGCAATCAGAATTAGATAAAAAGGATGTGTGTTACTATCTGGTTTTAACTGGCAGACAACATTTTGGTGATACATCTCATATATATATATATATATATATATATATATACAGTACAGACCAAAAGTTTGGACACACCTCATTCAAAGAGTTTTCTTTATTTTCATGACTATGAAGGCATCAAAACTATGAATTAACACATGTGGAATTATATACATAACAAAGAAGTGTGAAACAACTGAAAATATGTCATATTCTAGGTTCTTCAAAGTAGCCACCTTTTGCTTTGATTACTGCTTTGCACACTCTTGGCATTCTCTTGATAAGGGTTCAAGAGGTAGTCCCCTGAAATGGTTTTCACTTCACAGGTGTGCCCTGTCAGGTTTAATAAGTGGGATTTCTTGCCTTATAAATAGGGTTGGGACCATCAGTGGCGTTGAGGAGAATTCAGGTGGATACACAGCTGATAGTCCTACTGAATAGACTGTTAGAATTTGTATTATGGCAAGAAAAAAGCAGCTAAGTAAAGAAAAACGAGTGGCCATCATTACTTTAAGAAATGAAGGTCAGTCAGTCAGCTAAAAAATTGGGAAAACTTTGAAAGTAAGGGCTATTTGACCATGAAGGAGAGTGATGGGATGCTGCGCCAGATGACCTGGCCTCCACAGTCACCGGACCTGAACCCAATCGAGATGGTTTGGGGTGAGCTGGACCGCAGAGTGAAGGCAAAAGGGCCAACAAGTGCTAAGCATCTCTGGGAACTCCTTCAAGACCGTTGGAAGACCATTTCAGGGGACTACCTCTTGAAGCTCATCAAGAGAATGCCAAGAGTGTGCAAAGCAGTAATCAAAGCAAAAGGTGGCTACTTTGAAGAACCTAGAATATGACATATTTTCAGTTGTTTCACTCTTGCTTACGCCCCAGGTGCATTATCTTGCACTTATCCACATTAAATTTTAGTTGCCAGATTTTTGACCATTTTCCTAAATCCTTTTCCATTTGGTGTATCCCTCCAGGAACATCAACCCTGTTACAAATCTTTGTGTCATCAGAAAAAAGACACACCTTACCATCGAGGCCTTCTGCAATATATATTAAACAATATGGGTCCCAGAATAGATCCCTGAGGTACCCCACTGGTAACAAGACCATGGTCTGAATATACTCCATTGACTACAACCCTCTGTTGTCTGTCCCTCAGCCACTGCCTAATCCATTCAACAATATGGGAGTCTACGTCCAGCCTTATTCTACATAATTAAAAAACTAATCTTTATTTCATGATGGAATAACCTTTGGATGGTAATATATTTTCCTCAAAAAGCATTTTATATAAAAAAAAATCCGATTTAAATAAAAAAAATCAGATTTTTTTGATTTTTAAAAAAAAATCATATCCACCCTGGTTTCTGTCTGTCTGTTCTTTATGCGCGACCAAACGACTGGACCCATCTTCACCAAATTTGGCACATAGGTACATCAGGACACTGTGGAGGTCACTATTAAGGGGGCAGGGGCCACTATTAAAGGGGCGACTGCTGTGGAGGTCTCTGTTAAGTCAGCAGGGTACTGTGAGGTCACTGTTAAGGGAACGGGGTACTGTGGCAGTCACTGTTAAAGGGACGGGTGCTGTGGAGGTCTCTGTTAAGGGGGCAGGGAACAGTGGAGGTCACAGATAAGGGGATGGTCAGTTTTAAGGGGCAGCGTGCTGTATAGGTCACTGTTAAAGGGACGGGCCCCTGAGGAGGTCAATGTCAAGGGAGTAAGATACTGTGAAACTCGCTGTTAAAGGGGCGGGCTACTGTGAGGGTCAAAGTTAAAGGGATGGGCTGCTGTGGAGGTCCCATTTCAAGGAGGCGGGGCACTGTGGGGGGGTCAGTGTTAAGGGGTGAGGGGCTGCGGAATTCACTGTTAAAGGGGCGGGGTGCTGTAGAGGTCACTGTTTATGGGGGATACTGTCGATATCTTTTAACGACACACACAAACATTAAATGAAATAGATGAAATATACCCGTGTGAAGCCGGGTCCTCCTGCTAGTATATATATATATATATAAAGGACTTATATATGTGTGTATGTGTGTATATATGTATGTACGGTATGTTCCGCGATCACTCAAAAACGCAACCATCGATTTCAACAAAACTTGGTATACACACCCCTTGCTACCTGGAAAGAAATCTTGTGGGGGTCATATGCCCCTACAGAGCATGGAGTTTGTATGCTCCAACTATTTTTGCTACACACATTGCTCTGTAACTCAAAAACTCATCGATCAATTTCTACTAAACTTGGTACACAAATCACTTACTATCTGGGAAAGAAAAATGTGGAGGTAACATGCCGGTACACAATGAGTTTCTGTCTGTCTGTTCTTTATGCGCGACCAAACTACTGGACCGATCTTCCAGGTAGGTTTTAGACCGGGTCTCAGCTCTCTAGGACGTACCGTTCCTGAGATATTCCCCCAAAATTACCTGCATTAGCCAATACAATGCATTCTGTTCTGTTTAGTTGCGTTCCCAGACCTCTCCGGGACATGTAGTTTGCTTTCCGTCCTGGGATGCGGAGCAAGACGGATCCGGCATTAACCCCAATGCAAGTCAATAGGGACGGATCCATTTTATCTGCCACAATAGAAAACGGATCCGTCCTCCATTGACTTTCAATGGAGTTCATGACGGTTCTGTCTTGGCTATGTTAAAGATAATACAACCGGATCCGTTCATAACAGATGAAGATGGTTGTATCATCAGTAATGGAAGCGTTTTTTGCTGAACCCTACCAGATTCAGCAAAAACGCTAGTGTGAAAGTAGCCTTAGCCAGTAGAAGCCTGCAACTCTCATTAATATCCCAACTGCCATACACACGGTCACATGTCCCTTATCAGCCAATAGAAGCTCGCAGGCCCTTAGGCTGAGTTCACATCACCGTTCAGCCTTTCCGTTCTCCTGCCGTTTAGGAGCAGGAGAACGGAAAGGACGGATTCGGCAAATAACTGAGCCGAACGGAGCCTACGGACCCCATAGACTATAATGGGGTCCGTTAGGTTTCCGCTCAGAAGATGATTTTGGAGCGGAGACAAAAGTTGTGCATGCAGGACTTTTGGGGTCCGTAGGGACTAGGGATCGACCGATATTGATTTTTTAGGGCCGATACCGATAATTTGTGAACTTTCAGGCCGATAGCCGATAATTTATACCGATATTCTGGGAATTTTAATTTTTGAAAAAAAAAAATTTCCTACACAAATCTGCTGAAAATTAATATTTTTATTGTTAACGTGTATTTTTTTTTTTAAAATCTTTCTTTTTCATTTATACTTAATATTTTTTAATTTTTTTAAATTTATTTTTTACTAACTCTTAGCCCCCTTAGGGACTAGAACCCTTGTCCTATTCACCCTGATAGATCTCTATCAGGGTGAATAGGACTTCACACTGTCCCTGCTGCTTTGTGCTCTGTGCACACAGCAGCATGGAGCTTAACATGGCAGCCAGGGCTTCAGTAGCGTCCTGGCTGCCATGGTAACCGATCGAAGCCCCAGGATTACACTGCTGGGGCTCCGATCGGAGGAGGAGGGGAGAGGGGATCCTGTGGCCACTGCCACCAATGATTAATACTGGGGGGGAGGCTTGGGTGGGGGGGCGCCACCAACGTTTTTAATACTGGGATGGGGGTGGGGGGCGCACTGCGCCACCAATGATTAATACTGGGGGGCTTGGGGGGGCGCACTGCGCCACCAATGAAGATAAGTCTCTCATTTATTCATATACAGGAGGCGGGAGCTGGCTGCAGAATCATATAGCTGGCTCCCGACCTCTATGAGCGGTAGCTGCGATCCGTGGCACCTAAGGGGTTAACTACCGCAGATCGCAGCTACCGCTCATAGAGGTCATGAGCCGGCTATGTGATTCTGCAGCCAGCTCCCGCCTCCTGTATATGAATTAATGAAAGACTTTTTTGCGGAACCATTGAAATGAATGGTTCCGTATATGGACCGTATACGGAACGCAAACAACGGCCCGCAGAATGGAAAAAAAACCCGTCACTGTTATGGTGGATACTGTCGATATCTTTTAACGACACACACAAACATTAGATGAAATATACCCGTGCGAAGCCGGGTCCTTCTGCTAGTTTCTTATAAGGACGCAGCCTAGTCTGGTACTCAGCTCGACGAATTTTTTTATTTGTATTTTATTTCTATATTTTGAATAGCCATAACTTTTTTAGTTTTTCTGTCAACATAGCTATATGGGCGATTGTTTTTTGGTGGGGAATTGTATAACTGTTTTACTATTTTGAAAAAATATATATTTATTTTACTCACTTATATAGCACCAACATATACCGCAGCGGTTTACAGACATTATCATCAATCGCTGTCCCCAATGGAGCTCATCATTTAAGTTCCCTATCAGTGTGTCTTTGGAACGTGGGAGTCCCACATGGGTAGAACATTAAACTCCATGCAGATGTTCTCCTTGGTCGGATTCAAACCTAGAACCCCAGCGCTGCAAGGCATCACTGCTAACCATGAGTCTCCGTGCTGCCCCCAAAAAAGCCTTTTCTAATAAAAAAAAATGGTGTCGCCATATTCGACAGAGTTCATTTTTTGTGAGGCATGCCATAGATTTTATTGATACAGTTTTCAGATACATATTTATTTTTATGGTGTTTACAGTGCAGGTTAAATAATGAGATATTTTAATATAATGGTTTGTTGTGGACATGGCGATACCAATTATTGCAAAAAAAAAAATTGGGGAATGATTTGATTGTTATTGTTATTTCTGACAGGCATGCTAATACAGCCAATATTGATGACCAGGACATGGCAGACCTAGGGCCTAACTGCTCAGATACTGTAGTGGCTATTGACTATTGCTGGGATTAGACTTAGGCCTCTTTCAGACGAACGTGTCTTGTGAGGAAATCATGCTCCGTGTGTGAGCGGGATTCCCCGTTATGTACACTGCTCGTTTCTCAGGAAAGCACAGTATTAGGCCTCTTTCACACGAACGTGTGTCCCCCGTGGCCATGCTGCGAACCGCACGGGCACTGACCGTGGGGCAGCCTCATGCTGATCGCGACCCCATTTACTTGAATGGGGTCCGCGATCCGTCCTTTCCGCAAAAAGATAGGAAAAGTTCTATCCCTTTGCGGAACGGAAGCACGGAACGGAACCCCACGAAAGCACTCCGTAATGCTTCCGTTCCGCATCTCATCTCAGGATTTGCGGACCCATTCAAGTGAATGGATCCGCATCTGTGATGCAGAATGCACACGGTCGGTGTCCTGTGTATTGCGGACCCGCCGTATGCGGGCGGCAATATGGTCACAGGGGACACAGTCGTGTGAAAGAGGCCTTATACAGATTTATAATGCTGTGTGTCTCTGCCTTACCTGTATCTACTAAATTATACTGACAGCATTATGTGGGTCACAGAGACACACTGCATTATAAATCAGTATAATGCCGTGCTTTCCTGAGAAACGAGCAGTGTCCATAACGGGGAATCACACTCACACATGGAGCGTGATTTCCGCATAGGGCCCGCTCATCTGAAACTAGCCTTATCTCCCATCTCATCAGTGAGAGCTGGTTGCTTGCTGTATAATATAGCCGGCTCCCGCAAGCGATGGTGCCATTGCCATGATGTACTATTACACATCCTGAACATCTTGGCTACTATGACGTAATATCACATCATGGAGTGTTAAGAGGTTAAGAAATGTAAAAAAAATAAAAAAAAAGTTTAAAAATATAAAGCATAAAAAAAGCTAAACTTTTGCCCGATTAAAAATGCATTATTATGTATAAAAAAAAAGAAAAGTGCACATAGCTGGCATCGTTCATAATGACCCAAATGATTACATTTTCTCATTATTTGACCTGCATGGAGAACGCTATAAAAGATAGCCCCAGAATGAATATTTTTTCTTATCCCTTAAGAAAACTGAATACAAGTGATCAAATGATTTTTTACAAGTGCATTTTTGTAATAAAATGTAAGTTAACTTGGCGGTATTTTCTTTCCAGTGATTTGCTATGGACAGCGCCATTACTTTGTGGCAGTTCCTGCTCCAGCTTCTACAGGAACCGGGAAATAATGATTTGATATGCTGGACGTCAGATGATGGGGAGTTCAAACTTCTGAAGGCTGAAGAAGTGGCCAGGTTATGGGGGGAGCGCAAGAACAAGCCGAGCATGAACTATGACAAGCTAAGCAGGGCGCTCCGCTATTACTATGTGAAGGTAAAGAGCCGTCCATATAGATGAACACGTAAATCAGACATGTTATGTACTTAGATCCGGCACACATTCTCTGTGCTAACTAATACAAGAACCATAAGGTACGTCCACACCTGCGGCAGGCATTCGGGTATTCCGTTCCAGCATAGGGACAGAATACTGGAATTGCTGTATCTGGCGTAGCTCGCTGCATCCCCTTTACTATAATGGTTTTCCAGCATGAATACCCCATTCTGCATGCATCATCCAAAGGGGCGACACAGCAATTCCAGTACTGTGTTCCTCTGCCAGTACAGAATACTGGAATGCCTGCCACAGGTGTTGACTTACCTCTGATGCTGGCTATATTTGTTTAGGTTATACTGAGGTTGATTTCAGTTACCAGCTGACTTAAAGGGGTTCTCTACCTTTATTTTACAGATGATCTATCCTTTAGACAGATCACCAGCATCTCAGCTGTTTGAGAAGACAGCGGAGCTCGCCATAGCACCGCTGCTGCCTTCTCGCTGTTTCCCGCAGACCAGTGAGACAGGCAGTCACGACTATTTCACTGACCTGGACGCGGCTCAAACTCGTTGAAGTGAGTGGGGCTGAGCTACGCCCAGGTCAGTGAAACAGTCGTAAAGTCACTATCCTGCGGGAAACAGCTTGAAAAGCCGTAGCACTACTGTGAGCGGCGCTTCCTTCTCAAACAGCTGTTCAGCGGTGGTCCTGGGTGTTGGACCCCCGCCGATCATTGGCAATAAAAATGTGTAGAACCCCTTTAAAGGGGTTATCTGGTGACCTAGCTTCTGGAGCTTGGTACATCTCTCAGATGGGCTGGTTGCAGCTCAACCCCTTTGAAGTGAATGGAGCTGAGCTGCAATACCAAGTACAGCCACTATACAATAGGTCATCATTATATTTACCTGGATAACTCCTTTAACCCCTTCAGGATCCAGCCATTTTTCACCTTAAAGGGGTTTTCCCAGTTCAGAGTTGAACCCGGACATACCTCCATTTTCACCCCGGCAGCCCCCTGACTTGAGCATCGGAGCAGTTCATGCTTCGATGCTCTCCTTGGCCCTGCGCTAAATTGCGCAGGGCAAAGGAATGTTCTGGTGACGAACCGGGGCTCTCCATAGGGCTGCCAGGAAGCCCGGGGACGTCACCGGCACTGATGGGCGGAAGCCTCCGCCCGGCAGTGTGTTATTGTAAATAAAAGATCGCTTGCCCTGCGCGATCCAGTGCAGGGCAAGGGAGCGCATCGGAGCATGAAATGCTCCGATACTAACATCAGGGGGGCTGCCTGGGTGAAATTAAGGGTATGTCCGGGTTCAGCTCTGAACCCGGACCAGGCCATTTTTAGCAAATCTGACATGTGTCACCTTATGTGGTAATAACTTTAAAACGCTTCTACTTATCCAAGCCATTCTGAGACTGTTTTCTCGTCACATATTGTACTTCATGACCGTGGTAAAATTTAGTCAAAAATTTTGAAAAATTAGCAAGTTTACAAATTTCTATTTCTCTACTTTTATAATAGATAGTAATTCCTCCAAATATAGTTATTACTTTACATTCCCCATATGTCTACTTCATGTTTGGATCATTTTGAAAATGACATTTTATTTTAGAAGGCTTAGACGTTTAGAAGCAAATCTTAAAATTTTTAAGAAAATTTCCAAAACCCAGTTTTTTCATGACCAGTTCAGTTATGAAGTCACTTTCTGGGGCTTACATATTAGAAACCACCCATTAATCACCCCATTTTAGAAACAACACCCCTCAAGCTATTCAAAACTGATTTTACCAACTTTATTAACCCTTTAGGTGCCCAGCAAGATTTAAAGGAAAATGGGAATAAAACTTCACTTTTTTTAGCAGATTTTAAATTTTAATCTATTTTTCTGCAACACATCAAAGGTTAACAGCCAAACAAAACTCAAAATCTATTACCTTGAATCTGGAGTTTACAGAAATACCCCATATGTGATCAAAAACTGATGTATGGGCGCACAGCAGGCTTCAGAGTGGAAGGAGCATCATATGGATTTTGGAGAGCGGATTTAGCTGGAATGGTAATTGGGAGCATATCGTATATGAAGACACCCTGAGGTGGCCCTACAGTGGAAACCCCCAGAAAGTGACCCTAATCCGGAAATTACACCCCTCAAGGAATCTTTCAAGGTGTGTAGTGAGCACTTTGACCCATCAGGCGTTCCACAGAATTAGGAAACACTTGGCTGTGAAAAGGAAAAATTAAAATTTTTTCCAGAGAAAGTTGCTTTACACCCACATTTTTCACTTTCACAAGGGGTAATAGGACAAAATGCACCCCACATTTTATTCCCCCTTTTCCCCCCGAATACATCAACACCCCATATGTGCTCATAAAATGATATATGGGCGCACAGCAGGGCTCTAGAGGCAAAGTGCAAAATATGGTTTTTGCAGGCCTGAATAAACAGACATGGATTTTAGGTGCCATGTCGCATTTAAAAGATTCCTGAGGTCCACAGAAATTAAAAACCCCAAGAAGTGACCCCATTTTCAAAAGAGCACCCCCGTACGAACATTTTAAGTGGTAGAAAGAGTGAAAAAAAAAAATTACTAGCAGACCCCAATTTTTTGTCACAAGTGGTTAAAGGAGATAATGCACCCCACTATGTGTTCCCCACTTTTTCCCCATTCAGGAAACACTCTATGTGTGCTTGTAGCCTGCTGTATGGGCGCACAGCAGGCAAACGGCAAACCTGAGGGGTTTACTGCCGCTGATCGCAGCTCTCTGTCATTAAAGGTTAAAGAGGATAAAGAGGACCTTTCATGGGTCCAAACATTGTAAACTAACTATCAGGATATGTAGAGCGGCGCCCAGGGAACTCACTAAACTTACTATTATTCCTGGGTGGCGCTCCGTTTGCCCGCTGTGGCCCCGGGTATATTCTCCCGCTCTGTATGCTAATTGCTAGCATCCGAGCAATGGGGAGGAGATGGCCCTTTTTCTCAATGGGCGTTCCTTCTCCCTGTAGCGCTGTCCAATCAAAGCGCAGAGCGTCACAGCCAGGGAGAAGGTGAGTTTTTTTTCCCCCCTGGGAGACAGCCAGGGAGAAGAAACTTCCATTGAGAAAAAGGGCAGTCTCCTCCCCATTGCTCCGATGCTAGCAATTAGCATACATATACCTGGGGCCACAGCAGGCGAACGGAGCGGTGCCCAGGAATAATAGTAAGTTCAGTGAGATCACTGGGCGCCGCTCTACATATCCTGATAGTTAGTTTGCAATGTTTGGACTCATGAAAGGTCCTCTACTATCATTGGTGGCGCAGTGCGCCCACTGTCTCTCTTCTTATTGGCAGCAGCGGCAGCACAGGGGGGAGGGAGAGAGTGACTCCTTCTCCCCAGTGCTGCTGAGGGAACATGAGCACGCTGACAGCAGCTCGCTCTTGTTCTCTGATGCTAGGCTGCGCAGTAGGACAGCCTAGTATCGATAAAAAATCAAATCCCGGTATCGTATCGATACCGGGACAAGAGTATCGATTGGGTAGCGATATTTCGATACCCACAACAACCCTAGTGCAAACTGAGCAGACGTGATCCGTAATGGACACTACTGATCGGTGCTCAGTGGTTGCAAAATGCACGTTTGCAGATTATGCGTTCGTGCAAAATTCTAAACTGACACTAACTGATGGCCAACAATAGAGATTTCGTTTATATCGCCATATCACAGTAGAACATGGCATGCGCCGCTCTCGGCATGCACCCTGTTCTCCTCAGCCGGCACAGTTCTCATTGGTGGCGCAGTGGCCACAGTCCCTCCTCCTACCTGTTCTCATTGGTGGCGCAGTGGCCACAGTCCCTCCTCCTCCTACTCTGTTCTCATTGGTGGCGGAGTGGCCACAGTCCCTCCCCTCCTCCTCCTAGTCTGTTCTCACTGGCGGTCAGCGGCAGCCGCACACAGAGTCCCTCCCTCCCCACTGTGTGCGGCTGCCGCTGACCGCCAGTGAGAACAGACTAGGAGGAGGAGGGGAGGGACTGTGGCCACTCCGCCACCAATGAGAACAGAGTAGGAGGAGGAGGGACTGTGGCCACTGCGCCACCAATGAGAACAGGTAGGAGGAGGGACTGTGGCCACTGCGCCACCAATGAGAACAGAGAGGAGGAGGAGGGGAGGGACTGTGGCCACTGCGCCACCAATGAATATAGTTAAAATGCCTGAATACAAACGTAGCCTGCATGTGCCGGCCATATCCCATACCTAGCCTCTATTACTGGGGCGCCGTGATCCGCCGCAATTAACCCCTCAGGTCCTGAGGGGTTAATTGTGGCGGATCACGGCGCGCAGTAATAGAGGCCAGGTATGGGATATGGCCAGCACATGCAGGCTATGTTTGTATTCAGGCATTTTAACTATATTCATTGGTGGCGCAGAGGCCACAGCCCCTCCCTTCTACTCCCCCTCTTCTAAGTATTATATTATATGCAGGCCCCCCCTCCATACGATCAAATCATTGGTGGCAGTGGCCCTAGGGTGGCAGCTTCTGATCGGAGCCCCAGCAGTGTAATCGCGGGGCTCCGATCGGTTACCATGGCAGCCAGGACACTACTCAAGCCCTGGCTGCCATAGTCAGCTCCCTGCTGTTGTGTGCACTATGCACAGGGCAGCAGGGAGAGTGAAGTCCTATTCACCCTAATAGAGCTCTGCAAATGAAAAAAAAAAATCAGTGCAGCAATTCCAGATGTTCTTCTTTTCTACTTTCTTCTTTTTTTCTTCTTTCAGCAGGAAAGGGTTAAAAGCGCAGTGGTGGTGCACCACAAGTCCCAGCAAGCCAACAGCAGCACAGAAAAGCACAGAACCTCTCTGCATGCAGTGCATTCTAAAATGGCTGCATGCAGGGAGGTTCTGGATATTCCTGTGCAGCTATAGCGCTGCCATTGGTTGGAGCGTTGTTCCAGCCAATCGCAGCGCTGGCAGGGGACCCCAAACACCGGTGTCCCCTACCTCACCTTGGAGGAGACCGGTGCTGACCAGTTCAGCACCGGTCACCTCCACCCGACCCACCCCGCAACTTTTTTCAGCTTCCGGTGCTGCGATGTGCCGGTCTTCATTGACCGGCCAATCGCAGCACTTGGAGCTGCAGGGGGGCGGTGCAGCACCATGCTGCCCTTACCCGTCATGCCTGCCTGCCGGTAAGAGCGGCCATGGTGCCCCGATTCCCCCGCGATCGTTACCCAGAGCCCGGCGGACCTTGCGCCGTACATGTACGCCGCTGGTCCTTAAGTCCTGTCCTGTTGCGCCGTACATGCGTGGGTCCTTAAGGGGTTAAGCTGTGTTCACACTTTCAATATTTTCATGACGTTTTTGGAGTCAGTTCTGCACTTAAATCTTCATCAAAGCTGCAGACATTCCTCATCCAGTGTGAATGGAATATTTCATATGCAATTTAGAGGCAGTGGGGAAAAAAACTACAGACTGGATGTTAAAATGTGAATAGCTGCAATGTAAAGTCTGAAATTTAGCTATAATGAAGGTCAGTGGGGATAATACTCAAGCGGATCCTCTGGCACATCGGTAACAGAATTCAGAAGTGTCCCCCTCAGATTTTTGTCATGGATGGTAAATCCTGAACACATGAACATACCCTTAAAGGAGTTATCCGGTTTCAGGCGGAAACAGAACAACACATGTGATCCACTGCAATAAAGAATAGATCATTACTTACCTGATAGTTCCCAGTAGGGCTCTGTTTATCTGGCTGCAGAAGTGACATCACATGGGCAACATGTGACCGCTGCAGCCAATAACTGACCTCAGCAGCACACCAAAGAGGCCAGGGATTCAGTGGTCACATGTTAACGTTGCATCGCCTAACTGGAGTGACGCTGAGGGATCTGTTGGGTAAGTAATAATCTATTCTTTACCGCAGGCGGATCGTATGTGCTGTCTGATTTCTTCCTGAAACAGGAAAACGTAACAGCTGCTAGGGGCGAAAGAGTCTTGACATCATACCCTCAAAAATATACATGCAAATAATTGCAAACTGTTTCCTTCGGCTGTGAGACAAATATTGTTGAATAGGAAAAGATCCGGTTTTGAAGCAGAGTCATAGGTCGGTTTTCAGTGAATGTGAAGGTAGAAGAGACGACCAGGCGTCACTTTGTCATCAAGGTAAATATGGTGACGGATGCATTAGCAACGGTCTGCCTGCATGTCATGTTTTAGCATGTTTTGTACTTCTCCGTGAAATTGATTAGACTATTCTCTTCTCCAGAACATCATCAAAAAAGTGAATGGGCAAAAGTTTGTTTACAAGTTTGTCTCATACCCTGATATCCTGACCATGGATCCGGCAACGCTGAGTAAAGCTGAAGGAGATATAGATGGCAACTCTGCCAATCCTGTCAGCACCCTCTTCATGCGTGACAAGGAGAACTGTAGCAAGGAGCGACTAATGTGTCCTCCTGCCAAATGCTCAGGACGTAATGATTACATTCACTCTGGGCTGTACACATCCTTCACCCTCAATTCCTTAAATTCATCCGGAGTAAAGCTCTTCAAAACTACAAATGTGGAATGTACAGCTGAGAAGAAAATGACCCAGGAGGTTTCCCCATCAGTCATTAGGTTTGTGACCACACCAGCTAAAAACCATGAGCCTGCACCCATAATATCTTCAGTTCCACCCCAGCCTCCAGAACCCCATGAGAAACCTGCAGAGCCTCCACCAGGTGTAATAACTGGTACTTCTCTCGCTCCCTCAGTCACTTCCATTTCGCCCATTCCAGAACATTCACCAGCTTTATCTCCTGATTTGACTCATCAGGATATAGCTGACGAATCCGATTTGGGATCCCCACAGCATCTTGATTTTCCTACTGACATGGCGATGGAGATAGAGGAATCACAATTAGATTCGAAGGCTGATCAGGAGCTCGAAGCCGAGTCTGAACCAGAAGTCTATGTACTGGACAATAAGAGCACCAAGTCTAAAAAGCCCAAAGAGCTGGAGTTAACTCCCACACTGGTCATCACAAGTAGTGACTCCAGCACTCTTGGTATCCTGAGCCCTTCGTTGCCCACGGCATCTCTCACGCCAGCGTTTTTCTCACAGGTAATGCCACTGGTTGCTCTAATTCTTACGTTCCTTTAGGCCCCTTTCACACGGGTGAGGTGAACGCATTGCACCCGCACTGAATCCCGACCCATTCATTTCTATGGGGTTGTGCAGATGAGCGGTGATTTTCACGCATGACTTATGCGTTGCGTGAAAATTGCAGCATGCTCTATATTGTGCGTTTATCACGCAACGCAGGCCCCATAGAAGTGAATGGGGCTGCAAGAAAATCACAAGCATCCGCAAGCAAGTGTGGATGCGGTGCGATTTTCACGCACGGTTGCTAGGAGACGAACGGTTGCTAGGAGATGAACATGGTTATAAGGGAAAATAATAGCATTCTTAATACAGAATGCATAGTACAGGGTGGGCCATTTATATAGATACACCTTAATAAAATGGGAATGGATGGTGATATTAACTTCCTGTTTGTGGCACATTAGTATATGTGAGGGGGGAAACTTTTCAAGATGGGTGGTGACCATGGCGGCCATTTTGAATCCAACTTTTGTTTTTTCAATAGGAAGAGGGTCATTTGACACATCAAACTTATTGGGAATTTCACAAGAAAAACAATGGTGTGCTTGGTTTTAACTTAATTTTATTCTTTCATGAGTTATTTACAAGTTTCTGACCACTTACAAAATGTGTTCAATGTGCTGCCCATTGTGTTGGATTGTCAATGCAACCCTCTTCTCCCACTCTTCACACACTGATAGCAACACCGCAGGAGAAATGCTAGCACAGGCTTCCAGTATCCGTAGTTTCAGGTGCTGCACATCTCGTATCTTCACAGCATAGACGATTGCCTTCAGATGAAACGAGATGTGCAGCACCTGAAACTACGGATACTGGAAGCCTGTGCTAGCATTTCTCCTGCGGTGTTGCTATCAGTGTGTGAAGAGTGGGAGAAGAGGGTTACATTGACATTCCAACACAATGGGCAGCACATTGAACACATTTTGTAAGTGGTCAGAAACTTGTAAATAACTCATGAAAGAATAAAGTTACGTTAAAACCAAGCACACCGTTGTTTTTCTTGTGAAATTCCCAATAAGTTTGATGTGTCAAATGACCCTCTTCCTATTGAAAAAACAAAAGTTGGATTCAAAATGGCCGACTTCAAAATGGCCGCCATGGTCACCACCCATCTTGAAAAGTTTCCCCCCTCACATATACTAATGTGCCACAAACAGGAAGTTAATATCACCAACCATTCCCATTTTATTAAGGTGTATCCATATAAATGGCCCACCCTGTACAATAGCGCTGGAGGGGTTAAAAAAAAATTAAAAAAATTTAACTCACCTTAATCCACTTGCTCGCGCAGCTCGGCTTCTCTTCTGTCTTCTTTTTTGCTGTGTGCAGGAAAAAGGACCTGTGGTGACATCACTCCGGTCATCACATGGTCCGTCACATGATCTTTTACCATGGTGATGGATCATGTGATGGACCATGTGATGACCGGAGTGACTTCACCACAGGTCCTTTTCCTGCACACAGCAAAAAAGAAGACAGAAGAGAAGCCGGGCTGCGCGAGCAAGTGTATTAAGGTGAGTTAAATTTTGATTTTATTTTTTTTAACCCCTCCAGCGCTATTGTACTATGCATTCTGTATTAAGAATGCTATTATTTTCCCTTATAACCATGTTATAAGGGAAAATAATACAATCTACTCAGCGCTAACCCAAACCCGAACTTCTGTGAAGAAGTTCGGGTTTGGGTACCAAACATGCCGATTTTTCTCACGCGAGTGCAAAACGCATTACAATGTTTTGCACTCGCGCTGAAAAATCGTGCATGTTCCCGCAATGCACCCGCCTCTTTTCCCGCAACGCCCGTGTGAAAGAGGCCTTACAGTTGAGCAGAATCTGCCTGGTTTATGGTGAAAATCAAGGAATGCTTTGACATAAGAAGGCCACTGACTATGCCAACCAGGTGGGCTCTCCACCTAAGAACTGCTTGACTAAGGCTACTTTCACACTAGCGTTTTGGCTTTCCGTTTGTGAGATCCGTTCAGGGCTCTCCCAAGCGGTCCAAAACGGATCAGTTTTGCCCTAATGCATTCTGAATGGAAAAGGATCTGCTCAGAATGCATCAGTTTGCCTCCGTTCCGTCACCATTCCGCTCTGGAGGCGGACACCAAAATGCTGCCTGCAGCGTTTTTCTGTCCGTCCTAGTATGCAGAGCCAATAGAAAACGGATCCGTCCCCCTTTGACTTTCAATGGTGTTCAAGACGGATCCGTCATGGCTATAGAAGACATAATACAACCGGATCCGTTCATGACGGATGCATGCGGTTGTATTATTGTAACAGAAGCGTTTTTTGCAGATCCATGACGGATCCGCAAAAACTGCTTGTGTGAAAGTAGCCTCATGTGTGTATCTTGTGCACTAGATTTTTAATTATGAGCCAGGATGTTGTTGGTATAAGGTGTACCAGTTTCTTGCTACTTAGGGTACAGTGGGATGCGAAAGTTTGGGCAACCTTGTTAATCGTCATGATTTTCCTGTATAAATCGTTGGTTGTTACGATAAAAAATGTCAGTTAAATATATCATATAGGAGACACACACAGTGATATTTGAGAAGGGAAATGAAGTTTATTGGATTTACAGAAAGTGTGCTATAATTGTTTAAACAAAATTAGGCAGGTGCATAAATTTGGGCCCTGTTGTCATTTTATTGATTCCAAAACCTTTAGAACTAATTATTGGAACTCAAATTGGCTTGGTAAGCTCAGTGACCCCTGACCTACATACACAGGTGAATCCAATTATGAGAAAGAGTATTTAAGGGGGTCAATTGTAAGTTTACCTCCTCTTTTAATTTTCTCTGAAGAGTAGCAACATGGGGGTCTCAAAACAACTCTCAAATGACCTGAAGACAAAGATTGTTCACCATCATGGTTTAGGGGAAGGATACAGAAAGCCTGTCTCAGAGATTTCAGCTGTCTGTTTCCACAGTTAGGAACATATTGAGGAAATGGAAGACCACAGGCTCAGTTCAAGTTAAGGCTCGAAGTGGCAGACCAAGAAAAATCTCGGATAGACAGAAGCGACGAATGGTGAGAACAGTCAGAGTCAACCCACAGACCATCACCAAAGACCTACAACATCATCTTGCTGCAGATGGAGTCACTGTGCATCGTTCAACCATTCGGCGCACTTTACACAAGGAGATGCTGTATGCGAGAGTGATGCAGAGGAAGCCTTTTCTCCGCCCACAGCACAAAAAGTGCCGCTTGAGGTGGGCTAAAGCACATTTGGACAAGCCAGCTTCATTTTGGAATAAGGTGCTGTGGACTGATGAAACAAAAATTGAGTTATTTGGCCATAACAAGGGGCGTTATGCATGGAGGAAAAAGAACCCAGCATTCCAAGAAAAACACCTGCTACCTACAGTAAAAAAGGTGGTGGTTCCATCATGCTGTGGGGCTGTGTGGCCAGTGCAGGGACTGGGAATCTCATGGATTCCACTCAGTATCAGCAGATTCTGGAGACCAATGTCCAGGAATCAGTGACAAAGCTGAAGCTGCGCCAGGGCTGGATCTTTCAACAAGACAATGATCCTAAACACTGCTCAAAATCCACTAAGGCATTTATGCAGAGGAACAAGTACAACGTTCTGGAATGGCCATCTCAGTCCCCAGACCTGAATATAATTGAAAATCTGTGGTGTGACTTAAAGAGAGCTGTCCCTGCTCGGAAGCCATCAAACCTGAATGAACTAAAGATGTTTTGTAAAGAGGAATGGTCCAAAATACCTTCAACCAGAATCCAGACTCTCATTGGAACCTACAGGAAGCGTTTAGAGGCTGTAATTTCTGCAAACGGAGGATCTACTAAATATTGATTTCATTTCTTTTTTGTGGTGCCCAAATTTATGCACCTGCCTAATTTTGTTTAAACAATTATAGCACACTTTCTGTAAATCCAATAAACTTCATTTCACTTCTCAGATATCACTGTGTGTCTCCTATATGATATATTTAACTGACATTTTTTATCGTAACAACCAACGATTTATACAGGAAAATCATGACGATTAACAAGGTTGCCCAAACTTTCGCATTTGGACAAAGAATTTGCTGATATTTCTGTGCCAACATTTTCATAAAAAAAAAAGCTTAGCATCAGTCCGCCGTTGATATTAATGGGAATCTTTGACGTAGGTCATCGTAGGGTTAAAATCCATGAACATGTTCCTTGGTCCACTAAGTGGGGCTGAACCAGTGTGTGCATTCATGACATGTACAAAGGCAAATCCATGGCAGAAATCCAAATGTCAGCTCCAGATTCCAGAAAAATCTGTGGTGTGAACATACCCTTATTGTTAAGTGTGCTTTCACACTGGCGTTTTTGTTTTCCGGTATTGAGTTCCGTCACAGGGGCTCAATACCGGAAAAAAACTGATCAGTTTTATCCTAATGCATTCTGAATGGAGAGCAATCCGTTCAGGATGCATCAGTTCAGCCCCTCTTACGCATCGTGTTCCGGAAAAATGGATCCGCAGACCTTTAAAATGCCCAAAAAAAAATTATACCGGATCAGTTTTTCCGGATGACACCGGAGAGACGGATCCGGTATTGCAATGCATTTGTCAGACGGATCCGCATCCAGATCCGTCTGATAAATGCCATCAGTTTGTGTCCGGATTGCCGGATCCGGCAGGCAGTTCCAGCGACGGAACTGCCTGCCGGAATCCTCTGCCGCAAGTGTGAAAGTACCCTAAGCCATTGCTTCACACACAATGAATTGATTTTTCTTGGACTTCTGGAGATTGAGCTGGGGTTGATGTCACAGTGATCCTTTACATGCGGGCCAGAGAACTTCGTTATCAGCTGTGTCCTTACAAGATGTCTTTTTAACCCACTGTTGACCAGTAGAAGCATGTATTAGTGCTAGTTGCAGAGAGAAATTGGTCTAGACCTTGGTTTCTTACCTCCCTGTGACCTGTATTCCAGTAAAGTTTACCATTGCTAGTTATAAGTATACACTGTTTTTCCGATCCGTGTGGCTGTTCCGCAAATTATGGAACATGTGAATAGACGTTTCTATTAGATCCATAGTTTGTGGACCAAAATACAGATATGGTTGTGTGCAGAGGTCTCAATAACGCCTGTACAAGTATCATCATAGACACTTGTTAAGGGCATTTCACTCCTTAAAAAAAGTCTAAGGTGTACCAATACGCCTTAGACTGTGCCCCCGAAATTCGTCAGTGTAGGGCCGCGGGCGCGCTGTGAATGGCACAGGCAGTGCAGCGATGCTGCTGCTGCCTGCAACCAGCCAATAGCAAAGCTCCTTACAGCAAGGAGCTTTGTTATTGGTCAGTTTGAGCAGGATGCCGGATCATTGGGTACACCGCTCTGATGTTAGGAGGAAGAGTCCTGAAGAGTCCGGGTGGCGCTTGCAGGGTAAGCGGTCTTGGTGGGCTTTAGTGGGGGTCCCAGCTCTGAGCCCCCCGCTGTTCTCTATAATGAGGAGTCTGAAGTACTCAGCCGAGCGTTGCTGAGCGCGGTACTGAAGACTGCCTCAATAGAAAGTCTATGGGACCATCTTCACTACTGCGCTCAGCAGTAAGGTAAAGCGGCGCTTGGCTGAGTGCTTCAGACTCCTCGATATAGAGTTCAGCAGGGGTCTATATCGTACAGAATCCAAAAGAAGGGGCTGCACCCACAGACTTCTAAGTCAGCCGGCCTGGAGTGAATGCACAGCAGACTGTTTTAGCCAAGTGATAAAGTCCAGTCCAATATAGTGGATAATCCCTGTACTTTATCATTTGCCTATGATATCCTGCTGTGCGTTCACTCCAGACCCCTCCCAGGGGCTTTTTAACCCTATCCTGGAAGGAGGGTAGTAATGTTATTTACATGGGACTGTATGTTGGAGAAGCTGACAGGAGGGGGTGGTTCTTTACATGGTTAGTGTCATGTATACTGGCATGAAGGAGGCCTAAATGATACTCTTTTTTGGCCTCTGAAGAGGGGCCTATGAATACATTTGACATATAAGTAGCACGTATGCCAGACCTGCACTGAAAACACAGTGTGAATGCACCTAAATTCAGGAGATCTGAAATCAGACAGGACTCCCCTGTACATAGACCCTTACCTCTATTTTGGTTGCAGTGACCAGAGTTCTGGCGTAGCACTGCAGTTACGAAGGTTAACGGGCCGTGTTGTGACCAGCAAGATGCTACGACCCAACAACTGCAAAAATCTAGCAGTGTTGGATTTCTTCACAGTTGTCTGGTTTCAGCAACCCATGGGTTACAACGTGACCCCATTCATTTGCATTATGTTGCAAAGCTGCGGCGCCACACAGTGGTCTTTGGTCACAGTTTCCAAAGGCGCCATGTAGTCCCATTATGGACTCTCTTCATGCCAGTCGTTAGCCCTTTATGAACACCTGGTTACTGCCTCATATTATATACACCAGGTATGCTTAGACTACATGGTACATGTCATGTCACTAAGGGGCTAAAAACGTACTTGTGTCCCCGGAGTTGTGCGCCAGCTAGATTTACTTCAGATATAAATTCAAAATCTACAAAAAGGAGGGTTTTCCCAAGTTTAATGTGACAGTTGAGGGGTTAAAAAGAAAGAAAGACCTGGACATTGAAGTTTGTACAGATGACATCCAGGCAGTCTTAGGGGGGTTCTGTTTCCGAAATTGTGTATAATGGCGGCTGGCAAGAGTAGAAGGTGATTCCCACAAACTGATACCGTCAGCTGATCCTCCCCTGCACATCCACATTCCCACAGACTGTTTCGTCTTGTTCTGACATGGCTGAGCAGAGCTCCAGTGCCTTGCCGGATTAACCCCTTGACTTCTGATTACGTAAGTCTTCAATAAGATGTCATGTTAGATTTGTAGAAACAAAGCTTCCCACTCATATGACTTGGTCATAGAAGTCCCTCTGAATCTTTAAAGAAAATGTGCCCGCCATTCTGGTTAGAGCATAGATTTGAGATCTCAAAGTGTCTCCAACCATATATCCTTTTAAGATTTTGAGGTTGATTTGACTTCTGCTTGTGTTGTCTGGCAAATCAGCCCTGTTGGAGCTGGCACTGACACCTGTCAAACACCGCTCCTGCCCTGTGGAGAGAAGACGCTGACTACTATTTAACATCTGAACCGTGATGTACATGTGTGTCATATGCCGCAGGGAAATGTATGGAGCAGACTGAGGAGCTGAGCCCCCTTTATACACCTGCCTGCAGTGACCAGGATTGGAGATGACTCCAATGCCAGCCATTAAATCCTTTAGATGCCACAGTCAATAGCCACATCTTAGTGGTTAGACAGACCCGAATTACCTTTGCTTCCTAATTTGATCATTACTGTGGAAGGGGGCTGCTGTGGCTACAATGGAGCTGGGACTGCCATGTCTGTTAAGGCTAGTCTCATACTAGTGTTTTGAGGTCCCGCAGAGAACAGCCTGACGCAATTCTCTGCATTCCGGCATTGCCGGAAACAACCACATCACCGTCCAGCCCCATCCACTATAATGGGGTCCGGCAGAGATCCGGCTGCAACCTGGCAAATATCCCCAGAATCGGCCAGACAAATACTGCTGCGGGCAGTGGTTTTCGTTTGGCCAATTCTCGCCATCTTTGCTGGGTTGCAGCTAGATTTTAGCTGATCCATGTTATAGTGAATGGGGCCAGCGGGTGTCAGGTAGTGTCTGGCAGTGCTGAATCCAGTGCTAGATGACTAACGCTAGTGTGAATCTAGCCAAAGAAAGTTATGGAGAGCTGTGTCTACTGACTAATGGGGAAGGGGGGGGGGGGGGGGGTAGTCTGCTCCTAAGATTGGAGAAGAAGGGAAGAGTAAAAAAAATGGGAGGGACCTTAAGAAGAAAATGACTCATTGCTTCAATTTCATTTTTTTGTTAAATAAATAAATATATATAACAAAAAGTGCAGGACAGAGTGCCAGCAGTTGAGGTGGTCCTATACATCCAATAAAAATACGATTACCGCGGCACTTCGATAAAGTGACATGTGCTTTATTCACCAATCATGTTCACGATAAAGTGACATGTGCTTTATTCACCAATCATGTTCACGATCATGTCTTTTATGTTCATTTTTGTAACTTATGGATTGTTCTGCACTAATTGGATGAGTTGAATAATTGATTATTGCACCTCCTTATATACCTGTACTGGAACTATTGTTTGTTATCACTGCTTGAAAAAGGTTCCATGGAGTGAACCGAAACGTCGCGCCTTATTGGTGAATAAAGCACTTTATGGAAGTGCCGCGGTATTCGTATTTTTATTATGTGTATGTATATATTTGTGTGAGGCACTTACGGTAGTACAGTGAAGAACCTAGGAAATCAGGGAATAAGCGTAGTCGGTTGTGGTGTGCCGAAACCGAGGATGAGGTAGGCCTGAGAAAGAAGAGGGCCCACCCAAGGAAAGAGATGTGGAAGAAATGAGTTATAAATGAGTGGAGTGGTGGGAGGGTCAAGTTCAGACCTCGGACGGTGCAGGAGCCAGGTAGGGGGGTGCCCTAAATAGGCTGGAGGCGGACCTCAGCCCCTCCCACAAATCCAGGCCAAAGCCTTCACACTTGTGTGAGGCACTTACGGTAGTACAGTGAAGAACCTAGGAAATCAGGGAATAAGCGTAGTCGGTTGTGGTGTGCCGAAACCGAGGATGAGGTAGGCCTGAGAAAGAAGAGGGCAAAATGAAATAAACACTTTATTGTATTCGATATACATGAAAGCTCAACCCGACATGTCTTGGAAAGCGTTTCTTAACTCCCGTGTTGGATTGGGAATGTAACGTGTGAAAGCGGATGACTTCCAGCGCCCCAACTTCTTAATGACATGAGCCGGGATGTTGGCACTGGAGGCCGTGGATGCGGCCCCGATCCGAAAGGAGTGCCCAGAGTAGTTGGATGCGTTGAGGCCTAGTTGAGTGAGGGATGACCTGACATAGATCATAAAGGTGGTGGTGGTGAGTGCAGACCCACGCAGTTGAAGTAGTGGCTGACAGGGTAGGAGCTTGTGATGCTGTTTGTATGCGTCCAGAACCCCGACTGGGCACCATCTGTTCTGCGTAGGGTAGTATGGAATGTCCACGGGTGAGAGCTGACTGCTTTTGGAGCGAGGTAAGGTTAGGATATAATGATCCCCGTGTTTCGTCAAGTGGGAGGCTAGTAGACAATGTGTGGTTTGGGTCGCCGAGGTCGTGGTGAATTCCCCGGGCCTCAGGAATCCGTAGAAGGCCAGGTACATCGCTGTTTTGATGATGGAGTTGGTAACAGCTTCAAAAGGTCTGGTGTCTAATAAGTCGGATAATGCCTTGAAAATGTGACTGTTAATGGGCAGTCTCTGTGTCGGCCGTGCGGGTTCTGTCCTCTGAATGCCTTTGAGTATGGTTTTGATCTGGTGTGAGGCCATGAAACTGATGTTGTTAGGGTGTATGATCAGCATGTGATGTTGAATGCCGGTGAGATAGAGTTTGATGGTGTTGTATGACAGTTTGAGCTTGAGGTGGCAAAAGGAAGCAAACCCCAGCAGGGAAGTCATGACAAATGGGTGCGTGATGTTGTGTTCCAACAGGAACTTGTTAAACAGTGTGAATGCTCTGTTGTATGACCTGCGTGTGTTGTCTGATAGTGCAGAATGGGATAATAACTGGCTATGGCGCATGATGACATCTAATCCAGAATGAGCTGGTGAAATGACGGGGTGATGGAGGCCGTGGGTGACGCTGACGGGAGAGCCTGATGAAACGCCTGAAATTGGAAACGAGACAGATTGTCAGCTGCCGTATTGCACCTTCCCGGGACGTGGAAGCAGTGTATGAAGAAATTGTTGCAAGCTGCCAACCAAGTAAGCCTGCGCAGGAACCTCATGATAGTGAGGGATTTGGACCGACCCCTGTTAATGATCTGGCAGGTTGCCTGGTTGTCTGAGTAGCATCGGACTGACCTGTTAGCCCATGAATGACCCCACGCCACGGCGGCCGCCACGATGGGGTAGATCTCGAACAGAGCCGAGGTAGTGGAGAATCCTTCCAAACCCTGGACCGCAGGAGGCCAGCTACCCCACAGCCAATCGTTCCCAAAAATGGCCGCGAAACCTGTGGTGGATGCCGCATCCGACCAGATTGATGGGGAAGAGTCCGACAGCTGAGGGAGGAACATGCTCCTGCCGTTCCAGGCGGACAGAAATCTCCTCCACATACCCAGATCTGCAGTGGCGTGGGCATCCAGGGGCAGCCTGTGAGAGTCGTGAAGGAAAAGGGGGAAAAGGCGCAGAAGCCGTGAAATGAACGCGCGACCCTGGGGGATGATGCGCATGGCAAAGTTCAGGGACCCCAATAGGGACTGTAGTTCCTTGCGATTGCAGTCGCCGAGTTGAAGGTAATTGTCTATGTGGTTGAGAATAACCTGGATCTTCCCGAGTGGCAAACTGGCTTGCATAGAGGCCGAATCCAACTGAATGCCCAAGAAGGTGATGACTGTGTCCGGCCCCTCTGTTTTCTTTGTGGAGATGGGTACCCCAAGTTCCCCGAACAGCTTGATGGTGGCCCTGAGGCTGGCGGGAGGGGAGATGTTTTCCTCCACGAGTAGAAAGTCATCCAGGTAATGCAAGACCATCGGGCATCTTGCTACGTTCAAGAGCAACCAGCAAAGTGCCTCCGCGAATGTGTCAAAAATGGCTGGGCTACTTTTGGATCCGAAGGTCAACCGGGAGAAAAAATAATAGTTTTCGGACCACTTGATGCCATGAAGGTGCCACAGCGATGGGTGAATTGGTAGCAATTTGAACGCATTGGCGATGTCGGTTTTGCTGAGCCATGCTCCGACCCCTGCTTGCCTGATGGCGGTGATGGCGTGATCTATAGTGGTGTATTGGAGTGAGAATTCCTCAGACGGAATGAGGGAGTTGAGACTGGGGTCGGCTGAGCCGTGTGGTGCCGATAGATCGATGATTAGCCTCTGTTTCTGGGAAGATTTCCCGGTGACGATGCCAATGGGATTGGTGCGCCATGTGGTGAATGGGGGTGTCTTGAATGGTCCTAGCACGAAACCCTCTGCAACTTCCTGGGCTATGAGGGCGTCAATTGCGGTGGGGTTGCCTTGGGCGGATAGGAGATTTGGACATTCCAGGGTGCCTGTCGGCATGTGCAGGATGCCCGTGTGGAAGCCTTCTGTCAGCCCTGCCACGAGGAAATCCGTGAGATGTCTGGATGGGTGCTGAGACATAAATGCTGAAAAAACCGGCATATTTATGGTCGATAGATACGGTTTAGAAAACATTTTATTTGGACACATTGATCTAGCATGTGCCCGGAAACAATTGGTACAAATGTGCAACAACCTGCACCCGCTAAAATTGCAGGATCCCACATTGAAATTGTTGCAAATCTGGGATTTGCCCAGAAACTTGATTGGCCGCCCCAGCTTGTCCCGGCTTGATTTCTCCGTGACCCCGGAGGGGCCGGCCGCTTGAGAGGGGGCTTGACTGTCCGCTGCGTTTGGGCAGAAATTGGTGGTGTGGGCAGTGGAGGAGCAGTGCACACAAGCTGGCGTCCTTAGGCCTGCGAAGTGTCGGCAAAAAATGACAGTGTCGATTCTTGCCCAGTTGGAGCGGACTCCGTACTGGGAGAAAGCCCCTGCCACCTTTGCCGAAAAAGATCTATGGTAGTCATAGAATGCCGACCCCCCATATTTGTTGCCCAGGTCCACCAGCTTGTGCATGTAGAGGTCAAACTCCTCCCTTCTGTTAGGGTAGACCGTGCAGATGACCTCCCTGTAGATGCCGAAAGCCAACACAAATTCTGGAATAGACAGTTTTCTATTGAGGCGGGCATCCCTAGATTTAACCACGACTGAGACATCGTCGTAAGCATAAGTTTTGTTCTCCACAGTATCTTGAGAGGCAATCAGGAGGGAGGCCAGGTTCACATCCTTACCTTCCAGAATGTCCCTTTTCAAGTGCTCCGGTATCATGTGCGCCGGGCTGACTTCTTGGTCATCTGGGTTGATGGATGGCACGCCCACTGGCACACCGGATGGTGCCGGCGACGCTGCCGGTGGTGGCCCTGCCAAGGAGAGGGATGTGGTGACCGACTCCAGCCTCTCTAACCTGTCGTTGACCCTGGACATGGACGTCATCAAAGAGGCCAGCATGGCGTGTATATCCCCCGTGCTGGACTGGCTGGGTCCTTCCCCTGCCTCCGCATTACTGGTTGACGTGCGTAGTAGTCGGAAAAGCTCCGCTTTCCTTGCCGTGGCGGGGGAGGGGATCTGCCGTCTCTTCAATTCCGTCGTGATACGCGGAATTGTCCAGGCTCTGATGGATGCTGGGCTGGCAAGATCGTCTCCTTGGGCTAAGGTGATGGATCTAGCCGGAGTGCCCGGAAGGGAAAAGTTCTCAATTCCTTCCAGAGACATGCTAAAACAGAATAGTTTGTTAGTGTGGGGAAAACACAGGACCGTGCTGGCAAGCTAGCTATGCCGGATGGCGAAATAATTAAGCCTAGGATGGTGACAGATGAGGCCCTGCTAATTGCCGAGCGGCTTGAGAGGCTCTATCTATGAGTTGGCGCGAGGGGTTGATGAGGCCACTGACGTGGTGGCAGGAGTGTGAGGCCTCTCGGTGACTTGTACGACAGGACTAGGGAAAGGGAGTGACAGGTGAGGCCCTCTCTATGCAACAGCGAGGCGGCTTACTAACGAGTGGCGCGATGGGCGGCTGCCTCCGAGCGTGTGAGGCGGGGTGTTGGCCTCGCGGACCACTGACTGATGGCGAAGCCAAGAGGGGGTTAATCTAGTGGGATTCCGAAGCCCCTGATGCCAGCACGCTGACCCTAACGGGATGGACTGAAATGTAGGAAACAGAAAACGATTGAGCAGGTGTACGTACCTGGTAGCAAGAAAAAGTCACTGGATACGTGCAGCGTAAATAAGTCTAAGCTTGACCGCCTAAAAGAGGGGTAGACAGAAAGTGTTATGACGAGAGTTGACTGTGGTCTGAACGTTTAGCATGACCTGAGAGGATTGCGCCGTGAGTTGCAACGGTGACCCGGTATGGTATGGAAGGTATGTGAAATGAGGCCCCGTGCTGTGGCGGAAGGTGTGAATACGGACCTTTTATTTTTTATTTTTTTTTTGGTTTTACTGGGATATTGATGTTCTAATGAAAAACGGGGTTTTGTGTTTTTTTTTTTTTTTGTTTTTGATCATATGGCGGTTTTTTTTTTTTTTCCTTTGCGGGTTTTTTTTTTTTTTTCATATGGCGGTTTTTTTTTTTTTTTTTTTCTTTATATGGCGGTTTTTTGTTTTTTTTTCCATATGGGGGGTTTATTGTTTTTTTTTTTTTTTTTTTCCTTATCGGGTTTCTTTGGTGACTGTATGAAGCGTATGGATTTTTAATTGTACATGGATGTTGGCCTGGCGGGTGTGTTCCCTGATGCCGGCTCTTGTGATGATGACATGCGCTGCCTGATGGAGGGGAGCGGTAGCTGGATCTGTGGGCCTGGTGCAGGGGTGTGCAAGCGGCACCCCTTGGCTCCCCACCCCCATGCACACAGCGCACGCGTGCGGCACCTGTGGCCGGCCGCCAGGCTACCGCGCATGCGCCGCCGCGGCCGCGCATGCGTAGCGCCGCCGCCGCGCATGCGCGAACCGGTCGCCGGGACGCGGCGGCCGCCATTGGCAGCGCGGCAGGAGGACGGAGTCGTGGGCCGGCGCGGCGGCGGGGAATAGGGGGACCGCGGCCCTGGTGCGGCTTGTGGCGGGGGAGCGTGTGGAGAGGCCGGGAAGCGGCGAGCATCTGGTGTAAGTGAGAGGGCGGCCGTGCCGCTGATCTGGCGAGGGGTGTGAGGGAAGAAAAGTGCGTGGGATGATTGGAGGGGAGGGGAACGGCGTGGTTGCTGCCATGGGAACCTGGTACACGTGTTGTCCGTGCTAGGAGTGGGGATGCAGTGGGGTGTGCGTGCATGCATGATCAGAAAAAGGTGCCAGCATGAACCGTGATTTGAAATGAAACTGTGACAAGGTTTTACAGGTAAATGTTGAAATGAACCGAGCTGGAGGCAGGGCAGCCGTGAGGCCCAGTGCTGTACCGTATGAAAAACTCACAGTTTGAACGGGCAAAACGTGACCCGCAAGGAACCAGGTGAAGCCGGACGGATGGAACCGGAATGCTCCAAATCCTGGACCCGAAAACAACGAACTTCAGAAACAGCAACTTGTAAGTAACTTCTTCAGTTAACTCCACACGCGACTCTCTCTCTCAAGTTCAGACCTCGGACGGTGCAGGAGCCAGGTAGGGGGGTGCCCTAAATAGGCTGGAGGCGGACCTCAGCCCCTCCCACAAATCCAGGCCAAAGCCTTCACACATATATTAGCATTATTGGTGATGTCTGTTTGTTTTAATTTTTTATAATAATAATAATTTTCTCTACAAGTAATCTCTCAATAGCCATCAAATTATCATCACAGGCAGAATTACAGGGACAGAAATCACCGCTGTATACATAACTCAGGATCCATTATTGATATCACAGCTTATCTACTCCCTCCTGACCTCTGCACAGGTCACAGAGCACGCCCAGAAAACTCTACTGTAGAAGTTAGTTACCGTAGGTCCCCTCCTGCCCATGGCCCATGTGGTTTCTCTCAAAGTACAGGAAGTCTTGACCTATTTTAGAATATTATAGCTTCTCTTTTATCCCTTGAAGCAAGTTATGGAAATACATGTGTCTGGCATATTTGGTTGGTCTTTTGTTCTGTATTTTCAGTTCACAGAAAACTACTACTCTTAGGAAACAGAGCTTTGTTTTTCAGGGTGCTTCCACAATTGTCAGAGTGCTTTGAGTTGTAAAGAAACACCATACGATATTTTGGGGTGGTGTTAATACAAAAAACACAAATAACACCCTGGCTATGGCGGTTGTGGCTTAAAAAAAGAAAAAAAGAAAAACAACTATTAAATAAAAACATGTTTTTGGAAAACAATGTCCACGTCTTGCAACTTGCTTGAAAGGGATTTTACAGGGCTGTATAGAGAAGCTTTCTAATATACTATGGAGGACATTTATCAAAACTGGGCAAAGGAAATGTGGAGGAGTTGCCCACTGTAACCAATCAGTGTGCTTATTTTATTTTCAAAAATAATTCTGAAAAATATGAGCTGGGACCTGATTGGTTGCCCATGTCAAAATGGTCAGGTATTCTGGGCAAGTTATAGGCAATCCTCTGTGAGATAAATGTATCAGCAGTCCAATTCTCGTATCCCCCTGGTGTCCAGACTTAGTTTACAGGCGAAAGCTTATTGTGCCCATAAATAATAGATGAACGTTGGTCAAACCCGTCGATTTCAGGGGGACTGCCAACTCTTCCCCAATGGACATAAGGCGCAAATCACAACCCGAGCTTGGATACGAGATTTTTTATTTTGAAAAGACGGCGCGTTTCGGGGTACTCAGGACCCCTTTATCAAGTCTGTATCCTTGGCACCGTGAGCCCGCTGGTGCACTCTCCTGGAGGGTCCCTTTCAGAAGGAATACTAGTCAGCGCTGGTAATTGTTGCTGGAGAGTGTCCTGCTGTAGCGGCGCTGCTGTGCTTGCTGCACGTGTGGTCCTGAGTACCCCGAAACGCGTAGTCTTTTCAAAATAAAAAATCTCGTATCCAAGCTCGGGTTGTGATTTGCGCCTTATGTCCATCGGCTCGCCGCACGAATCTAGTGCAGACGAGACCTTCTTTTACATATTCAAATACCAACCCAAGTGGCGGTTTGGCCCCCGCCCAGGGTCGTTTTGGACACCATCCGGCAGCACCAACCCAGACAACCTCCACCCTTCGAACCTCCCTCTACTAAGGTTGCACCACATTCAGTGCAAACCAAACCAGGTGAGTAATTTCACTCATCCTGGTTAGGGGGAAGGGACATCAATTTATTTACCCTCACCTATGAGCGCCTTCTCTCCTCTCTTGGCCATCTGATAACTCTTCCCCAATGGCAGGAGAGAAAAGTATCGGGTTGTTTAATTTCAGCAATCGTTTTGTTCTCAGGAGAGATAAAAAGCCACCAGAGGTATGTGACTTTTTCCTCTCTCCCCATTGACAATACATGCACACTCGGCCCCAGTGTCCATATGGAATTGGAGGGGAAGGGCAGCTGTTGGCTGAATGAATGTAGGCCCTACAGCTTTTTAACATATTTTTTCAGCATAAGACCGAAAAGATATGACATATTAAGTCTGCACAGACTTTCAGCTGCTGGGTCCAAAAAGAAATGTTCTCATTCACTGACATCAAACAGAGATATTGACAATGTTTAGGAATTGAAACACAAGGATATTAGAGGTCCTGATGACAGTCTGGCAGATTCTCTTTCAGTTCACGCTGTAGTATAACACAGTGCAAGCCGTCTTATCCTTCAGGTAATGCCAACCGCGTAGAGCGGTCCCTGGCACACACGGAGTACACTGTCCTACTTACAACCGATTTCAGTGAAGTGAATGCAGGAAATGTGCACTAACATGATGAAGGGCAGTGGGGGTCTGCCTGGTAATTTTGCACCCCAGTGATCTTCTATCTGTGACTGCCATTACAATAAAATACTGACTGTAATCTTCCTCTATTCCAGACACCTATATTGCTGACGCCAAATGCCATGCTCTCAAGCATTCACTTCTGGAGTACCCTTAGTCCGGTGGCCCCTCTCAGTCCAGCCAGGCTACATGGCAGCTCCCTGTTCCAGGTGAGTTACTTGCGGTTCTGTAATGCCACCTTGTTTGTAGTGTCATCTAAATAATCAATTCTACCAGAAGAGTAAGGGCTCATTCAGCCATAGTGTTTTGCGGTCTGCAAATTGCGGATCCGAAAAACATGGATATCGGCCGTGTGCGTTCCGCATTTTGTGGACCACACATGACTGGCACTATGATAGAAATGACGATTCTTGTCCAAGATTGTGGACAAGAAAAGGACGTGCTCTATCTTTCTTGCGGGGCTGCGGAACAGAACTACGCATGCGGACAGCACACGGTGTGCTGTCCGCATCTTTTGCAGCCCCATTGAAATGAATGGGTCCGCACCCGTTTAGCAAAATTGCAGAACCGATGTGGGCCCATTCATACGGTCGTCTGAATGAGCCCCCATGGCTGTGTTCCTATCACGTCTGGAGTACGCCCTGATAACAGTCTCTCGTAATTGACGCCAAAATCGCTTCTATGTAAAAGCAGGTACATGTATTTTCTCAGTTGCTGGCCTCTAACATTATATTTTTTAGACTCTGTTCACACTTTTGTTGATTGCATAAGCCACACTGTTCTACTGGATCAGTTGTACAAGGGATAGCACCAACGCACAATGCACTCCATTGGCATAAAATGGGATCCACCAAGTCATGGTGTCTTTCAGTCAACGCTGCTTACGATAGGCCGTCACAATCTGATCGGCGGGGGTCTGACACCCTCATCCGCTAATCAGTTGTTCTGCAGTAGTGCCAGAACTAGGGTTGTTGCGGGTATCGAAATTTCGATACCCAATCGATACTTTACCGGGATTTCCATTTTTTCGATACTGGGCTGCGCTGCTGCACAGTCTAGTATCTCTGAACATGAGCGAGCTGCTGTCAGCGCGCTCATGTTCCCTCAGCAGCACAGGGGAGAAGGAAGCAGTGTCTCCCTCCCCCCTGTGCTGCTGTCAGCGCGCTCATGTTCCCTCAGCAGCACAGGGGAGAAGGAAGCAGTGTCTCCCTCCCCCCTGTGCTGCCGCTGCCACCAATGAATGGAGAGAGGGGCAGAGGAGGGGCGGGTGCACTGCGCCACCAATGATACGACTTTTCCACAGAGCGGCGCCCAACGAAAATCATTGGTGGCACAGTGCGCCGGCCCCTCTCAACCCCCCCAGTATTAAAATCATTGGTGGCAGTGGCCACAGGGTCCCCTCCCCTCCCCCTCATTGGCGGCAGTGGCAGCTTCTGATCGATGCCCCAGCAGTGTAATCCTGGGGCTCCGATCGGTTACCATGGCAGCCAGGACGCTGTTGAAGCCCTGGCTGCCATGGTAACATCCCTGATGCTGTGTGCACAGAGCACAGGGCAGCAGGGGGAGTGTGAAGTCCTATTCACCCTGATAGAGATCTATCAGAGTGAATAGGACAAGGGATGAAAAAAATCCCAAGTAGGGATCACCCCCTTTCCCAATTTCACATATAAAATGTATAAACAATAAATAAACATATTACATATCGCCACGTCAGAAAAGTCCAAGCTATTAAAATATAAAAAAAATCTATGCAGTGAACGCCGAAACAGAAAAAATAAATAAAAACTGCGCAATTCGCCATTTTCTAAAATGCGGAATGCACGTGGCTTTTTTAGTTTATTTGTTTCGCTTGGTATCGAATGGTATCGAGTATCGCAATACTTTTTCATGGTATCGAAACCGAATCAAAAATTTGGTATCGCAACAACTCTAGCCAGAACTACACAGCTTTGTTGTGCAGTGGACGGAGCTGGTTACTGCACTGCTGCTCCCATTGATGTGAATAGGAGCAGCACTGCAGTAACCAGCTCCATCCACTACACTGCACAATGGAGAGAGCTGTGTAATTTCGGGACTGGAGCTACTGAAGCACAGCTGATCAGCGGGCGTGCCATCACTTTTAAAGGGTTGGACAACCCCTTTTTAAGGTGTCGCCTGACATAAATGAAAAATTATCGACATTGCAGGAAAATCCCAACATTCCAGCGCCTTGGCTCCCATCCCCACTGTTTCGGGTCCCTGCTGAAAGTTATGACGTCCATCTTTGCTTACCTGGCTGCTGCAGCTAATTACTTGCCTCAATAGTGACTTGTGCATGAATGGCACCTGACCACCGAGGCTTTGCACACCCTGTCTGTGGTCACGTGATCATGAATGGTACATAATCACTTTCGGTCTGGCAGAGATGGGAGCAGCAGTGATAGAATGGCAGGGCTTTCAAAAGGTTCATGATGTTTTTTTATTTTTATTTTTACACGCTTTCCTGCCAGTCATTCATTTTTCATTTATATCAGATTTTTCTTATACAGCCCTCCAGATCACCCTCATAGACAAAGAGTTAAAAGTAAAAAATCTGACTACTTCATACTGTTCAAAAGAGTGCGGTCTCTACCTGCTTTCTTGGACATCTTGGTGGTTAATTTTTATACTGATTTTAATGCCTTGTTGTTTTACTTGATTCTAGTTTCCATCAGTCTACAACAGCCACATGCCGCTTGCATTATCCAGCTTTGACAGCCCATCTACACCTGGACCATTCTCTCCTGATTTACAGAAGTCCTAGCAGTCACATTGAAGGGCCGGACACAAGGAGAAGAAAATGCTCCAGTCAGGTTCATTATGAGCTCTTCACTATGTCAGGTTCCCTAGATTGAGCTCCAATCTGCTTTTCTTTCACCTCTGATTTATGTATGTTCTTGCTGAATTAACCTTGTAAACCACCATGACATTGGCTAATCAAATGTCCTCTGAGGAAATGTTGGAAAGTGGCCATTGTCCTTTGCACTCGAGTCAGTGTTGAGCAAAAGCAGACACACAAATCAAAGGCTCATACTATACAGTATGTAATAACTCTATTTTTTCAGCAGAATTTTAACTAGCAGAACCAGGATTATTTTTGTATTGTATGCAGGAATGACTTCTCAGGCGTATGCCTTAATTCTGGTCCAGTGATTTTTACCAAATCCTTTTACCTTGGAAGATTTACAATGACTTGTTATTTTATAGGAACTGAGACAAAGCGAAATTTGTATGGAAATCTTTTATAACATGGCCAGCCTTCCCTGTCAAAAAAAATAAAAAATGATCTAGAAAGGAAGCCACCATTTTTCCTTCCTTTCATAAAGTAATTATAACTTGCTGGTGGGAAACACAAAGCACTTAAACTGGACCAAACCCAAAGGGAAGGAGCAGACATCTGAAGGTATTATTTAGAAAAAGGCGAACAATGGCTTAGAAAACAACCAGGATGATTTGCTTCAGTTGATGGCACCCACGATAGCATGCGTCATTCACACAGCGTGAATATGGAAAACCGAAGGCTCCCAGGAATTAGCACTGACAGCCCGACGAAGAAAGAGGAAGAAGACATCCAGTTGTTTGGAATCCTTTGAGAGGTGCTAAAAAGAAGCCCCAGAGATTGACGTCATGATCCAGGATCTGTAAAGTCATCTTCTTATCATCAAGTGTCTTTAGCTCCTGCTCCAGAATTTTAGGTTTTGTGGCTTTTTTTTTAACTACTCAACCTATGCAATTTCTGTTTAATAGAAATGATATATTTTAATATATTAGCTGGTACATTGCTTAAGCACAGATGACAGAGAAGGACGTCTAAGACTAATGAAGCCACTAGCCATAAGATTGTCTAAGTATATTTTTAAGGGAAGCATTCATCAGAATTTCTGTCATATTACAGTGTTATTAGAATGGTAGGGTCGGGTCGGGCGATCAGAGGATTGCCTTCTTTTAGAGGTAACTGCGTTTATCACAGGATAAGGATCAGACAACTTTCCCTTGATTCAGCTTTAAAGGGGAACTAACTACGAGCCGTTTTTAGGAGCTGCATTTGTTACAAGTAGAAGACATTGTTCGGCAGCAATAGGAGACACCGTTTATACAGGCTACTGACTAATCATGTTTTTTGGTCTTTTAAAAAGTATCTACAGTAGAAAAAAAATCATCTGGAAGATAAGTAGCAGCGTATAGTACTCTCCATCACCTGTAAACACCCCTTATGTCAAAGGGGTTGTTCACCCGGTCCCCCGGTGGGAATCATACTTTACATGATCCCCGCTGCAGGGTTCCAGCTCCTTCGCTCCCCCGGTTCCACCTCTGCTCCTTGGTCACCCTGCGTCAACATCTGGTTTGACACGGGTGGCCGCTGGCTGCCCACAGTGTCACTCATGCATCACGTGACTCAGTGACATGTCACCACTGTGGCAAGTCATTGGCTGCATCGGCCGCGTGACCAGATGTTGACGCAGTGGAGCCGGGGGAGCAAAGGAGTTGGAATCCAGTGGCGGGAATCAGGTAAGTATGATTCCCACCACAGGTCTGGCCATGCTGGGGAGTCTGCAAAAAAGGTCCCTAAGGGTTAACAACCCCTTTAAGAGACTTCTAAAGGGGTTAAACACAGTTCCTATAAGTACATCTTCCACTGACTGTCAGCCAGAGGTAGTTGTAATGTTACTGGATAATGGCAACAGTTATCATTAAAGGTAAGAAGTGGGTGAGATTTGGCCTAGAAATCATAAAAATGAGTGTGGAAAATATTTCTCCATAGTACGTCAGACTACTTTCCTGTTAAGGTAGCCACCCACCTTCGATAGCTGCTGGCCAAACACGACAGCTTTGCTCCTCAACTCCCATATACTTGTACACTTGACTGCATGTGGTCTTAATGAGGAGAGGGGAATACATCTCTGTCAGGACCTCCCTGTACACATTAGATGGTCAGCATGTTTGGCTGATGGACAATCTTTCAGACCACCACAGTTACCCGCTATCTGTCCTTGTCAGGTGTCATTATTTCCACACAACAGATCGGCGTAATTTCAATCAAACCATCCACATATGTTTCCCCCCTGTGAAATCTGTGTGTGTAAATCCAGTACCTTGTCTGCCATGTTGGGGTTCATCTCCAGACAATCATTTTCCACTGCAGAACCTCTTTAAACCAAAGTTAGCGGATCCATGACTTGTATTTTTTTATGGTGGTCTGCTTGTGGTTTCACTGGAAGCTCTTGCATATGTATTAGTGTTCTCTGTGTGTCTTTGCCCTATGGCTTCAAGCACTTTCAGAAGATGTGTTGTTTACTAGTCATTATAATTTTGGGGAGTTTTAATAGTGTATCTGCTGGCTGTAGTCTTTCCTATACCCAGAATTAATAGTACTCCTAGCAGTAAGTCTATAGTTGTATCTGACAGACAAACAGCATTCTCTGCAAACAAAAAGAAAATGTCCATCCTTTGCACCATTTTGTTTTAAATCTGAATTCTAGATGAATATTTTTCTATCTTTCTAGTAAGCATAGAAGTTAGATAAAATTGTGGCAGCCACCACTTGGGGAAGCTCACAAGCTCACTGCCTACTGCGTATGCAATAAACAACAGGAAAACCATGCACTGAGCTCCCAAGCGCCCTCTAGTGGTGGCTTAATGCAGGGGATTTTTTGCTGTTGGATGAGTGTCAGTTGTCATCTACCAAGTAATTATGGATATGGAGCTCTAGATCTCACAAGGGAGCTCTTAAGTTAGCCATACACACTAGTCTTTTGTCGGTCGTTGTGTGTGGGGAGCTCCCGACAGATGATGTTGGAGGAGACAAGGATCGAATAAAATGAATATTTTTACCCGATCCTTTTGTTCTTCCGTGGAATGAGCCGCCACCAGAAGTGTCTGGTAATGCCTTTCTCCGCTCTCGCCATAGAATACACATACACGTTCGGTCGAGCTGAGTGTGTATGGGGGAAGCTGGGAGAGAGTTGGGAGAGATAGCTGTCAGCTGAATATCGGCCGACTGCTATTAAATCTGTATGGGCACCTTAAAGGAGTTGTACGGGTTCAGAGCTGAACCCGGACATACCCATATTTTCACCCAGGCAGCCCCCCTGACTTAAGCATCAGAGCAGTTCATGGTCCAATGCTCTCCTTTGCCATGCGCTGAATTGTGCAGGACAAAGGCATTTTCAGGAGATCCGGTGACGAACCGGGATCTCCTTAGGGCTGCCAGGTGGAGGCTTCTGCCCAGAAGTGAACCCAGTGACATCACCGGCACTGATGGGCGGAAGCTTCTGCCCAGCAGTGTATTATTGGGGGGCTGTCTGGGTGAAAATATGGGTATGTCCAGGTTCAGATCTGAACCCGGACAACCCCTTTAACTGTTATTAGGATATATTAAGAAATTGATTGCCACAGACTTGGACTTAGAAACGTCTTGGTGTTACTTTGTAATTTGTAGTGCGCTCCACTGCACAGCAGGGATAACATGGGAATGGCGAATATTACATGTACTTGAGTCCATTAACCCGTTTAACTCAAGTATGGCAAGAATCCATATCCATATTCCCCAGACCTCACCACTGACCATGACTCCAGCTTGTAACCTACTACTGGGTGTCTTGGTGTCAAGCAGTTGTCACTAACATACATCTAGTGTTAATCAATTTGTAAGATTGTTGTTCTCAGGATAAATGACGTGCACTAGTATACAGGCTTATGTGTGTTTACAATGCGGCATTCCACATACAGTGCTTTAAAGGGAGTGAGGCTGCAAGTGTTCAGGCAATCCACCAAAATCCCTTCCTTGCACCTCCCCTTTATCTTAATCCATGGCCCATTTGCAATTTGACATCACGCTCTCCTGTGCTGAAATGCTGGACAGTGCACGCGCAGTACAGTGTAGTAGTTAGGTTAAGGCCCCATTCAGACGAACGTTTGGCTTTCGTGCCTGTGTTGCAGACTGCAAACAGCTGGTCCTCAATACACGGCCATGTGAACTCTGTGCTGAGCAACATATGGCAAAAGATAGGACATGTCGGTGCGGAGGCATTGATCGGAGGGCTTCAGTGTTTTTCCGTGGGCTTCCGATCCGTGCCTCCGCACTCAAAAGAAAAGACATGTCCTATCTTTTGCCGCATGTTGCAGATCGCGGACCCATTCAAATCAAGTCTGCACCGCAACGCGGAGTTCAGACGCCAGCCATACAGTCGTCTGAATGGGACCTAATCTGACAAACTTCCTTTAAATATTGGATCATATTTTAAACAACAAAAACCCCAACAGTCTACCATCAGTGAAAATCCACTTCAAGGGAAAATATAATCTAAAATCACTTGCTAATATAGTAAGCCGAAAAGGGAAGCTTTAGCCAAGCATGTCCAAGTGGCTAGAAGGGGTAAAGCCCTGGATCACAGTGAATGTAGGATGGCATCCTCATCTAATTCCGTCCTCTGGGATGAAATCATCTAGAAATCGGTCAGCAGAAGTTTACTTTATACCACAATCAGGGAAATGCTTTGTTATTAGGGATTCATTGTTTACACTTGATATGTCATAAGACTTGATTTGTGGGGGTCTGTGTGCTGAACACAAGGGGGGTGAAGCTCTCACACATCGTGCTCAGAGGAAGCGAGATAGTCACATACTTTCTTTTGAGCCCGGTCTTCTGAAGCAGTGAGCACAGCTCTCTCCTCGTTCTAACGATCGGTGAAGGATTCGGCACTCAGACCCCCACCGATCAAAACTTTTGATATGCCTCTGTGACACATCAAAAGTTTTATGAAATCTCAGTGACCCTTTAAAGGGGTTTTCAGAATCATCAAGATATCATTCAAAATCTGCACAATCAACACCAAAACGTGCGAATTATGCGGCAGATGAATCTTGAAAAAAAACAATCTAGCCTACCGATCCCTTGGTGCTCCCGTGCTGATATTTCCATGGTCACCCTGCTGGTCTCTGTTTCCCAGCACTGACCCATGTGAGTTCTGCGTCCTGCGATTGGCTGGATAAGAGCCGCCTCGGGATTGCTAGATGAGTATGCGATTATCCGCATCTGCTGATTTTGCGTTCGATCTGCTAGTAATCCATAGCAAAATCCGCAATGCTAGGATACGATTGCAGATTTCCTCTTCCCCATTAATTGCAGTGGTGAACATCCACAATAAATCTATGCTTTTTCTGCATCAGAAATTGACGTCCTGTCTGTCTGCACTAGAGGTCACTTTCCGCGGATTTCCGATATGTGAGGACGTGCTCTTTATTTCTCCCCTCCTGTATCAGCGGATCACGTCTAGTGCATGACTACAACTTCTGGCCGATCGCTGTGACTAAAGAAGCAAGTATTTTTATTATAGTGTCATATGACAAATGGCACCTTATGGGGCTTTTACATAGAGAATGTAGTAGCTGTAGTCTGCAGCAGTGAATAGTAATATGTAAACCATTGTGGATAATGAGGCCAAAAATCTTTTTAAACTATGCATATATATTTTTACAAGTTGGAAACGTGCAGCACTTTTATACAATTTTTAATGTGGGTTTCATATTGGAATCAGTCCATTTGATACTGATGATTGTAGCTTCAGATGTTGTACAGCGTGAAGCCGGTGGAGATGACAGATGATGGTTTAGTTACATAGGAAGGCAATTTCTAATCTTACCAGCCATGTCGATGGTTAATGTCATTTGGTGTAATGCAGCTTCTTAACCTAATTGGGTTTGCCAGCATTTTACAGCATTGTGTACAAATGTACTAACCGTGGTTATATCTGATACTTACGTGGCCAGGTCCACGGTAGGTCTGTTATGTATCTTGGGTTTCCGACAAGGTTTGTACTGTGGATGAGTCGCACACTGAGGCTGGGTTTACACCTGAGCGTATTGGGTATGCGCATTTTACAGGCGTTTTTTTCAGGCGTTTTTGAGGCATATTTTTGGGCGTTTTTGTATTTAGGAAACGCTCGTAATACGCGCGTTTGTGTGATTGACAACAGAGGCATCCAATGAAAAACTGTGGAAGACAGTGTTATGGGGGATCTGTGGAGGATACTGTTATGGGGGATCTGTGGATGACGCTGTTATGGGGTGGATCTGGCACTGTTATAGGGGATGTGTGCTATGACACATAGGGCCATGAGGGGGGCCAGCATAAGACACACATATAGCATCTTATGCTGGTCCCCCTCATGGCCCTATGTGTCCCCTCATGTGTCCTAAACTGCGCATATAACTGGCTTTGTGTGTAAAGTATTTTACTACCGTCTGAAACAAGCTCTCTCCTATTGATAAAATGGCCAGCCTCTGTACTCACTTTCACTATGAATGCACTGCAGCGAGTGGCAGCGAGCGGGCCGGCCGGCGCGTGACTGACGTCACTTAGTAACGCTCCTCCCACTTAATTCAGGAAGCAGGAGCGTTACTAGTGACGTCAGTCCACGCGCCGGCCGGCCCGTTCGCTGCCGCTCGCTGCAGTGCATTCATAGTGAAAGTGAGTACAGAGGCTGGCCATTTTATCAATAGGAGAGAGCTTGTTTTACAGTAGTAAAATACTTTACACACAAAGCCAGTTATGTGCGCGGGGCCCCTTCATATATAACTCGCACGTACGTACGCACGTTTTTAAATGAGCAAACAAGAAACGCCCATTATCACGTGTTCCCGTTGAAGTCTATGGGCGGGAACGCCGCGACAATACGCCCCAAAGAAGCTCCTGTACTTCTTGGGGCATAGGACGTTTTACAGCGCGTTCGTACGCGCTGTAAAACGCTCAGGTGAGAACCATGCCCATAGGGAATCATTGGTTCTTGCCTGTTGAGCGTTTTGCAGCGCGAACGCTCAGGTGTGAACCCAGCCTAAAGCTGGCCATACACTTTAAGTAGCTGTCAGTCGTATGCTTTTCCCCAACATCTAGTGTAAGAGAGTCATGGCACCCTCATATGTATTAGATGGTTGATTGGTGAAAAACCTTAGAAGCATCTAAGGATCAGGGAAAACCTCTGTGATTGTTAGTCCTTTATAAAGTAGGTAAAGACTTAAGACAAGGCGGATTTGGCCTTCTGACCATAGGAGTTGGTGAGACATCTCCCTTTGTATGAGCAGTTATCAAGTGGATAACCTAAGGGTATGTTCACAGGTAGCGGGTCTGAATGGGACATGCACATAATGTGAAAACAGCCCCATTCTAATGTATAGAGCTGAATTACTCTCACAGAAATCTCTGCAATGAATCGCTCCGTGTGAATATACTCTAAAAGTTCTTAAAGGGGTTCTCCAGGCATTTGGACTAATTAAGGCATGGTGCTAACCTGTGGAGGGAAGTTCTTTTACATAGGACCTCAATGCTGCAGTTTCCGCTCTGAGCTTTTTCGTCTGGGTCCCGACTGGAAGTTGCCGATATATCCAGTCGGGACTAAGGCTGCAGTAAACTATTATTTTAGCAATCGAGTATCCTACCGAATATTTTTACGATTAATCGAGTACTCTAATAAGAAAAAATAAATTAATAGACTGTTTTCCTTTATAAAAACTCATCAGACCCCCTGCCATCAGTCCCCAACACCCTTCGTCCCCCCCTGTGCGATCAGCTCAAGTGCATCAGTTCCCACCCAGTGTCATCAGCTCCACTATCCACCAGTGCCATCAGCTCCACTATCCACCAGTGCCATCAGCTCCATTCCTCCAGTGCCTTCAGCTCTCCCCCACCCCAGTGCCACCAGCTGCCCCCTCAAGTGCCATCAGCTTGCCCCCCTAAGTGCCAGTACTTACCTTTCCTGTAGGGGCTCCGAGCCACAGCTCCCTCCATCTTCTCTCCGCGCGCTACACTGACGTCACACAGTGTCGGGGTCATAGTGCATGCATACGTGCGCTATGTCCTGACGATGTGTCAGGGCTGAAAGTGCAGCGTAGTACGGGCCGGTGGGTGACCACGGAGCGGTGAGTAATAGCAAGCGCTTCACTCCCGCTCCGTGGTCACATGACACAAACTAATCCTCGATGCAAAAAATTCGCATCGAGGATTTTTTTGTGACGAATTACTCGATTCATTTGAGTAATCGTTTCAGCCCTAGTCGTGACCCAGGTGGAAGATCTTGAGCGTGCGACAGTGCAGCGGAGAACCCCTGTGCAAGATAAGCTTTGTTTCTTCTGGCTAGATGTCCAGTCACTTTTGTCTGTGCCTCTGGTCAACCTTCATATACTGGTTCCCATGTGGTTGTTAATGGCTGTCATTTATCGCATTTCAAAGGAAATTCCTTTCCCAGGCCGAAGAACATCTCAACAGTAACATCCAGCTCATGGGCTTTGAAACCTGATGTGATAATGTATATCGTTGAGGACTAGTGTCCCATCCAGTGATAGTCTTTTGTCTTATAATGTATTATGCTGTATGTATATTATTACCCTATGTAGGAACAGTACTCTTTCTAAGGCCTCTTTCACACAGGCGTTGCAGGTGCGTTGCGGGAAAATGCTAGATTTTTCTGCGCGAGTGCAAAGCATTTTAATGCGTTTTGCACTCGAGTGAAAAATTTCCGGTATGTTTAGTACCCAGACCCTAACCCGGACTTCTTCACAGAAGTTCGGTTTGGGATCGGTGTTGTATAGATTTTATTTATTTTCCCTTTATAACATGGTTATAAGAGAAAATAATAGCATGGAGCGGTTAAAAAGATAATTAAAAATTAAACTCACCTCATCCACTTGTTCGGCACAGCCTCGGCTAGTCTTCTTTCTTCTTCTTTGAGGACCTGGGAGGAAAAGGACCTTTGGTGATGTCACTGCCCTCATCACATGATCCATCACCATGGTGATGGACCATGTGATGAGCGCATGTGACGTCACCAAAGGTCTTTTCCTCCAGGTCCTCAAAGAAGAAGAAAGAATACTAGCCGGCTGTGTGCGAACAAGTGGATGAGGGGAGTTAATTTTTTTTAACCCCTCCATCCTAATGTACTTAGCATTCTGTATTAAGAATGCTATTATTTTCCCTTATAACCATGTTATAAGGAAATAATAAAGATCGGGTCCCCATCCCGATCGTCACCTAGCAACCATGTGTGAAAATCGCACTGGCATCGCACTTGCTTGCGGATGCTTGCGATTTTCACGCCGCCCCATTCACTTCTATGGGGCCTGCGTTTGCGTGAAAAACGCACAATTAATAGAGCATGCTGCGACTTTCACGCAAAGCTCATGTGCATTGAAATGAATGGGTCCGGATTCAGTGCGGGTGCAATGCATTCACCTCACGCATTGCACCCGCCCGGAAAACACGCCCGTGTGAAAGAAGCCTAATACTTTCTTTTAATTTCCTTCCCTTTTGTCGTTTAAACTATTCATCTTGTTTTGTTGTTTCAACTTTTTGACCATAGGGTCATGTGTTTCATTGGCCTCTGGTGGACAAAGATGTAAAGGGCTTGTCTCACTTCAGCAAATGGCATATATCATGGAGAGAAAGTTAATACAAGGCACTTACTAATGTATTGTGATTGTCCATATTGCCTCCTTTGCTAGCTGAAATCATTTTTCCATCACATTATACACTGCTTGTTTCCATGGTTACCACCACCCTGCAATCCATCAGTGGTGGTCGTACTTGCACACTATATGAATAAGCGCCGTCCTCTCTGGTGGCTGAACTTTGGACCAAACATAGGCCGGTGCTTTTACCTATGGTGAGCAGGCACGGCACCGCTGCTGGAACCATGGAAACGAGCAATGTATAATGTGATGGAAAAATGAATCCAGCAGCAAAGGAAGCAATATGTACAATCACAATGCATTAGTAAGTGGCTTGTGTTAACTTTATCTACATACAAATGCCATTTGTTGAGGTGACAGAATCCCTTTAATGACATCTTGCACAGAGGATACAGCACTTGTTAGTGCTTCTTTTGTACCTTTTATAAATGTATTTTCACACTTTTCTCCAAAGTCTTTTTGTAAATTTGCCAGGATTTTAATTGGGGTGGGGATTAAAGTATGATAAGATTTAATAAAAAAAAATTGCTATTTTCTCAGAAATCATAGTAAAAGTGCTCTGTCTTAATTTTGGCTTGAAATAGATACAGTAAGTAGAGATGAGCGAATTTCATAACGGAAACGGGACGGATCGTTTTGCAGCACATAGACTTCTATTATGACGGAAATGAATAACGGAATGCCTCTAAAGGCATTGCGTTATAGTCCGTGGTAACGGAATCCATAACGCAATTCACCTTTTACCACTAAACGAAGTGTGAACGAATTTCATACGTGGAAATTCGCTCATCTCTAACAGTAATGGTATATTCACACTGTGTTACAGCCTACATCTGGCCTATACAGTATATGTATCATATGTTTTCATAGGCCCCTAGTCACCAAACATATGCTAAAATAGTGACCGTTTTTGCTGTATAACATACTTGACTACACTGTTCTATACAAAAGTATCCAGTAAAAAAAAAAGTATGCCAATTGGTATGTTGTTTTTTTTTTAAACCTATGAACCTGTGGGCTACATATGCACTCCCACCTTGGGGCTTTTAACCTGTATATCACAGGCTAAACCTGGGTCACAGAACCGGTTTTAGTGACCTTACCAAATCTTATGTTGAAGCTTTATTATTGCAAAAAAAATCTGATTTTATGTAAAACATTAAGCTGTTTATTATATTTATACACAATTATCTAATAATTGTGGCAGTGGTCATACCAAAGAAAATAGAGAGCAAAGCTAATATCCGTATTTTTAACCTAGGATTCCATTTAGTCACATGCAGATTTGTTGCAGAAATGTCTGCGACTTCCCTATTTGTCTGAATGGCGCTTTCAGAAATCCGTGTGCATGCTGCAGAATCGAACTGGTTTTCCATTTCAGAAATGTCTGCAACCAATCTGCAAACTGAATAGACACTTAAAGTGAGGAATCTCATATGGTTTTTACCATCCCATTGATTAGTTTCTATCTTTTTATACATTTAGAGCTTTGTAGCTACAGAGCTACAAATCTGTATACATGTAATTCAAAAGTTAAAATGCTTGCTTCAGCCACCACTAGAGGGAGCTTGTTTTACACGATTTTAATGTGAACTCCGCGTATAGCAATATGCAGTTAGCTCATAAGCTCCCTCTAGTGGTGGGTACATGTTGATTAAATTCATATATATATGCTGGTGATTTCAAGATCTGCATCATGAAGCTCTAAAAATATATAAAATAGTGTTTCCAGGATGGAAATTCACTTTACGTTCCGGTTCTCACCTGTAATGTTTTGCAGTGAACTCAGCCTTATTCACACTGTCAGTGAATAGCACACAAATCTGCTCAATTCAATGAGTATATTCAGACATCCATTTTGTTTATGTGGATGGAAAATGTGTAGGAGGCGAGCCATGCCTTAGTTTGGTTTGTTTTCTGATATAGCTCAGTGCAAATGGGCCACCTTCCGTTTTTTTTTTTTTTTCATGCACATGTAAAATGATAACACACAAAGCAAAAAAAAAAAGGAAATAAATAAAACAAATCAAAAGAGGTGTAACACATCGTCACAGATTAGAAAAAACAGACACAGGCGTGTGAATAAAGCCTTACAGCCCAAAGATGGTGACTACATAGGTTGTTCCTATACATTTATGTCTCTCCGATTTGATACTGCTGTCATGTTCTTATGTGTCATGCCCTTTATGTAGGTGTTTTAATTTCTTTTTTATTGTAAAGGGGGTGGGTGTTGAATCTTTGATTATTAGCTCTATACCCAAACACAATGCATTTATCCGCTTTTTTGTTAAATGTGCAGCCAAAAGTGCAGATGATTTGGGATTTTTTTTAAATAAATATTTTTACGCAAATGTTACATGTGGTGTGTTTATTTCCTCAGCAGCTGTGGTATGTTTGTCGCTTCACGCCTTTGACATTATTCAATGCAGGTGGTAATAACTATTACTATTTGTCAGATACTAAATAGAAAAAAAAAGTTCCCTGGTGGCATCTGCCAACCAAAATGTTCAACTACCCGGCAGAGCTGTAGTCAGAACAAGGCGGGTGCCTGAAGCAGAAGAATTTAGGAGCCAGCACTATGACAAGTGCATTTTCTTAAATTTTTTTTTTTAAAGGATCATTTGTCCTGGCAGAGACTGAGTCTCATGATATATTTATCAGTGCTCCAAACTTAAAAAAAAAAAAATACCTAGGAGCCATTGGTCCTTAAACTGAAGAATTTAGGACCCAAATTACCTTTTTAGTCATTAAATTTAAAATACATAATTAGAATAAAAAAAATAAGAGTTGGAGGAGGTGGTGAGACACAGTTCACAATAGTGAGCCAGCTCTACTTACAGCACACTGAATACCAGCAGCACCACATTCCTCTTCCATCCAGTGACATCTCTTGTGATGTAGACGTTCTCTTTCCTCATCTCCTCCAATTGCCCCATAACCGCCATGACAAAATTCCTTCAGCTGCGTCTTGTCTCTGCAGTTTCTTACACAGAGATTTTTCCAATGATCCCTAATGACCCCAAATGCTATACTGCTGAAAAAATAGTGACCCCCAGTATAAATAATGTCCTTATAGTGCCTCCAGCAATTATAATGCCAGCTAGAGTGCCCCCCAGTAATAATAATGTCTACTAAAATGCCCCCCAGTAATAATAATAAAACTCTACATTCGTGCCCCCAGGTAATAATGCCTGTATAGTGTCCCTTAAGAGGCCACTGTAGTAGAGATGCCCCTACAGTGCTCCTGCATTAAAATCCTCTATTTTACCCCCCAGTAAAAACACCATTATAGTGCCCCAGTATTAATAATGGTCCTATATAGTGCCCCCAGTATTTAATGCCCCTGTACAAAAAATCTGCTATAGTGTCCCTGTATTAAAATGCCCCAGTAATGTCCCATATAGTACCCTCATATTACCCACAAACCAAAAAAAACAAAACGCAACAATTGACATGCTGCGGATTTCAAAATCCGCTCAGCAGTGTCAATTTCCACACCTAAGGAAAAAGCAAGTGTACAGTGAAATTGTCTAATCTCTTTGCTGGTACTGTATTACGCTGCATTTTTTCCGTACGAAATCTGCATGTAATCTACACCATGTGCAGGCACCCCTAGTCTCAAAGTCAGCAAATAAGCGACAGTGCAGTTTTAACATGTAATGCTGCTGTCTGTCCAGGAACCCACACATAATGCATACTTTAAGGAAAACTCCATCAGAGAAGCTGCCTCTGACTCTCCTGCTGCTCCCTTCCTATGCATCCCTGCACTACTGTTAACCAAGTGGCCATTATGTGTGTATATAGATTATGCAAGTATGTATTATGTGTGTACGCTAGTAATAAGTGTGTGCATGTACGTAGTAAATGTCAGCATGCCTGTATAAAGTAATGCATGCATATAGTGTGTGTGTGTGTGTATATATATATATATATATATATATATACAGTTGCAAGAAAAAGTATGTGAACCCTTTGGAATGATATGGATTTCTGCACAAATTGGTCATAAAATGTGATCTGATCTTCATCTAAGTCACAACAATAGACAATCACAGTCTGCTTAAACTAATAACACACAAAGAATTAAATGTTACCACGTTTTTATTGAACACACCATGTAAACATTCACAGTGCAGGTGGAAAAAGTATGTGAACCCCTAGACTAATGACATCTCCAAGAGCTAATTGGAGTGAGGTGTCAGCCAACTGGAGTCCAATCCATGAGATGAGATTGGAGGTGTTGGTTACAGCTGCCCTGCCATATAAAAAATACACACCAGTTTTGGGTTTGCTTTTCACAAGAAGCATTGCCTGATGTGAATGATGCCTCGCACAAAAGAGCTCTCAGAAGACCTACGATTAAGAATTGTTGACTTGCATAAGGCTGGAAAGGGTTATAAAAGTATCTCCAAAAGCCTTGCTGTTCATCAGTCCACGGTAAGACAAATTGTCTATAAATGGAGAAAGTTCAGCACTGCTGCTACTCTCCCTAGGAGTGGCCGTCCTGTAAAGATGACTGCAAGAGCACAGCGCAGACTTCTCAATGAGGTGAAGAAGAATCCTAGAGTATCAGCTAAAGACTTACAAAAGTCTCTGGCATATGCTAACATCCCTGTTAGCGAATCTACGATATGTAAAACACTAAACAAGAATGGATTTCATGGAGGATACCACAGAGGAAGCCACTGCTTGTCCAAAAAAAAACATTGCTGCACGTTTACAGTTTGCACAAGAGCACCTGGATGTTCCACAGCATACTCTGGCAAAATATTCTGTGGACAGATGAAACCAAAGTTGAGTTGTTTGGAAGAAACACACAACACTATGTGTGGAGAAAAAGAGGCACAGCACACCAACATCAAAACCTCATCCCAACTGTGAAGTAGGGTGGGGGGGGGGGGCATCATGGTTTGGGGCTGCTTTGCTGCATCCAGGGCGAGGACGGATTGCTATCAACGAAGGAAAAATGAATTCCAATTATCAAGACATTTTGCAGAGAACTTAAAGCCATCTGTCCACCAGCTGAAGCTCAACAGAAGATGGGTGTTGCAACAGGACAACGACCCAAAGCATAGAAGTAAATCAACAACAGAATGGCTTAAACAGAAGAAAATACGCCTTCTGGAGTGGCCCAGTCAGAGTCCTGACCTCAACCCGATTGAGATGCTGTGGCCTGACCTCAAGAAAGCGATTCACACCAGACATCCCAACAATATTGCTGAACTGAAACAGTTCTGTAAAGAGAAATGGTCAAGAATTACTCCTGACCGTTGTGCATGTCTGATCTGCAACTACAGGAAACATTTGGTTGAAGTTATTGCTGCCAAAGGAGGTTGAACCAGTTTATTAAATCCAAGGGTTTTCACATACTTTTTCCACCTCTCTGTGAATGTTTACGATGGTGTGTTCAATAAAAACATGGTAACATTTAATTCTTTGTGTGTTATTAGTTTAACAGACTGTGATTGTCTATTGTTGTGACTTAGATGAAGATCAGATCACATTTTATGACCAATTTGTGCAGAAAAAGTATGTGAACCCTTTGGAATGATATGGATTTCTGCACAAATTGGTCATAAAATGTGATCTGATCTTCATCTAAGTCACAACAATAGACAATCACAGTCTGCTTGAACTAATAACACACAAAGAATTAAATGTTACCATGTTTTTATTGAACACACATGTGAGCATTCACAATTGCAGGTGGAAAAATATGTGACCCCTAGACTAATGACATCTCTAAAGTCTAATTGGAGTGAGGTGTCAGCCAACTGGAGTCCAATCAATGAGATGAGATTGGAGGTGTTGGTTACAGCTGCCCTGGCCCTATAAAAAACGCACACCAGGTCTGGGTTTGCTTTTCACAAGAAAGCATTGCCTGATGTGAATGATGCCTCGCACAAAAGAGCTCTCAGAAGACCTACGATTAAGAATTGTTGACTTGCATATAGCTGGAAAGGGTTATAAAATTATCTCCAAAAGCCTTGCTGTTCATCAGTCCACGGTAAGACAAATTGTCTTATAAATGGAGAAAGTTTAGCACTGCTGCTACTCTCCCTAGGAGTGCCATCCTGTAAAGATGACTGCAAGAGCACAGCGCAGACTGCTCAATGAGGTGAAGAAGAATACTAGAGGTCATCTAAAGACTTACAAAAGTTTCTGGCATATGTTAACATCCCTGGTTAGCGAATCTACGATACGTAAAACACTAAACAAGAATGATTTAATGGGAGGATACCACAGAGGGAACCACTGCTCTCCAAAAAAACATTGCTGCATGTTTACAGTTTGCACAAGAGTACCTGATTGTTCCACAGCAGTACTGCAAAATATTCTGTGGACAGATAAAACCAAAGTTTAGTTGTTTGGAAGAAACACACAACACTATGGTGTGGGAGAAAAAGAGGCACAGCACACCAACATCAAAACCTCATCCCAACTGTGAAGTATGGTGGTGGGGGGGGCATCATGGTTTGGGGCTGCTTTGCTGGGTCAGGGGCTGGACGATTGCTATCATCGAATGAAAAATGAATTCCCAAGTTTATCAAGACATTTAAGCAGGAGAACTTAAGGCATAGAAGTAAATCAACAACAGAATGGCTTAAAAACAGAAGAAAATACGCCTTCTGGAGTGGCCCAGTCAGAGTCCTGACCTCAACCCGATTGAGATGCTGTGGCATGACCTCAAGAAAGCGATTCACACCAGACATCCCAACAATATTGCTGAACTGAAACAGTTCTGTAAAGAGAAATGGTCAAGAATTACTCCTTACCGTTGTGCACGTCTGATCTGCAACTACAGGAAATGTTGGTTAGAAGTTATTGCTGTAAGAGAGATCAACCAGTTAATAAATCCAAGGGTTCACATACTTTTCCACCTGCACTGTGAATGTTTACATGGTGGTGTTCAATAAAAACATGGTAACATTTAATTATTTGTGGTTATTAGTTTAAGCAGACTGTGATTGTCAATTGTTGTGACTTAGATGAAAATCAGATCACATTTTAATGACCAATTTGTGCAGAAATCCATATCATCCAAAGGGTTCACATACTTTTTCTTGCAACTGTATAGTGATTATCTACCTTAATATCAGAATTTTTCAACTACTGCCCATACTAAGCCAATCCTACCATTGCTCATCGATATTACAGTCCCAGAAAAACCTTTTAAATAAATTATATTATTCCACTGTATGCCGTATTAAAAGGTGGTTTCCGAGACTTTAAATACTGATCGTGGGGGTCCAACCCCAGGGACCTCCGCCATGCAATCACTGTTTGAGAAGGCATCGGTGCTCGCCCTAGCAACCACGGTCTTCTCTCTGCTTTTCCTAGGCCATGATGACACGATCACGGTGACGTGGCCTAGGGTGCAGCTCAGCCTCATAGAAGTGTATGGGGCTGAGTGCAATACAAACACAGCCGCTATAACAATGTACGGCACTGGGCTTGATAAACTGTGAGAAGATCCGCGGGCAATATACAGGATATCCGACAGGCATTGCCGGAAGCCACTGCGTTTTTCGTCCTGCTCTGTTACACCATAATGTGGGCCAGCAGAGATCTGGCCGCAACCTGACAAATATGTACCGCAGCGGTTTTCGTCCAGCTGATTCTCGGCAATATTTGCAGGGTTAGCAGTTTTGAAATCCACATCGTCTCAATTCATACAGCTGATTTCACCTTTTCCAATGGAGAGGGTAATATCTGCTGGCTTGCATCTAATACATGTGGGTTTTGTTGTGGCTTTTGCTTGCGGAAACAGCAGATTTTTCAGCCGGATTTTCAGTCAATCATAAACCTAGCCTTAGGGACTCTGTGTGCAAGAGCAATAAAGGAGAAATACTAGGCAACAGAGCGTTTAGCACAGCATGCTTTATTCTTTATTCATTTTATCTCGCTTTTTATTACATGGCACTTCGGTTTTTGCAGCACTCTAAGATGAAGATGAATTCCCAAAAAATAACGGAAGGCGTTTGGAAGTGTTGCTACTGCTGATACCGCTCTGGATCACTGCCAAGTTCTGGAGTTTTACCTGCAGAAAAATAGTGATACTTGTCAATAGTAGAAAGTACGTGAACGTGAGAGAAAGAGATACAGCCAAGGTGTAAGACTAAATAGTTGAGTGGGACTAGCCATAATTAAAGTGTGTACATTGGATACTTGACTAGGATCAATGGTGGTCTCAATGCTGAGCTATATGTGAGTATCCTACAAGACGATTTACTTCATACACTCAAGTACTATGGGTATGAAAAGGACGACACAGTGTACCAGCAGGACAACGACCCGAAGCATACGTCGAGTTTGGCGAAGAAATGGTTCACTGACAATGAAGTGGAGGTGCTGGATTGGCCCCCACAGTCCCCAGACCTCAACCCAATCGAATACTTGTGGGTAGAGTTAAAGAATAAGCTGTATTGGTACCCAAGTGATTCACCTAGTGTGCACCAACATTGGGAACGTGTAGAAGAGACCGGGGAACAGATTTCAGTCGAGAGCATGCCCAGAAGGAGGCAGTGCTGAACGCCAAAGGGTGGATTTACAAAATACTAACAAAATAATAAAATATGTCGACTTTTAGAAGCAAAAGAGTAACAATGCAGTTACATGACAAGAATCTGATCTGCATAACTCTTCATATGCTAAATAGTTGCAAGTCCAATTTATGTATGAGATAGCCCAAGATTGTCTATAAATGATGGTAGCCTCACGTTCGTAGCTGTAGTGGATGGTGAACTTGTTACCCTTTTGCTCAGCCTGTGTAAATCATCATTACATTCACACATACAGTTAAAATGTCAGGTTTCTGTGCTGTAAAAAAATGAGACCAAGATAAATCATTTCAGAACTTTTTCCACCTTTAATGTGACCGCTATAACTGTACCACTCCAATTGAAAAACAAACTGAAATCTTTTAGGTGAGAGGTAGAAAACAAAAAAATAAATAAATGTGGGGATAGAGCGCTAAAACAAAATATCAAATAGTTTATTAAATTGTCTCAATAAAATATAGGGGTATCTACCCAAACTGCACAAAGCAGGCAACTTAAATCGTCACTGATTTATGGGACCACCCTCATATTAACCACATAGATGGCGGTGGGACCTTATCGGGATAATGAAGGGTGGTTCCCACAAACTAAAACCCACTCAACACTTCAGGGGGGCCAAAAACACCACAGGGTCCTTGGTGTGTGACCTGAGTGAGGTACTATCTAGGTGGATATCTGGTACCAAGTAGACACCATGTATCATTCCTAACAGTGAATGTCAGCGCGCAGAACATCCACTGCACTAACATAGTACAAGGTGCAGGACTGTGCAGGGCAAAACCCATGGCTCCGTTTTAATGTACTTGGAGCACCGATTACCCTGACACTGTCCTCAGTGGTAAATGCTCTACGCGTTTCCATGCATTAAACATGCATTTCATCAGGAGCAACATGCACCACAAATAATGAAGCCCAAAACCTCTGACATAGATGTTTGACCGAGGCTATGAACACAAGGCAGAGGTAGGGTGACCTGCCTGACACCGAGTTCCTCTAGTGTGAGGTACGGTATTGTCACTATGATCTACGCTCCTGCCTAAGCTGACCACCTCTAGGTTGAGGGGCAGCGTGCTGGTGTGCAAACAAATCGGCGCTGCGATTTAAAGGGTGAAACCCCGCCCCGCTAGACATGCCCCCCGCGTGACAGCCAATCCGGCCAGGAGGCTCGGTACAGGAACAACCAATGGCTGAACAGCGGGAGGAGCTACATCAGTCCCGGGGAAAGCGCAATGCACCACATTAAAGACAGAGAAATTCACGGCGGCTCAATATGAGCATGCCATCGCAACATCAAAACCTAAACATTACCATCTGTTGACAGTGGAATAAGACCAAAATCGAACCTAAGAAAGAGTGCTGACACACAGCTGTATACTAGGGAGCCCAAGTATATCCAATAGTACCCCTGATGTTTAATACATGAATAACATAGGACTCAACAAAGCCAGTGTAAATTCATATAAAGGGCACAAACGAGATGGCATCATTGAGGCCAGACGGTTTGATGGTATTTAAAGAAAAAATCCATCTCGCCTCTTTTTGCAACAGGATGCGGTCACAGTCACCGCCCCTTGATGACATCTTCACAGAATCAATCACCTGAAATGTAACCGATGACGTTCTTCCACTGTGAAAATCCAATACATGGCGTGCAATAGGGGTGTCCTTTAGGTTCGTAATGTCCAAAACATGCTCCCCAATGCGTCGCCTGAGCTCCCTAATGGTTTTGCCAACATATTTGATGCCACACACGCATGTCATGAGGTAGATAACACCAATCGACTTGCAGTTGTAAAATGACCTAATAAAAAAGGTCTTGTCTAAAGTGCTGCTGGCAAAACTCTTGGTCTTGTCTATAAACCCACAGAATTTGCAGGATCCACAGGGAAATGTCCCTGTGAGCGGATTACGCAACCAAGACTGTGGTTAAGGACTTACATATAGACTGTGTGTCAACATATCTCGTAAGTTGTTGCTACGCCGATAGGTGACAGAGGGTCTGGGTGGGATCATACTGCCAATATCGGGATCAGATTTAAGTATATCCCAATGTTCAGAGAGGACTTGGCGTACAGCCTTATGGGCACTGTCATACGTGCCAATAATTCTGACAATGTTATCACGGATATCCCTCTTTTTAGGGGATAACAGAAGGTCCCTGTTGGTGCTTAATGAATGTTGATATGCCTGTCTCAGGCATCGCTGGGGATAACCGCGACGCCAGAACCTCTGTTGAAGGTCTCTCGCAGCCACCCTGAAGTCACTAAGTTGAGAACAATTCCTCCTCACCCTTAAGTATTGTCCCTTTGGGATCCCTCTTTTGAGGGCTAACGGGTGCCCACTCTCCCATTTCAGCAAGTTGTTAGTAGCCATGGGCTTCCTAAATACATTAGTACTGATGCGTCCAGCATCAAGTGAAATGGTGAGATCCAAGAAGGAAATTAAGTTGGAATCGATCTCAGACGTAAAAAATAGCCCTAGTGCAGTGGTCGGCAAAGTGCGGCTCGCGAGCCACAAGCGGCTCTTTAGACCCTTGAATGCGGCTCTTTGGTGCGGGCTCCCACGAAACCAACCCATCCTGCACTACAGAGAAATCTTGCCTGTGGGACGCATTTGCGTTCCAAAAAGCAGGAGAGGGCGTGTTGCTCCTGCATCGGGTCCAGAGTCCTGCCCTTGCACCTCTGTCACTGACCTGACATCAGTGACATTGCTCCGCCTCTCCCTCTCCTCAGTTCTTATGATGAACAGTGACCAGCAACAGGACGGACCGATGTGGGCGGAGCTATAATAGCCCCACCCCTTTTATACCCGCGATTCCTGCAGCCTGATTGAACCTTCCAACCTTCCCTGCCCAGCAAGCTGAACATCAGGTGTATTGCCACAACTGCACCATTGATGTGAGTAGCTGGGGAATTACTGCGGTTATATTCAGCTTTCCCAGACTGTGCACATGTGACCTGCAGTACAGTAGGAAAGCTGGGTGAATTATATCATGAAATGTCATCCAGCTTCCCTGCTATCCTGCATGGCACAAGTGCAGAGGCATTAGAGTATGGGGGAGAGGCACAGCAGGAAAGCTGGGTGTCTATATATGTGTATTGTATATGTGTGCGTCCATGTATGTGGTGACTGTGTGTATGAGTGCGCCCCTGTATGTGAAGAGTATGTGTGAGTGCGTCCATGTATGTGGAGAGTGTGTGTATGAATGCATCTATGTATATGGTGAGTGCATGTATGAGTGCGTCCATGTATGTGGAGAATGCGTGTATGAATGCATCTATGTATATGTTGAGTGCGTGTATGAGTGTGTCCATGTATATGTTGAGTGTGTGTATGACTGCGTCCATGTATGTGGAGAGTGTGTGTATGAATGCATCTATGTATGTGGAGAGTGCGTCCATATATGTGGAGAATGCGTGTATGACTGCGTCCATGTATGTGGAGAGTGTGTCTATCACTGCGTCCATGTATGTGGAGAGTATGTGTATGACTGCGTCCATGTATGTGTAGAGTGCGTGTATGACTGCGTCCATGTATGTGGAGACTGCGTCCATGTATGTGGAGAGTATGTCTATCACTGCGTCCATGTATGTAGAGAGTGCGTGTATGACTGCGTCCATGTATGTGGAGAGTGGGTGTATGACTGCGTCCATGTATGTGGAGAGTGCGTGTATGAATGCATCTATGTATGTGGAGAGTGCGTCCATATATGTGGAGAATGCGTGTATGACTGCGTCCATGTATGTGGAGAGTGCGTGTATGACTGCGTCCATGTATGTGGAGAATGCGTGTATGACTGCGTCCATGTACAGTACAGACCAAAAGTTTGGACACACCTTCTCATTCAAAGAGTTTTCTTTATTTTCATGACTATGAAAATTGTAGATTCACACTGAAGGCATCAAAACTATGAATTAACACATGTGGAATTATATACATAACAAACAACTGTGAAACAACTGAAAATATGTCATATTCTAGGTTCTTCAAAGTAGCCACCTTTTGCTTTGATTACTGCTTTGCACACTCTTGGCATTCTCTTGATGAGCTTCAAGAGGTAGTCCCCTGAAATGGTTTTCACTTCACAGGTGTGCCCTGTCAGGTTTAATAAGTGGGATTTCTTGCCTTATAAATGGGGTTTGGACCATCAGTTGCGTTGAGGAGAAGTCAGGTGGATACACAGCTGATAGTCCTACTGAACAGACTGTTCGAATTTGTATTACGGCAAGAAAAAAGCAGCTAAGTAAAGAAAAATGAGTGGCCATCACTACTTTAAGAAATGAAGGTCAGTCAGTTAGCCGAAAAATTGGGAAAACTTTGAAAGTAAGGGCTATTTGACCATGAAGGAGAGTCATGGGGTGCTGCGCCAGATGACCTGGCCTCCACAGTCACCGGAACTGAACCCAATCGAGATGTTTTGGGGTGAGCTGGACTGCAGAGTGAAGACAAAAGAGCCAACAAGTGCTAAGCATCTCTGGGAACTCCTTCAAGGCTGTTGGAAGACCATTTCAGGGGACTACCTCTCGAAGCTCATCAAGAGAATGCCAAGAGTGTGCAAAGCAGTAATCAAAGCAAAAGGTGGCTACTTTGAAGAACCTAGAATATGACATATTTTCAGTTGTTTCACACTTGTTTGTTATGTATATAATTCCACATGTGTTAATTCATAGTTTTGATGCCTTCATAGTGATGAAAATAAAGAAAACTCTTTGAATGAGAAGGTGTGTCCAAACTTTTGGTCTGTACTGTATGCGGAGACTGCGTCCATGTATGTGGAGAGTGTGTCTATCACTGCGTCCATGTATGTGGAGAGTGCGTGTATGACTGCCTCCATGTATGTGGAGAGTGCGTGTATGACTGCGTCCATGTATGTGGAGAGTGCGTGTATGACTGCGTCCATGTATGTGGAGAGTGTGTGTATGACTGCGTCCATGTATGTGGAGAGTGTGTGTATGACTGCGTCCATGTATGTGGAGAGTGTGTCTATCACTGCGTCCATGTATGTGGAGAGTGCGTGTATGACTGCCTCCATGTATGTGGAGAGTGCGTGTATGACTGCGTCCATGTATGTGGAGAGTGCGTGTATGACTGCGTCCATGTATGTGGAGAGTGTGTGTATGACTGCGTCTATGTATGTGGAGACTGCGTGTATGACTGCGTCCATGTGTGTGGAAAGTGCATCCATGTATGTGGAGAGTGCGTGTATGACGGCATCCATGTATGTGGAGAGTGCGTGTATGACTGCCTCCATGTATGTGGAGAGTGCGTGTATGACTGCGTCCATGTATGTGGAGAGTGCGTGTATGACTGCGTCCATGTATGTGGAGAGTGTGTGTATGACTGCGTCCATGTATGTGGAGAGTGTGTGTATGACTGCGTCCATGTATGTGGAGAGTGTGTGTATGACTGCGTCCATGTATGTGGAGAGTGTGTCTATCACTGCGTCCATGTATGTGGAGAGTGCGTGTATGACTGCCTCCATGTATGTGGAGAGTGCGTGTATGACTGCGTCCATGTATGTGGAGAGTGTGTGTATGACTGCGTCCATGTATGTGGAGAGTGTGTGTATGACTGCGTCCATGTATGTGGAGAGTGTGTCTATCACTGCGTCCATGTATGTGGAGAGTGTGTGTATGACTGCGTCCATGTATGTGGAGACTGCGTGTATGACTGCGTCCATGTGTGTGGAGAGTGCATCCATGTATGTGGAGAGTGCGTGTATGACGGCATCCATGTATGGGGAGAGTGCGTGTATGACTGCCTCCATGTATGTGGAGAGTGCGTGTATGACTGCCTCCATGTATGTGGAGAGTGCGTGTATGACTGCGTCCATGTATGTGGAGAGTGCGTGTATGACTGCGTCCATGTATGTGGAGAGTGCGTGTATGACTGCGTCCATGTATGTGGAGAGTGCGTGTATGACTGCGTCCATGTATGTGGAGAGTGCGTGTATGACTGCGTCCATGTATGTGGAGAGTGCGTGTATGACTGCGTCCATGTATGTGGAGAGTGCATCCATGTATGTTGAGAGTGCGTGTATGACGGCATCCATGTATGTGGAGAGTGCGTGTATGACTGCGTCCATGTATGGGGAGAGTGCGTGTATGACTGCGTCCATGTATGGGGAGAGTGCGTGTATGACTGCGTCCATGTATGTGGAGAGTGCGTGTATGACTGCGTCCATGGCTGCAGTATGAAAGGTACAGAGGCTAAAATACTTGTGGATATGTAGAGGTAAATCAGACATGTCTATTACAATTGCAGCGCATGCACTACTTTTTTGCGGTGCGGAGGCACAGCCAGAAGCACCACGGAAGCACTCTGTAGCACTCATATCCCGGATCCTGGACCCATTGAAGTGAATGGGTCCATGATGCGGGCTGCACACGGCCGTGTGCAGCCCGCATCATGGACCCATTCACTTCAGCATACGCTTCCTTCCTATATATTTTAGGTTTTAAAAATGTGGCTCTCCAAAAAAATTTCAATCGTGGTTTTGGCGATATTTGGCTCAGTTGACAAAAAAGTTTGCCCACCACTGCCCTAGTGCATTGATATTCAGACAAACTCCTGGAACAAGACTCTATCACCCCCCCAACAGGACCAGCACATCATCGATGTATTTGATCCAGAGGGGGATGACAGATGTGAATTTCTCCATGTCCTCAGAGAATACCACCTCCCTCTCCCACCAGCTCAGGTAGAGGTTCGCAAAAGTCGGGGCACAGGGACTGCCCATTGCGACCCCCCTGAGCTGGTGGAAGATCCGCCCATCAAACAAAAACACATTGTGCTTAAGAATGAAACCCAAAAGTTCCATTACAAAAGTATTGTGGTTCCTGCAGTGCTCGCCTCTTTGCTGAAGGAACGTGAGGACCGCTCTACAGCCCAAATCATGAGGAATTGAGCTGTACAGCGCCTCCACGTCCAAAGTAGCCAAAAAAGTGTCCTTGTCACAATGGACACCGTTCAAACGTCCCAGTACCTCCATGGTGTCCCTGACTAAAATAATGTGGTTGCATAAGTGTGCACACCCTCTTATAACTGGGGATGTAGCTGTGTTCAGAATTAAGCAATCACATTCAAAATCATGTTAAATAGGAGTCAGCATACACCTGCCATCATTTCAAGTGCCTCTGATTAACCCCAAATAAAGTTGCTCTAGTTGGTCTTTCCTGAAATTTTCGTAGTCGCACCCCACAGCAAAAGCCATGGTCCACAGAGAGCTTCCAGAGCATCAGAGGGATCTCATTGTTAAAAGGTATCAGTCAGGAGAAGGGTACAAAAGAATTTCCAAGGCATTAGATGTACCATGGAACACAGTGAAGACAGTCATCATCAAGTGGAGAAAAAATGGCACAACAGTGACATTACCAAGAACTGGACGTCCCTCCAAAATTGATGAAAAGACGAGAAGAAAACTGGTCTGGGAGGCTACCAAGAGGCCTACAGCAACATTAAAGGAGCTGCAGGAATATCTGGCAATTACTGGCTGTGTGGTACATGTGACAACAATCTCCCGTATTCTTCATATGTCTAGGCTATGGGGTAGAGTGGCAAGACGAAAGCCTTTTCTTACGAAGGAAAACATCCAAGCCAGGCTACATTTTGCAAAAACACATCTGAAGTCTCCCAAAAGCATGTGAGAAAAGGTGTTATGGTGTGATGAAACCAAGGTTGAACTTTTTGGCCATAATTCCAAAAAATGTTTGGCCCAAAAACAACACTGCACATCACCAAAAGAACACCATACCCACAGTGAAGCATGGTGGTGGCAGCATCATGCGTTTGGGCTGTTTTTCTTCAGCTGGAACTGGGGCTTTAGTTAAGCTAGAGGGAATTATGAACAGTTCCAAATACCAGTCAATATTGGCACAAAACCTTCAGGCTTCTGCTAGAAAGCTGAACATGAAGAGGAACTTCATATTTCAACATGACAATGACCCAAAGCATACATCCAAGTCAACAAAGGAATGGCTTCACCAGAAGAAGATTAAAGTTTTGGAATGGCCCAGCCAGAGCCCAGACCTGAATCCGATTGAAAATCTGTGGGGTGATCTGAAGAGGGCTGAGCACAGGAGATGCCCTCGCAATCTGACAGATTTGGAATGTTTTTGCAAAGAAGAGTGGGCAAATCTTGCCAAGTCAAAATGTGCCATGCTGATAGACTCATACCCAAAAAGACTGAGTGCTGTAATAAAATCAAAAGGTGCTTCAACAAAGTATTAGTTTAAGGATGTGCACACTTATGCAACCATATTATTTTATTTTTATATTTTTTATTCCATCTACCTAAAAGATTTCAGTTTGTTTTTCAATTGAGTTCTACATTTTATAGGTCACATTAAAGGTGGAAAAGTTCTGAAATGATTTATCTTTGTCTCATTTTTTTTACATCACAGAAACCTGACATTTTAACGGTTGTGTAGAATTTTTATATCCACTGTAGACCGTTTCTTTAGATTCCAACCATTCTTCTTGGTGTATCTTTCTTTTGTCAATCAGTATGTTTTTAAACACATTTGTGGATGACGGGCAGACTATTGCATGGCCTGTATTTCAGCATTTTTGAGAGCACAAGCTCTTGTTGATGTAGATGCTTATGAGCATACTTTTATACTGTTTTTGTGTAGAAACCTCTGTTTCATATAAGCATGAACTTTACCCGTACATATGAGTAAAGTCAGGCGAACCCACAGATTTTACCTGGACTGGCTTACTATCTTATGTGAATTGGGTTGTGCCAACCCCCCTTGGACAGATGATGTTGAGGAAAAAAATGATTGGGCATTTTGCATTCCAGAATTTTGAATTCCAAAAATTATTTTGTTCTCAAGAAAGATAAACCGTTGCCAGACGTTTCTAGCAGTGGCTTCTTTCCGTCTCCATCCTGACTAAACACGCATGTTCAGCTGACAGCTGTTGAAGGTGTATGGGTGCAATGCTTTAAAAAATAAATTAAAAAAATTACGTAAAGGTTGACAATTGCACTCATAAGATTATCTATTTCCTGGAAATATACAGTGCTTTGGGGTACCAAAGTTTTTTTAAGGTGTGTCATCCCTGTTTTTTATAAGTTAACTTTTTATAAAATTTCCAACTTTAGGTGGTAGTCCCAAGAATACATGTGAAATTCTTCAGTTATATCACTGAAATATAAAAAATTTTAAATAAATATTATTTTTAAAAGTTGTTTCCTTGTCTAAATCACAGATGCCCAACCCATTGCTATCCGTTCTGTGTGGCTCATGGTTCTACTTTAATGCCACGATTAAAGCGAAACTTTCACCTGGATTTCACTTAATAAACTATCAAAAGTACCTTATAGATCATCCTCATTGTGTTAGCACACAGTCTTGTCCCGCTTTTCTGTCGCTTGTACAGGCGGCGCATGCGCCGTCGGACTCAAGCGCGATCCTGTAACTAAATCGCTCATGAGGAAGAGAAGACAGGCAGGCATCGGGGACGGCGCATGCGCGATTCAGTTACAGGATCGCGCTTGAGTCCGACGGCGCATGCGCCGCCTGTACAAGCGCGGTCCCGGCGACTGAGCCGGGTGTCAATTAGACTGCATAGAGGCGGGGTTAGGGCAGGGGAGTTACAGCCTGGAGTGAGGGAAGGGCTACCCCCTTGACTTCTACCGTGACTTGTGGAGCTGGAGAAGAGTACTTTATAAAGCGATTTTTCCATGCATATACATGACAGAAAAGCGGGACAAGACTGTATGATAACACAATGAGGAAGATCTATAAGGTACTTTTGATAGTTTATTGAGTGAAATCCAGGTGAAAGGTTCGCTTTAAAGTGAAATATGAAATCAGACACAAAATAAATGTGTGGGGAGGGTGGCCCTGAGTCATATTGGTGATGTGGAGAACTGCCTTAAAGCGGGTTTGTCAATTCAGCAAGTAGCATTTATCATGTAGAGAAAGTTAATACGAGGCACTTACTATTATATTGTTATTATCCATATTGCTTCCTTTCCTGGCTGTATTTATTTTTCCATCACAATATACCCTGCTCATTTCCATGGCTATGACTAGAGATGAGCGAATTTCATATTTTGAAATTCGTTCAAGCTTTGTTTACTGGTGAAAGCTGAATTGCGTTCTGGATTCCGTTACCACGGACCCTAACGCAATTATATAACGGAATGCATAACGGAATGCCTTTAGAGGCATTCCGTTGTTTATTCCGTCATAATAGAAGTCTATGGGCTGCAAAACGGATCTGTCCCGTTTCCGTTATGCAGGGGAGTCCTCTCCTGCATAACGGAAATGGGGACGAATCTGTTATGCAGCCCATAGACTTCTATTATGATGTAATGAACAACAGAATGCCTCTAAAGGCATTCCGTTATGCATTCCGTCATAGAATTGCGTTATGGTCCGTGGTAACGGAATCCATAACGCAATTCACCTTTCACCAGTAAACGAAGCGTGAACGAATTTCGCTCACCTCTAGTTATGACCACCCTGCAATCCATTAGTGGTGGCCATGCGTGCACACTATAGGTAAAAATGCCGACCTCTCTCGTGACCGGGACCGTGGGAGCGTACATAGGCTGGTACTTTTTTTTTATAGTATGCAAGCATGACCACACTGAGGATTACAGGGTGGTCGTAACCATGGAAATTAGCAGTTTATAATTGCCTGTAATGTGAAGATATTCTCTGTTTTTGGATTAGATGCGGACCCATTCACTTCAATGGGGCCGCAAAAGATGCGGACAGCACTCCATGTGCTGTCCGCATCCGTTGCTCCGTTCCGTGGTCCGCAAAAAAAATATAATCTGTCCTATTCTTGACCGTTTTGTGGACAAGAATAGGCAGTTATATCAATGGCTGTCCGTGCCGTTCCGCATATGGCGGAATGCACACGGACGCCATCCGTGTTATACAGCTCCGCAATTTGCGGACCGCAAAACACACAACGGTCGTGTGCATGAGGCCTAACAGAGTGAACAAATTAATGACAGCTATATTGTACTGCTGGAAGCCTAGGTAGAGCAACGCAATACACAGATAAGGCTTTATATGCATGTCCCCTGGTCTCTCAGGGAGGGGGCCGCACTCCATCACATACCTGAGACTGTAAAAATTAGTTATCTGTCAATTAACTTTCCTTCTTCTCAGCAGCCATAAAGTGCCTCCAATATGGCTGCCACCAAAGAATCTGTACCGTATTTTTAGCCCTATAACACACACCTGCCCATAAGACACACCTGGCTTTCAGAAGAGGTAAAGAAAAATATATTTTTCATTAGACCTCAGCTCAGAGCCCCAGTCAGACCCCCAATGTTAATCAGACCTCAGATCAGACCCCCAATGTTAATAAGACCCCCAATCAGACCCCAATGTTAATAAGACCCACAATCAGACTTCAGATCAGACTACCAATGTGAATAAGACCTCAGATCAGACCCCCAATGTGAATATTATCCCCATTCAGACCTCAGATCAGACTTCCAATGTGAATTACCCCCAATCAGACCTCCGATCACAGCCCCTATGTGCATAAGACCCCCCTAATTCAGACCTCAGATCAGAGCCCCAATGTGCTTAAGAACCCCATTCAGACCTCATATCAAAGCCCCAATATGCATAAGACCCCCATTCACACTTTAGATCAGAACGCAGTGCATACAAAAAAAATAATTAAAATCAACTTAAGCTCCTTACATCTACGCTCCTCCTGGTCTTCCTGCTGCTCTGACGTGATGCCACACAGCGTGAGGAGCCTGCAGAACACCAGGAAGCTGTGAGCAGTGATGGCCAGTTCGCAGTGTTCGCCCGCGAACACATGCGGGCTGCCATCTTTTTTCACATGACCGGCGAGGCACAGGTAAGCCCTTACCTGTGCCTGAAAACAAATGCGGTCGACGGGAGCAGGCAGTTTCGAGAACAGCCTGATGAAGGCCCCCGGTGGCTGTTCTCGGAACTGCCTGCTCCCGCTGACCGCACTTGTTTTCAGACCGGCTCGCGCACAGGCACAGGTAAGGGCTTACCTGTGCCTCGCCGGACTTGTGAAAAAAGATGGCAGCCCGCATATGTTCGCAGGGCGAACAATGCGAACTGGCCATCACTGGCTGTGAGTACAGAGCTTGCACAGGGAGCGCTGCATTCACCTCTTCCCGTCCTCCCCATAAGATGCATCTGACATTTTTCCCACACCTTGAGGGGGGAGGTCCGTCTTAGGGTCCATTCACACTTCCGTAAGTGTTCTGCGGATCTGCAAAAAACGGACACTGGCAATGTGCTTTCCGCAATTTGGGTACCGCACATCGCCAACACTAAAATAGAAAATGCCTAATCTTGTCCGCAATTTGCGGACAAGAATAGGACATGTTCTATTTTTTTGCTTGAAACGGAAAGCATGGATCGGAAGTGCGGATCCGAAATGCGGATGTGAACAGCACATTCTGGCCCATTGAAAATGAATGGGTCTGCACCCGTTCCGCAAAGTTGCGGAACGGATGCAGACCCATTTTGCGGACGTGTGAATGGACCCTTATAAGGTGAAAAACACAGTAGTTACAACAGCAACAAGGTGAAAAATACAGTAGTTACAACAGCAACATTATTGCTGTTAAACATAATCTTTGAGCATGACAATGAGTGCGTCCTAGTGCCAAGGTGGCTTAGTCTGACAGGAGTTTTTTTTTTCCGGTAATAATAGTAATTTTTAAAAACACTTTCGCGAGAAGGAAGACTGGCGAGGGCAGGGAGGGGGTACAGGCAGTGGGCTCAACATATTTATCTTCTTTTACATCCGTTTTCTGATGTAAAAGAAGACTGAAATCTACTCCAGCTTTGAGCTTCACTTTACGAGCACGGACTGTTGAAGGGTACACCTAATTTATGATGAGGCGTGCGCCTCGTCATAAATTAGGTGCATCCTCCAGCAGCACAGGGGAGATCATAGACTGGCATTAAATGCTGGTCTATGAGAAATCTCCCCATGTTTTTTTTTTTACGTTTTACTACTTTTGCACAATAAAACACTTTTTTTGCAAAAAAAGTTTTAGCATCACTGCATCCCAAGGCCCCATACCTTTTTTTATTTTTCTTCTATGGAGCTGTGGTGAGGGCTTGATTTTTGCGAACTTGTAGTTATCCATGTTACCATTTGGGGTACTTTTTTATTTCTTTTAAGGCTACTTTCACACTAGAGTTCGGGGGCTCCGCTTGTGAGTTCCGTTTGAAGGGGCTCACAAGCGGCCCCGAACGGTTCCGTCCAGCCCTAATGCATTCTGATGATGCGGATCCGCTCAGAATGCATCAGTCTGGCTCCGTTTGTCCTCCGCTCAGCAGGCGGACACCTGAACGCAGCTTGCAGCGTTCGGGTGTCCGCCTGGCCGTGCGGAGGCAAACGGATCCGTCCTGACTTAAAATGTAAGTCAATGGGGACGGATCCGTTTGAAGTTGACACAGTATGGCTCAATTTTCAAACGGATCCGTCTCCCATTGACTTTCAATGTAAAGTCAAAACGGATCCGTTTGCATTATCATGAACAAAAAAAAAATTTCTTTTTTTTTTTTTGTTCATGGTAATGCAAACGGATCCGTTCTGAACGGATCTAAGCGTTTGCATTATAGGTGCAGATTCGTCTGGGCACATACCAGACGGATCCGACCTAAACGCAAGTGTGAAAGTAGCCTCATTCCGTTTTTTTTTTTGTGACGAACATGCCCAAAAAAGTAATTCTGGCATTTTTTCTTATAGTGTTCACTGTGCAGGATAAAGTACATGATAATTTTAGATTTCGGGTTGTTACGAATACGGCGATACCAAATATGTAGAGGGGATTTTATTTTTTAAAGGATACTCTGGCACGCTAATAGGTCATATACACAGGGAAGAACTGAGGTCCTTCATTGGACCCCGGCTGCTGTGTACAGACATCGGTATCCCATGATCTCAATCCTTAGGGTGCTGACACCTGACAAAGGGAGCCCATTCCCTCTGACCACTTTGTCGCTAATGACTGCTGCATCTAAGGGGTTAAGTGGCTGGGATCTGTGCTTCTGCTGTTCTAAGGCCATTAGAAAAGTAGCTTGGCTGTCATACAAGAGCCAAGCTCGTGTTCTCCACTACACGGTGGACCCGTACAGCGCTGATTATAGGCCGCCATAAATGACTACCGTAAAAAGGCGTTAAGTTTTGATAAAGAAATGATGACATTTATAAAAAAAAAAAACAGACTTTCTTAGGCATCTTTTACATGAGCGCGTTTTCTGCTTGGGTGCGATGCATGAAGCAAACGCATAGCATCCCGACTGAATCCTGACCCATTCATTTCAATGAGCATTGTTTTTCATGCATCATTTCTGCGTTCAGGAAAAATCGCAGCATTGTGTGTTTTTCACGCAGCTCTGGTTCCATAGACGTGAATGGGGCTTCCGTGAAAAACTGAAGTCATCCGGATACAATGTGTTTTTTACTGATAGTTGCTAGGAGATGTAGATTATTATTCTTCAGTTTTTTCTCACGCGCATGAAAAATGCATCCAATCCGGAAAAAATGCACACACTTACGCAATCGCAAAAAAAAAAACTGACTTATTTACCTTGCATACAAAACCATTGGTTTTTCCTGGAACAGATCCTGACACATTCCAGCCATATAATTAACTTTTTGACAAAGGACTGATCTCTTGTTTTTTTTTTGCAAAAAAGTGCAAGTGCTTTCATTTAATTAAGGGAAAGTACATATAAGCTCCAGTCTTGTCATATAAAGTATGCACACTGGTCTTACAGCACAGACTGTTCTTCCACCAGAGTAACAGACACGTTACACCACAAAGTGCACTAAGCTAAGACAGCACTGAGCACTCATCTGCAGAAAGCAAATATTTTTTCACTCCCACAACAAACTGAAAAATGCAACTTGCCGGTGTGACCACATCAAAGCCTAAGAGTCGGATGTAGTCACTTGGGTAAAGCTGCCTCTCTGTCACCTGCACGCAATGAGTAACTTCTTGAAGGGACTGCGCTTAGCTGCTGTCAGCAAGGCTTAACACTGGGTTCAGACCTGAGCGTATTTGATATGCACGCTTAACGCCCTTTTTTTTCCGCGAGTTTTTTTTTCCCGACGCGTTTTTGTCCATAGTCAACCGCGCGTATTACGCGCGTTTGTGTGATTGACAGCAGTGTCCTATGGCCCAAACGCGCGGACAAAACGCCCAAAGAAGCTCAAGAACTTGTTTATGCGTCGGGCGTTTTTCAGCGCGTCGAACGCGCTGTAAAACGCGAAAATGTGAACCAGTCCCATAGGGAAGCATTGGTTTGCATCGGTTATGCTTTTTACAGCTCGTTCGAAACGCGCTGTAAAACGTGCAAGTGTGAACTTAGGGTATACAAATCTGGTCTCCCTTACCTTCTAAGCCTCATCTGTCTCCTTACCTTCTAAGCCTCTGGGATGCAAACTGTCCAGTACCACAGCACCACGAACAGTGACAAAGCCAGTATAGAAAGGCTGACGCCACAAACCAAGAAACTGTAGCTGCCCTGTGTCTGGATAACCTGCATTGAAGAAACAAACAGCACATTAGCCCTATATGTAGTCTAGGAAATTCAAAAACACTTATGAGCTGACCCATCTTTTGCTAGTAGGGTACCATTAAATAGTCATACTACAGCAAGCTGGCATGCTCCAAAGGAATAATGCCATGCCAGAATTAGCAGGATCGGACAATTTAGTTTAGTACTTGATTTTATTGTCAGGTCTGCAGTGGGAGCAGAACAGATCTGTGTCGTTCTACTTGAATATATAGTAGTTTAATGGTTACAGTGCAAGCACTATACATTTAGGTGCAACTGCACCGAGGTTGGTACGGGCACAGGAGTTGTGCCCATACAATTTGCGGCGGCTGTTAGCTGTATATTTGAAGTAACATTCTACTTTAATGGAGGAGCATATAACCCCAATCCTGGCTGTTTAACTCCTCAGATACCACAGTCAATAGCAAAAGCAGCATCTAGGTAGGGTGCCGATTGGTTTAACTTTCCAAGGCATTCCATACCAGAAAAAAAATGACGGCAGTGTACAAAGTTTTCAACGGCAAAAAATGTAGAAAAATGTAATTAATAGAAACTGAACATTGTGTGCTGCCCCCCTTTTTTTCATTTGGACTGTCTTTATGTGGGGAATATGGACTAAGCCGAATTTTAGATGAGCACCGACATGACCTCTCTTGCTTTTTTTTTTTATTCTTGGGTTTCCATGACTTGAATGGGTCCTCAAATCCGCAAGAAACGACTGAAGATAGGACCTCACCTATCTTTTGCAGACTGGAGGCGCAGACTGGAAGCCCTACGAAGCGCTAAAAGATAGAACATGTTCTATCTTTGGTCGTAATTGTACATCGCGGACCCATTCAATGCATTGCTGACCACTATTTTCGGTCTGCAGCACGGGCACTGAGCCATTACGCTCTTGTGCATAAGCCTGTGGCAAATGAATTAGCAAATGTGCGCTACAATTTCTGTATTAGCAAATGAATTAGCAAACACATATATGACATCATATCTTACATAATACACCACTGCTCCGACAATCATTTTTTTGTATGCAAAAGTAAAAAAACATAGTAAACCATATAAATATGGCATCGCTGTAAGACCACAATCACACAATCAGTATCTGTAAGCCAAAACCAGAAGTGGAACCTGCAGAGAAAAAGTACAATGGAATCAAACTGGCTGTGTGAAAGTGGCCTTACTGTAATGGCATGCAGAACAAAGTTACCGTACCTTGTTATTTAGACTGTGTGGTAGTAGCTGTAAAAACAAAACCCAAAATACTGATGACCTATACTCAGGATGGGTCATCAATATCTGATGGTAAAGGTCCAACATCTGGCACTACCTTCTGATCAGCTGCGTGAAGCGACCATTTTGTTGCCTCCTAACAGTAAACCAAGCACATTGTCGACATTTGCACCATTCACTTGGCATCGCTAGACTACGAAGAAACCACAGCACTCATTGCAGAGCCGCGGCCTCTTCAAACAGCTGATCAGTGGGAGTGCCGATCTGATATTGACTACCTATCCTGAGGATAGGTCATTAATATTCTACTACAGGAAAAGGCCTTAAATGAAAAACATTTTAGAACTGGCTAAAATATGGGTTCTGAACGCACTGTGGAGCTTTGTGAATTGCATTTTGATAAAAAATTTTGTGCCTATCAGAATTATCCCATACACAATAATGGTGGGGGCACACAAAAAGAGGGGATTTATCAAAATGAGTGTGAAGGAAAACTGGATTTGTTGCCCGTACATTGGAAAATGTACGGTGGAATCTGATTGGTTGCTATGGGCAACTAAGCCAGTTTTCCTTTACACCAGTTTGATAAATCTCGCTCTAAGACTTTATCCACACATCTACTTTTCTTATGAATTAAAAACGATCCCAGCAGAGGCCAAAGTAACAGCATTCCAAAATGAAAGGTTTTCATTGTTCCTTCTGCTAGGATGTGTTCCTCATGTGGTATAAGAGGATACACAGAGCTATCAGTGTGAACGAGCCCTTAGTGGACCATCTGACCCCAGTAACATAACACTCCCGACAAACATATTGTCTTACCGATCCTACTAGAATCTGAAGAAGCATCTCACCCGTCCCAGCAGCAGTGACAAGAACTGTTGTAGCGCATCCTGTAGATATAAAAAGTCAGTACTGTAGGTCCTCTGACAATAAACACATAACATTCAATAATATACTTTGGGGTAGATTGATTTGCAGCTAATTTACACTGTATGGGCCATCTGAATACCCCTTAGGCCGCGTTGGAGACTCCATTAGGACCTCTATCACAGATCTCTTGAAAAATGCCAGACACCATGAGGGGAGCCCGATGGACTTCCCACCATAGTCAATGAGGTCCATAGGGCGCAGTTGGTGTCCGTTATTTCAGGAACTGTCAGGAAATAACCAACACAGAGGTGAACAGTGCCTGTTTTGAAGTGCCTTTTCTACTTCCTGTCCTCTGAGGTACAGAGGTAAGTTGTTATATGCTTAGGAAAAAGGTTTTTCAAAAACTTTTTCACACACTGAAACCTGCAGTTCAAATCATGTGAATTAGGCCTCATGCACATGACCGTATGTATTTTGCAGTCCGCAAAAAAACTGATCCGGAAAAAATGCAGATGACATCCGTGTGCATTCTGTATTTTGAGGAACGGAACAGCTGGCCCCTAATAGAACAGTCCTATCCTTGTCCGTTATGCAGACAATAATATGACATGTTCTATTTTTTTGCGGAACGGAAATACGGACATACGGAAATGGAATGCACATGGAGTACCTTCCGTTTTTTTTTTGCGGACCCATTGAAATTAATGGTTCCATATACGGTTCACAAAAAAAAAACGTAAAGGACACGGAATGAAAATACATTCGTGTGCATGAGGCCTTAACCAGAGGCATGGCCTAATAACATGGCAATATTACACTAGATATTCCAAAGCATTGCTTTTGCAGTCAAGTGATCAAAACAGTTTAATGAAAAAATGCTTACCCCTAAACAACTGGAAATTAAATTAAGAAAAAATATTTTACTGTTTACAAATACAAAAAAAAATACTGGTATCGCCGAAATCTTACTGACCTATGTAATAAAGATAAAGTTGGTGTTATTGCTGTTTTTACAATTCCCCCTTTATTAATTAACAAAAAATGTGAGATTAATAAAGGTTAACCAGTAAATTGTATGAACCCCAAAAAGCTGCTACAGAAAACTACATCCTGTCCCACAAAAAGAACAATCTCCATATGGTTACAACAACGGAAAAATAAATGTTGAAACATAATTATATTTGACTAAAGCTGAAAAACCTATATATGCAGTATAGTATTTGTACTGACCCATAAAGTTAACACCCTACTGTGTGAACTGTCATTTTTTCTTTCCATTCTTCACTGTGTTTGGGGAACTCGCAACTCTCCCCCATCGCCACCGCCACATGTCAGTAAACATACATGTATGGTGGAGTTGGGAGAGATGACAAACAATAATTTGACTTACAGCTAATGAATATGTATGTCCAGCTTTAATTTCAGTTTTTATGACATTAATCTTTTTAACTGTAACGGGGTGCCGTAGGCACACTCGGTCTCCCATCAGCCGCAGACCTGCTGCTTAGCTTCGGGAGCGAGGATCTGTGTTTGACCTCGTTCCCAGGGCGGCTTTGCTAGCTGGGAGGCTCCCTGCTCCTAGGTCTGCCTTGAGCGCCGAGCTGTTCACTCGGTGCTCAACTGGTCGGTCTGTCGGTGATGTGACGCTGGCCACGTCACATGACCCTCACTCCCCACTATAAATACAGGCAGCCTGCTGGCCACAGGTTGCCTGTTAATTTAGGTTCCTGGCATTTGTTGGATACCTGTAAACTTACCTGATCCTGTTCCCTGACGATCCTTTGCCTGCTCCTCCTGTACTGCGCATCCCTCCTGGTATTTTGACCTCGGCTTCCACCTGACTATTCTTTGCGGACTTCTTTGGTACTTCTCAACTCTCCTGGTATTTATAACCCCGGCTTCTCCTGACCATTCTTTGCTTATCCTTCTGTACTACGTTGTCCTCTTGGTTTTGACCCGGTCCGTTCACTATCCGTTATTTGTCTTGTCTGTCCTTCCCGCACGTATCCTAAGTTAGGGACTGCCGTCCAGTTGTCCCCTGTCATCAGGACTCGTGAGGCAAGTAGGCAGGGCTAGGGGTGAGGGTGGAGCGCAGTGGTCACTATCGTCCCCCCTGTGTGTGTGTGTACGTAACCGTTACAGATTAACAGGCCCAATAACCACTGTATAATGAATCCTCTGGTGACCCTGACTGACCATGTCTCTAATCTGACGCAGTTGGTGCAGGAGCTAGGGGAAAAACTCAGTTCTTTTGAGTTAGGGCAAGGTTCTTCCACTCCTCAGGCCTCCAGTCCGCATTTTGAGCCCCAGATTAAGCTCCCAGAACCCTTTCTGGAGACCGGAAGAAGTTTCTCTCTTTTAAGGAGAGTTGCAGACTTTACTTCCGTTTGCGCCCCGTGTCTTCTGGCCCCAAGAGTCAACACGTGGGCATTATCATTTCCCGACTACAGGGTGATCCCCAGGACTGGGCGTTCTCTTTACCTGCTGGCGCCAGTTGTTTAACTTCTGTAGAGAGGTTCTTTCAGGCCCTGGGTACCCTCTATGATGAACCAGACAGGGCTCTGGTAGCCGAGACGGCTCTAAAGGCACTGGTTCAGGGCAATCTACCTGCGGAGGATTATTGCACCCAATTCAGAAGGTGGTGTGTCCCCTCAGGATGGAATGAACCAGCCCTGAAGAGTCAGTTCAGGTCAGGTCTGTCTGATAATTTAAAGGATCTTCTGGTCAGTTATCAAGACCTTAGAGGAGATGATGACCCTTGTTGTCCGACTTGACCGACGGGTTAGAGAGAGACGACAGGAACAACAGTTCTCTTCCCAGATGGTGGTCCAGCCAGAGGCCTATCCCAGAGACAACCTGAGGTCTCCACCGAGGAACCCATGCAGGTTGGCATGACCCGAGGGAATCTTCGCCGCAGACGTGGAGAATGCTTTTACTGTGGAGATCCTGACCATTGGAACAACCAGTGTCCTAAGAAGGTCCTCTCTGTCAAGTCTCCTAAGGCAAGGCAACCTAAAGACCAGGTACACCCTGATTTTTCTAAATGTAAGCTTTTGGTACCCATTACGATTTCTCTGGGGGTAGATAAAAGGCCAGGTAAGGCCTTTATTGACTCTGGCTCAGCGGCCAGCTTTATTGACTCTGAGTACGCTGTAAGATTGGGTATTCCAATGTTTGCTTTACCAACTCCTATCCATGTCATGGCTATTGATGCTACTCCTCTTATTGGTGGTACGGTGAGCTCATGTACCTCAGAGATTTCTCTAACCGTGGGTGTGTGCCACTCAGAGAGATGTTCCCTTTTAGTCCTGGATAAACTACCGGTTGAGGTGGTACTAGGGTTGCCTTGGCTCTGACTACATAACCCCACTATAGATTGGTCCAAGGGGGAGTTGGTGAGATGGGGGCCTAAGTGTGACTCGTGCTTGTCCGTGGTACAGGCTGGGGTCTCAGTAAAGTCTGATACTTTACCCACTGTTGTTAGGGAATATTCTGATGTATTCTCATCACCAACCCCAGAGGTTCTACCCCCCGATAGACCTTATAATTGTACTATAGAGCTAGTAGAGGGGGCCAAGTTTCCTAAGGGGCGAATTTATAATCTTTCTAAGCCCAAACGCAAGGCCTTGGAGGATTATATTAAGGAGAGCCTTGGTAAAGGGCATATTAGACCTTCTGTCTCTCCTATGGGGGCGGGGTTTTTCTTCGTTAAGAAAAAAGATGGTGGTCTTAGGCCATGTATCGATTACCGGAGATTAAATAAAATCACTGTCCAGAATAGATACTCCCTCCCATTGATTCCGGATTTATTTAACCAGGTTCTGGGGGCAACCTGGTTTTCCAAGATTGACCTGAAAGGGGCATACAATCTAATCCGAATCAAGGAGGGAGATGAATGGAAGATGGCGTTCAATACTCCGGCAGGACACTTTGAATATCAGGTGATGCCTTTTGGACTCAGCAATGCCCCAGCTGTGTTCCAAAACTTTATGAATGACATTCTTAGGGAGTTCTTAGGTAAATTTGTTATTGTCTATCTTGACGACATTTTGATATTCTCTCCTGACTTCGAATCCCATGTGTCTCATGTTAAACAAGTATTAGAGGTGTTGAGGGAGAATCAGCTATCCGCTAAGCAACAGAAATGTGTCTTTGGTGTACAGGAGATTTTGTTTCTAGGGCATGTTCTGACTCCTCATGTCTTCAAGATGGATCCTGGTAAGGTACTAGCAATTAAGGAATGGGTAAGACCTTCATCTTTAAAGGCCTTACAACGGTTCTTAGGTTTCGCCAATTACTATTGTAAATTTATTATGAATTTTTCTGTAATTGCTAAACCGTTGACCGACCTTACTAAGAAAGGGGCGGATTTGGAGAATTGGTCTACTGAGGCCATTTCTTCATTTGAAAAATTAAAAAAGGCATTCAGTAGCGCTCCCATTCTGATCCAGCCTGATCAGGAGAGACCTTTTATTGTGGAGGTGGATGCGTCCGAGGACGGCGCAGGAGCAGTCCTTTCACAAGGTCCTGCTAGCCTCACTAACCTGAGACCATGTGCCTTCTTCTCCAGGAAATTCTCTCCCATGGAGAGAAACTACGACATAGGGAATAGGGAGCTGCTGGCCATTAAATGGGCATTTGAGGAGTGGAGGCATTTTCTGCAGGGGGCAAGGCATTGTGTAACTGTTGTCACTGACCATAAAAACCTTATGTTTCTCGAGTCGGCTAAGAGGTTGAATCCCCGTCAAGCCAGATGGGCTCTGTTTTTTACTCGTTTTGATTTTTCCATTACGTTCAGGCCGGGAAGTAAAAATGTGAAGGCGGACACATTATCTCGGAGCTTCCATGCTTTTCAACCTACTGAGGTACCACCTGAATCCATCCTACCAGCAAAAATCTTCATAGCAGCTCTAACCCAGGATATCTCGGCTCGCATTAGGTCTGAACAACATCTGGCACCGGTATCCACCCCAACAGATAAGTTGTTTGTTCCCGTACAATTTTGTCTCCAGCTGTTGGGTGAGTGTCACGATTCTGCCTTTTGTGGACATCCGGGTGTTGAGGGCACTAAGGATCTGGTTTCTAGATCTTATTGGTGGCCCACTCTAACTAGGGATGTCAAGTCCTACGTGTCAGCCTGTGAGGTTTGTGCCAGGTCCAAGACACCTAGGACTCGCCCCGCTGGTAACCTACGACCCCTTCCCATTCCCAGTAGACCCTGGTCCCATATCTCGATGGACTTTATAACTGACCTACCGCCGGCGGAGAGTAAGACTATGGTTTGGGTAGTGGTCGATAGGTTTAGCAAGATGGTCCATTTCATTCCCCTGTCTAAACTCCTGAATGCCAAAACCCTGGCATCTATTTTTGTGAAAGAAATTGTTCGATTGCATGGTATCCCGGAAAATATTGTTTCTGACAGGGGTGTGCAGTTTGTGTCCAAATTCTGGAGGGCCTTCTGTCAAAAATGTCAAATTTCATTGTCTTTTTCCTCTGCCTACCCTACAGGGGTGAGGGTGGAGTGCAGTGGTCACTATCCTCCCCCTTGTGTGTGTGTTTGTGGTCTGGACTTTGACTGGGCCACTGCAACACCTTGATTCTTTTTTTTGCCATTCTGTAGTATATTTGCTGGTTTGCTTAGGATTATTGTCCTGTTGCATGACCCAGTTTCGCCCAAACTTTAGCTGTTGGATAGTCTCCCATTTGGCTCTAGAATACTTTGGTATACAGTGGAGTTCATATTTCATAGTTATTCCAAGTTGCGCATGTCCTGTGGCTGCAAAACAGGACCAAATCATCAACCCCCCACCAGAGTGCGTCACATTTGGTATAAGGTGTTTGAGCTAAAATGCTTAGTTTTTGGTGCATTATGGCTAGAGATGAGCAAATTTCATGTTATGAAATTTATTCACTCTTCGTTTGGTAGTAAAAGCAGAATTGCATTATTACCACGAACCATAACGCAATTCTATGACGGAATGCATAACGGAATGTCTTTAGAGGCATTCCGTCATAATAGAAGTCTATGGGCTGCAAAACGGATCCGTCTCGTTTCCGTTATGCAGGGGAGTCCTCTCCTGCATAACGGAAACGGGACGGATCAGTTATGCAGGCCATAGACTTTATTATGACGGAATGAATAACGGAATGCCTCTACAGGCATTCCGTCATGCATTCCGTCATAGAATTGCGTTATGGTCCGTGGTAACGGAATCCATAACGCAATTCTGCTTTTATCACCAAAGGAAGCGTGAACGAATTTCAAAATATGAAATTCGCTCATCTCTAATTATGGCCATACATCTCCACTTTGGTCTACTCTTTCCAAAGAACATTGCTCCAGAGGTTTGGTGGTTTGTTCAGATGCAACTTTGCTGACATTTTCTTTCTAGAAAAGAAGATAATTTCACCTGGCAATCCTTCCAAACAAGCCATACAAGTTCAGTCTTTTTCTAATTATACTCTCACGAACTTGAACATTTAAGGCTACTTTCACACTAGCGTTCGGGTGTCCGCTCGTGCGCTCCGTTTGAAGGGGCTCACGAGCGGCCCCGAACGCATCTGTCTGGCCCCAATGCATTCTCAGTGGAGGCGGATCCACTGAGAATGCATCCGCCTGCCAGCGCTCAGCCTCCGCTCCGCTCAGTGAGCGGACACCTGAACGCTGCTTGCAGCGTTCGGGTGTCCGCCTGGCCGTGCGGAGGCGAGCGGATCCGTCCAGACTTACATTGTAAGTCAATGGGGACGGATCCGCTTGAAGATGACACCATATGGCTCAATCTTCAAGCGGATCCGTTCCCCATTGACTTACAATGTAAAGTCTGAACGTATCCGCTCAGGCTACTTTCATACTTAGAAAATTTTCTAAGTTTTAATGCAGACGGATCCGTTCTGAACGGATGCGAACGTCTGCATTTTCGGAGCGGATCCGTCTGATGAAACATCAGACGGATCCGCTCCGAACGCTAGTGTAAAAGTAGCCTAACATTGTAACTAAAGGCCTGTAGAGTCTCTCTTCGGTTATTTGCAGTTACTCTAAGCACCTGACTTTGGGGTTAGCTCACTAATATATCCAATCATGGGAAGATTGTCAACTATCTTGAATGCTTTCCACTAGTGAATAATGTTTCTCACTGTAGAATGATGGACTAGAATGATTATTTGGAAATGGCCTAATAACACTAGTAGCAGCGGCGGAGTCAGATGAGTGCAGTCAGGATAGATATAAACTTGACTTTATCATATTTCCTACAGGTCCTTCTCAGATTGATAGGCAGCAATAATTGCTACTCTAGGCATTGGTTATGTCTTTCTTCCTTGCCATTGTGTTAACACAATCCTGAATGCTCCAGATCAGCAAACTGCCAAAAACTTCTGCTTTTGCAGAGGTGGCCACACTTGCTGATGATTAATTCATCAAGGGCATTTGATTAGTAGCCCCTGGCTGCTACTTACCCTCTTAATACCTGTGAGAACAGTAAGTACTTCATTTTTCACACACAGTTTCTATATTTTGGCTTATTTTTTATTAAATAAAAAATAATGCGGTGTAAGGCTTCGTTCACATCACCGTTCTGCCTTTCCGTTCTCCTGCTCCGTTTAGGAGCAGGAGAGCGTAAAGGACGGAAAAGGCACATAACTGACGCCAAACTGAGTCAAACGGAGCCTAAGGACCCCATAGACTATAATGGGGTCTGTTATGTTTCCGCTCAGAAGATGATTTTTAAGCGGAGACAAAAGTTGTGCATGCAGGACTTTTGTCTCCGCTTAAAAATCATCTTCTGAGCGGGAAACATAACGGACCCCATTATAATCTATGGGGTCCTTAGGCTCCGTTTGACTCAGTTTGGCGTCAGTTATGTGCCTTTTCCGTCCTTTCCGTTCTCCTGCTCCTAAACGGAGCAGGAGAACAGAAAGGCAGAACGGTGATGTGAACGTAGCCTAATTTGTGTTATTTTTCATTTGAGGTTTTATTTATTTTAAGACCTTCTAAGAACCAGATTTTTATTATGTCAAGACATATAAAACTACAGGATTCAAATAGGGTGTACTTTGATTTTCTCATGTCTATACAGTGCTGATATTCAAGACAATTAAAATGTGGATGGAGAGTTGTGTCCTTATCACAAGTTCATAGTAATGTTGTGTTTAATGCTTTTGATGAGTTCCAGAACAAGTAGTCTTTCCCCCAGGAATAGTTTTATCAATATCTCCAACTTAAGGGCCCTTTACATGGGCCGAGAATTAAAATGATCATTGCTGACAAGCATTCATAATAACGCTTGTTAGCGATGATCTGGCGGTGTAATGTACCGCCGATTACCCGATGAACCAGTGAAGCGCTCGTTCATCGGTAATTGGATCATTAGTGCAGCACAAAAATCCTTGTCTGTATGGGTCTGTATGGGAAAGAGCGATGGCATTGGCGATCGCTCCTCCCCATAATCTGGAGGAGCTAGAGGAGATCTGTGCATCTAAATGCACCGGTCTCCTCCACTAGAAATCAGCAGATTGTCGGTAAGGAATGCTTCCTTCCTGACAATCTGCTTGTGCATCGTCCCGTGTAAAGGGACCTTGAGACATGCCTTTAATGCTCAGAGTAGGCAAGGCCCAATTTCTAATGTTTACCACCCTTTACAGGATTTTGTGGCGGAGAGATAAATGGAAGCGGGATGTGGGGTACCTCACTGATGATCAATGGCAGGATATTTTTGCAATCTCCCCCATACTGTCTTTGGGAGAGGGCAGACGCATGTCACAATTATATTTTTTGCATAGAGTATATAAGACCCCCATCCGTGTTATAAAGAATAGATATTAGATCTGACTCATGCTGTCCGAGATGTGGCTTAGCCGATGCCCATATGCTTCATATGGTATGGAATTGTATTTGATTATAGTCATTTTGGAGAGCTATCATTGATGTTATTTGATGTCTCCTCCATTCAAACACACTGATCCTGCACTAAACTCCAAACAGAACAAGTGAAAATGGCAGGTGCAGTGTATTTGAATAGAGATGATTTTCCTGGTCACGTGACCCTCCATTAGCAGCCATTTTATGGACAAGACCTCTTAGTGGACAGCACAAAAGACTTTGTGTACCTTATTAATATAGAAAATGGTGCACTATTTAAACAAAGGCTATATTAGTGTCATATAATCATCTTACATACACATTGGTCAACAATAACCAGAAAGTGGCCAACCCTTTTAAACAAAATTGCTTATCGATGTTCACCACTATACAGTATGTGATAGATGGTTAGATACGTCTGGATTGCCATCTAGTGTTTTACATGATCTTAGGGCCAGACTTCTGTTAACTGTAGCAGGTTAACATGATGCATTGATTGTAATTTTGTAGTAGCTCACCCACCTCACATGTACCAGGTGCTCACTTTCAACGGAAACACCCAATGCCGGTACAGAAAATATTTAGAAAAAACAACAGACTGAAAGGGAACTCAAAATATCCAGACGTAGTATGGAGTAAAAGGATAACAAAAATGTATTACATTTTTAAATACATTTTTGTTATCCTTTTACTCCATACTACGCCTTTCAGTCTGTTTTTTTGTCTAATATGATGCATTGACAGAGAAAAAATGGCAACTTTCTTGGCAAAGTTACCGTCTTTGTATAGTGTGCTACTGAATGAGTACTATGGTATACACACCTGCTAGTGCAGTTTTGGACTGCTACTGACTGGCTGTTGTGTCTCCTCTGGAGGTCCCTCCTTTATCCCATCCCTTTTTAATAGGTTAATAGGTTTAGGGTACGTTCACATTAGCGGCAGGGGACTCTGGCAGGCTGTACTGCATGTCGTACTTTTAGTCCGGCTGCCTCTCGCCGTGCTGCCGCCGGAACTTATAGTTAATGGGGACGGAGCGGCAGTCCGGGGGCACACGTGAACTAGCGGCAGGACGGATCCGACAGGCTGTTCACCCGCCGGAACAACCTGCCGGACTCCCCTGCCGCTGGTGTGAAACTAGCCTTACCTTTGTAAGTGTCTACTGTGGGGATTCGCTCTAGTAGGCAGGGTAAGCGGACGCAGTACAGAGGCAAAAACAAGGTTGTAAAGCAAAGTTCAGTGTTTATTCACACATAAGAAAAAAAACAAGCCAAAAGTAACGGTGTTCAGTTTTGGTTTTGGTGCCTGTTCACACCACACAAAGTCCACAGTGCAAAAAGACTTCACCTAGGCCGGCAGTTTTCCACCCGCAGTCCACAGCAGGCTTTAGAGGCCTGTTTCCCCAGCATGCGGCTCTCTCAAATAGATTGCCTCAGTGTCTCAAGACACAGACTCCACAGCTTCTCTGTCATGGAGGATAATCCACCCCAGCTTAACGTGCTGGCTGGGTTTTTATATCCCAGCCAAAACCTGGCCTGGAACCGTGGGGAACAGCCACCCACCCTGCTCTTTGGCTGCTCCCAATAAGAACCGGCCCGGATCGGCTTTATAGCCATACTAACAGCTGAAGTGTCAAACTGCAACTGCAAAACTGACACTTCAGGGAAAAACCCGGTTCTTACCTCACCGAGGCCAGGAACCTCGGTGACACGTATCTTCCGTCAATGACGGCGCCTTGTTCCTTCTTACACTACGGATATGTATCTTTCATTATGTATGTATGCTATTGACACTTTGTTGAATAAAAAATAACAAAATCTATCAATAAAAACTATCTGATTGAGAAAAAGATGTGGATGGAGACATCCTAACAATTACAGTTTTGAACCACTGGGAGGCAGAGGTTATAACAGGTGTAGAATGTGAGTGATCTGTCATGGTACTAAGGCAGGTTGTAGATTGTAAGCCCTCATGGACAGAGTCCTCTCTAAATCTGTAATAATCATGAAGTGGGTCATAAAGTGACCCTCAAAGTCATGAGTTAAAAATGGTATGTAAGTCAGTGCCTACAAGAATGTTCAGGCCCCCCAGAGCGTTTCGCTTGGGGGACACATGGGGGCAATGACACCATTAATATGTGTTTTTGTATGGTTTTGCTGGTTTTTCTCTCTCCCCCCCCCCCCCTCCTTTTTCTTGTTTTCCCGCTCTTTTATTTCAGGTTTTTATGAAAGGGTTAAGTCCTGTCAGAATCAGCTGGTTTTATCCGGTCTCACCTGAGCCTTGGATGACAAGCAGGGATCCTCACTGATTGGTGCAGCTGGTTGCTGGGGGAGATTTCTGGACAGCTGATTGGTGTGGATGCCAGCGGCGGGAAAGTTTAGTCCTTAAAAAGAGGGTTTCGGCGGCGCTTCTGGGCCAGTTTTATCAAGACCGGATCGTCGCCCCGCCCTCCCTCCCTATTCTTATGCTTATGTCGCTTTGCTTTATTAGAGGGGCTGTATCACTCAGCTACTGCTGAGTGGATTTCGGTAATTATTGGAATTTTTAATGGTTATTTATTTATGAATTTGAAGTTTTAATTATTTATTAATTTATTTACCCTTAATAAAGCATTGCGGCCATTTTTATTCCAACACAAAGTTGTCATGTCATTATTTTTAGTATTTATTTTGGTTAAGTTAAGTCAGAAATGGGTCATTTGCCTCCATGATAGAATGAAGGGGCCCCCCCAGAGCGTATAGCTTGGGGGACACATGGTGGCAGGGGCACTGGTTTTATTTGAGTCAATTTTATGGGTTTGGTTATGGTTCTGGTTTTGTATGTTTTCTCTCCTCCTCCCCCCATTTTTTCCCTTTTAATCCAAATATAGGTTTTCCTGACAGGAATCCAGCTGTCTGGTTCCCCTAGTGATCTGCCTGGTAACGGGACGCTTTGAACAGCTGTCAGGATTGGCCAGCTGTTTTCAGAAGCGGGAAATGCTGGACAGCTGATTGGCAGCTGTCATTTTGAGCGGGAACCCATGTAAATAAAAGTGACAGCTCACAGGTGCCCAGCTGTCAGTTCCAGTGGAGCACCCTTCAAGGAGCAGCGCCTGTCAAGAACGAGATGGAAGACTTACTGCGGTGCCTGATCCTGAGAGCGGAGTCGTCGGGAGGAGAAGAGTGGCTGTGGAGCTGTCTCGCTCAGCCCATACCCGGCGGCGGTGAAGCGGCGGCGGATCCGGAGGAGGAAGAAGCGCTGGAGCCAGGAGAAGAGGATGAAGTCGTCTGTCAAGTGGCCAGTGGGGAAGCGGAGGTGGCGGCGCCGCGCAGCAAAAGAGCTAAGAGACATGCGCGTGCCGGCACCCCGCCCCCTGAAGACGTCACCGATGCCGCATCATACCCAAGCGCCGGGCCGCAAGCGGTGTCTGCCACTGATGACGTCACTGCCCGGCGGCGTCATCAAAGAGCGCCGGCCGGCAAGGCCACTAGGAATAGCCGGCGGCGCTCCAATGCAGCGGATGACAGATATGACAGCACCGTGTGCCCCATGTCAACAGGGCATGAAGAAGAAGTCAGTGGACAGGCTGGCACATCCGTGCAGCATCCGTTTGCGGTATCCGGCCAGTATCCTGGGAAGATCCGGATGAAGATTCCTCAGTCCGGTTCCGGGCAGGAGGTCCATGCCAGTGGTGAGCATGCAAATATTGATGTCATGTTTAACAATGAGAAGTTTCTTACAGGTCTTAACTCATTGTTTGCCGAATTTTTAAAAAGTAAAGTTTCAACTGCGGCTGCGGGTGTGTGGTCATCCCTGCCAGCGCCGCAGTCAAAGAAAATGCCTGTTTTAGAAAAAGGTTCAGGGGTTCCAGAACTCTGTATAAAAGAGGTTCTCCCCTGTGAAGTTTCTCCTCTGGGTTTCCATTTGTCAAATGGGATCAAAGAGAAGATATGGAACTTTGAATTTGTCGATTTATTATCTTTGCTTCCTTCTAATAGGGAACAAAATGTGGAAAGAAAGGATGATAAAAGTGAGGATGTAAGAAAGCGCCTGCAGCCAAGATCTTTTAACAATTGGTTGCAGGTGTTTTGTATATACGCTGCGGTGCTGGGAGAAAGGCATCCTGAGAAGTGCTCGGGCCTTTTCCAGCACCTTGATATCATACTGGAAGCATACAAGAACTTTGGTGGTATTGCATGGTTCCAGTATGATGAGACGTTTAGGCAAAAACTGGCAATCCATCCGTCCTTAAATTTCGGTGTTAAGGACATAGGCTTATGGATGAATTTGATGCTGCCGCAGAGGACTGTGCAGCAAAGGCAGACTCCTACAAATCAATCTCTTAGGAAGGGAGTTTGTTTTGCTTTTAACGAGTCCTCTTGCAAGTGGCTTGCCAGTTGTCGCTATAAACATGAATGCTCCCTTTGTGGGGGTAATCATCCTTTGTTGCGTTGTTTTAAGAAAAATCAGCCTTACTTTCTTGCTACCAAAGAGCAATTATCTAAAAGCATGGACGCCAGTGAGACTAATAGAATTGGTGCCATGGCTAAACAAGTACCCAGACAGGGAGAAAGCTAGTTTGCTTTTTAACGGTTTTTTATCTGGTTTTGATATCCCGCAGTTTAAGGGTTTTGGTTGTAAATTTGTTGATAATTTGAAGTCTGTTCATGTTTTTTCTGAGGTAGTTAGAGATAAAATTAGTAAAGAATTAGAGTACGGTAGAATAGCGGGTCCATTTCAGCACCCACCTTTTAAAAATTTCAGATTGTCCGCTCTGGGTATAGTACCAAAGAATAATCCGGGGGAATTTAGGTTGATTCACCACTTATCGTACCCTAAGGATTCTTCTTTGAATGACGAAATTGCCAAGGAAGAGGCTGCTGTTTCGTATGCTTCCTTTGATGAGGCGGTAGAATTGTTGAGGAGGTTCGGTAATAAAGCATTGTTAGCTAAGGCAGATATTAAAGCTGCGTTTAGATTGCTCCCAGTAAAACCGGCTGGTTTTAATTCCCTTGGTTTTAGCTTTGAAGGAGAATTTTTCTTTGATAAATGCCTACCGATGGGTTTTTCTAAGTCATGTGTATATTTTGAAGCTTTTTCTTCCTTTTTACATTGGGTGATTCAGGAATCTTTTCCTGATGGTGGGATTTTGCACTATTTAGATGACTTTTTGTTTATAGGTTTTGCGGATTCAGTGTGTTGTGAACAGTTATTGCAAGGTTTTTTAGACATGTGTCTGAAATTTGGCATACCAATAGCCCAAGAAAAGACCATATACCCGTGCTGTTGTTTAGAATTTTTGGGTATTGAGTTGGACAGCATCAGTATGGAATTTCGTTTACCAGAAAAGAAGTTGCTTGATCTCAGATTGTGTATTTTAAGGCTATTGTCAAAAGATAAATGTACGTTGAGGGAGCTTCAGTCTCTTTTGGGTTCTTTAAATTTCACTTGTAGGATCATTCCTATGGGGAGAGTATTTTCAAAGCGGTTATACTTTGCCACTAGAGGTTTAAAGTCCCCTAAGGCTCACATCAGGCTAGCTAGACATTTAAAGGACGACTGATTGTTGTGGTTAGAATTTTTGAAGAAGTTTAATGGGAAAATTTGTTTTCAGGAAGAGTTTGTTGATTCAGATGCGTTAAAATTGTTTACAGATGCAGCGGGTAGTGTTGGTTTTGGGGCCTTTTGGAATAATAAGTGGAGCGCTGGGACATGGCCAGAGTCTTGGATTGTAAATATGTTTGTATCAAATCTAGTTTTGTTAGAGTTATTCCCGGTAGTGGTAGCTATTGTTATATGGGGTTCATATTTTAGTAATAGGCGGATTCTTTTGTTTACGGATAATCAAGGTGTTGTTTTTGCAGTAAATACATTATCATCAAAGTGTGAGGAAACGGTGCGTTTATTGAGACATTTAGTATTATGTTGTATGAAGTTTAATATTTGGTTGAAAGCTAAATACATCCCAGGTAAAAAGAATGATATTGCAGATGCATTATCTCGATTTCAGTGGAAAAGATTCTGGGAGCTCGCGCCAGAAGCAGACTTGGAAGGAGTTCCGTGCCCAGAGCATCTGTGGGATCTAGTTCTGATCTAATAGTTAAAAGTATCCAAAGGTCTTTGGCATCTAGAACATGGGATGCGTATTCATCCGCATGGAATAGGTGGCTTTCATTTAATCAAAGGGAAGGTGGGACTCGGAATACCGACAATGAGAATGAAGGTTTAGCCTTCATTTCATCTATGTTAGAGGATGATTGCTCTTTTTCTCACATTTCAAAGACAGTTGCGGGAGTCTCCTTCTTTCAAAAGCTGTACGGTCAGCAGTGTTTAGCAAATTCTTTTATTATTAAGCAGGTTTTGAAGGGTGTGAAGAGGAGCAATCAAAAGAGGGATAAGCGTGGTCCAGTATCTCTGAACCTTCTATTAGAAATAGTCAATGTGCTAAATACGGTTACAAAGAGTATGTTTGAATCATCATTATTTAAAACTGCGTTCATTCTTGCCTTTTTTGGAGCTTTTAGGATAGGTGAGTTAGTGGCTGAATCAAAAAGAGCGGATCCGAGTCTGCTCTTTTCTGATGTATCCTTGGGACAAGGTAATGTGAGAATTCGAATTAGTAAATCAAAAACCGATCAAATGGGTCGTGGTCAGATGATAACATTAAACAAATGGTTCAATTCTCCGCTTTGTCCTGTCGGTGCAGTGTCTTCATGGTTGGAAGTCAGGCCAAAAGTGAAGGGAGCTTTCCTAATCCATGAAGATCACAGCCCATTGACAAAATTTCAATTTAATTCCATATTTAAAAAATGCCTGAAGGCAATTAAGATGGATCATTTACATTTATCCTCACATTCATTCCGTATAGGGGCTGCCACGGAGGCTGCAAATTTTGGCCTTGAGGATGCAGTCATAAAAAGAATTGGTAGATGGGCTTCTAACAGGTTTAGATTATATGTTAGACCACAGTTATTATCGTGCTAAAAAAATCTTGTTTTGCAGGTTCCCGTACGGTTATTTGGTTAGTGGGACATTCTTTTATTTATTGGGCTCGGAAGAGAGCTTTGAAGAGACAGTACATGGAAAATCTCTCATTTGATGTTAATAAATGTTTAGTTTTATGGTTTGGTGTACGGGGTTTACAGTGGAACGACTTACTCACGGTAATGCAGAAGTTATGTTCAAAGTGGCCTTTGCCTAACATTATTGTCTTTCATCTAGGTGGCAATGATGTGGGGAGAGCCAAGACAGTAGATTTGTTATCAAGAATGAAGCAGGACTTAGCCTTAATTAAAGGCATATTTCCCGAGGCATTCTTGATTTTTTCCGAAATTGTTCAAAGGATGGTTTGGGCTGGTACTGAACAACGGAAATTGGAAAAAATAAGGATAAGAGTTAACAGAGCTATAAGTAAATTCATGCCGTCAATTGGGGGTCAGAGCTACCGCCACATTGATTTGGAAGGTTTCGTCCCAGGGTTATTCAGACCTGATAATGTACACTTATCAGATATTGGTCTGGACATTTTCAATTTAGGGCTGCAAAGCAGTATAGAAGTTGGTCTGTGTTGCTTGTTTGGGGGGGGGGGGGGGGGGGCCATGCCTGTTAGGCATTGGCTTGTGGGGTGATCGGTCACCCAGCTCTTGCTGGGTGGACTTAATGGTCCATAAGTTAATGAGATTTAAGTATTTATTCAATTATTTATATTTTATGGTTGGATTATTTTATTGATATTTATTAATTAAGTATTTGGTTAAATTGGTATGTTATCTTGGTAAACCCCAAATAAAGCAACACGGCCTATTTATTCCACACTGAATTGTCTCATGTTTTAATTATTTATTAGGTAAGGTTATACGGTTTTTTAGGAAATGTGTCCTCTGCCACCCATGAAGGGGCCCCCCCAGAGCGTATAGCTTGGGGGACACATGGTGGCAGGGGCACTGGTTTTATTTGAGTCAATTTTATGGGTTTGGTTATGGTTCTGGTTTTGTATGTTTTCTCTCCTCCTCCCCCCATTTTTTCCCTTTTAATCCAAATATAGGTTTTCCTGACAGGAATCCAGCTGTCTGGTTCCCCTAGTGATCTGCCTGGTAACGGGACGCTTTGAACAGCTGTCAGGATTGGCCAGCTGTTTTCAGAAGCGGGAAATGCTGGACAGCTGATTGGCAGCTGTCATTTTGAGCGGGAACCCATGTAAATAAAAGTGACAGCTCAGAGGTGCCCAGCTGTCAGTTCCAGTGGAGCACCCTTCAAGGAGCAGCGCCCCGCCCTCCCTCCCTATTTTAATGTCGTGTTGCATATTTTGGGGGTGATCGGTCACCCAGCTCTTGCTGGGTGGACTTAATGGTCCATAAGTTAGGCTACTTTCACACTAGCGTTCTGCTGTCCGCTCGTGAGCTCCGTTTGAAGGGGCTCACGAGCGGAGCAGAACACTTCCGTCCAGCCCTGATGCAGTCTGAATGGATGCGGATCCGCTCAGACTGCATCAGTCTGGCGGCGTTCAGCCTCCGCTCCGCTCGCCTCCGCACGGCCAGGCGGACAGCTGAACGCTGCTTGCAGCGTTCGGGTGTCCGCCTGGCCGTGCGGAGGCGTGCGGATCCGTCCAGACTTACAATGTAAGTCAATGGGAACGGATCCGCTTGAAGATGACACCATATGGCTCAATCTTCAAGCGGATCCGTCCCCCATTGACTTTACATTGAAAGTCTGAACGGATCCGCTCAGGCTACTTTCGCACTTAGAAATTTTTCTAAGTTATTAATGCAGACGGATCCGTACTGAACGGAGCCTCCGTCTGCATTAATATGATCGGATCCGTTCAGAACGGATCCGATCAAGCGCTAGTGTGAAAGTAGCCTTAATGAGATTTAAGTATTTATTCAATTATTTATATTTTATGGTTGGATTATTTTATTGATATTTATTAATTAAGTATTTGGTTAAATTGGTATGTTATCTTGGTAAACCCCAAATAAAGCAACACGGCCTATTTATTCCACACTGAATTGTCTTGTGTTTTAATTATTTATTAGGTAAGGTTATACGTTTTTTTAGGAAATGTGTCCTCTGCCACCCATGATTGCTTGCAGCGGATCTCCTTTAGGACAGAGCTGTCATCTGTGACAAGACTTTAGCCACAGTACCTGCAGAGAGTCTGAGGAAGTCTGAAGTCTACCTCCTGTCTCATGGCTGGTACAAGCTGCTTCAGTCTGGGGTTGTGTCTCAGACTAGGTATTAAACTGTAGTTCTATAAGCTCCTGACTGGAGAGTCTCTTTGGGCTCATTTGTATTGTACTTGTTTTACTTTTCATCTCGTGTATAAGGAATCCATGCCTTCATATAAAAATGGTTTTGTATGCACCCATTGCAGGCTATGAGAGATGTGTTCTGAAGCAGTGCAGTACAGGTTGATAATATTAAACATCATTCAAACTTCCCAATTTTTGTGTAATTTTCTAAAATCCAAAAACACATTTTCACTGTTTGCAGTTTGCTTTTTCCAAGAACACATCAAATATATCCATAGGTACCTACCAGATGGTGGCCAAAATAGTTGCTGGTATATGGCTGTATAAAATGTGCCTTTCCATACAGAGGTATGCCACACATTATCAATTTTTTAGCATGGGAGCCTGTGGGTGCGCTATGTCACTGTATGTCATGCACATAAATGGAAACAAGATGAAAACACGTCAGAACCAATCTACTCACCTTTGTAGTTCATCAAATCTTCGGTGTAAGCCAACATGCTGGGGAAAACACTGCTGAGGAACAGCCCAAGAAAAGCTGTACCAATAAAAAGACCGGGTATACTGTTCTGTGACAGCAGCAGGAACAGGAACGTGCCCGACATGCCAACCTGGTGAGAAAAGTGAAAACAATGACTTATTTTAGGGCCTGTGACGGTTCAATGAATTCTTGGTAATTTTAGCTGAATTCCCTGTAGTGTTGTAGCTTAGGTTACCATACTGTTATTAAACCAGAACTACGCATATCTGATACTTATGGAAAATGCAGATCATGTGTCTGTCTTTATGTGAAACTGTAATTCTAGATGAAGTTTTTAGTCTTATCACAGTAAGAAAGCCAATGCAGTAGGGCTTAAACAGCAACCTGTTTGGAAAATTAAAGTAGCTGTCCTACAATTTAAAGGGTCACTGAGTTTTTACCAAACGTTTGGTAAAATTTGTCATGGAGACATATCAAAAGTATTGATTTGTGGAGGTCTGAGTGATGAGATCCCCACCGATGGCTAGAAACGAGGACAGAGAGAAACGCCCGCATATCACTCTCTTTTTACTCACAGCAAGAGACATTATCAAGACAGGCCCATAGAGTTTCTACTGAGTCTGTCTAGCATGATATGCGGACACTTCTCTCTCTTTGTTCTAGCGATTCATGGGGGTCTCAGCACGGACCCCTACCAATCACATTTTTTTATATGTCTTTATAACAGATCAAAAGTTTGATGAAAACTCAGTAACCGTTTAACTATATCACCTATCCACAGGATAAGTTATGTGTCTGATCAATGGGCGTCTGACTGCTGGCACCTCCACCGAGTACAAGAACAAGAGTCCTGTGTTCACCCATATAAATAGAGCAGCAGTCAAGCATGTCTGTCACTTTTTTAATCTCTATGGGGCTGCTGAGGAGAAGCCAAGTACAACATTCGCCTATCTCCTTCAGTCCTATAGAGTTGTACTGAGTGGCAGTGCACATGCTTGACTGATGCTCCATTCACACAGGGGAGAGGGGGAATGCACAGGACCCCTGTTCTTATGATCAATGGAGGTTCTAGTTGTCAGACCCTCACTAGTCAGATACTTATAATCTATCCTGTGAATACATCATAAGTTTATATAGTGGAACAACCTCTTTAAAGTTATTTGCATGAAACTTTCCCCTGTTCAATCAAAACCTCAACTTCTCACTACAGAAGCATAATAAACTGCAATACATCTGATAAAGTTAGTGGAGGTGATGGGGCTCATTGGCTTTATGATAAATAGAGTCACTAAGCTGCAGATTGGTGCTCAATATCTTGCTCAGATTTCCTGCTGAGAGAGGGGAGAAGGGCATCCCAGAGCTATATGGCCATGTTCAGCACCAAGTGAATGTATCTTTATTAATACTCTGAACTAAATGAATTACCGCTAATGAAAAATGTTGTACACCATATGGGAACTGTTTTATGTATAGATGGATTTTAATACTAGATTTTCATATAAAACAAAAATGTGTATGTGAATGTTTTAGTTGCATGATAAATATATACTTTCAGTATTAAAAATTAATGTCATGGTGGTCAAAAACAAATGTTCACCTCGCATTCAGACAACTTACAAGGTTAATAAAGAGCATGGAACGTGGAAGTACTTTGTAGGACACAGGTATGGAAATGAGCCTTCCCAGGGTAATACATGCCCAAAAGAGGCTAGGCAGATATCCTGCTGTCCTATGAGCCAACAACAGTGGTTCTTCCACAGCGTAACTGTAGATAAAGCCAGAGTATTCACCCTGTAAAAAAACATGCAGAATAGTAAGTGTCTTATAGGAACTCTATAAAACTAATACACTGTGTTATACCTGGTGGAGGGCCTGAGAGGGTGGTGCACGAAACCTGTCTTCTGCTTTCTACCTAAAGTCCCTATTACATTCAGGCCAATTATCAGCAATATGAACGCTCAATCCCAATAGTTGGCTCATATAATCGAGCAGCCGATAACTTGATTAACAAGCAAATGCTCATTCATCTGTTGGTCGTCATCTTTCATCAGGATGAAAGATGCCCATTAATTGGCAGCACATCCTCGAGTATAATCAGGGATGTGCTGGGGATAATGAAGAGAACAGAATGAGGGAGCAATAGTTCCTCCCACATTGAGTATGCATTGGCATGTGTAATCAAGCTGGTAAAAATGAGTGCTGGTGGATGTGTTATCTGTAATTGGCGCTCGTACTGCCCAAAGATTGGGCAGTGTAATAACACTCCTAGGGTACAGCCAAACGGTCAGGTTTCTGCATGCAATTTTGTAAGCCAAAATCAGGAGTGGATCATAAAAGGAAAGTATATAGGACAGATATGATTTTTTTTTTTTATTCACTCCTGGTTTGGCTTCCAAAACTGCATGTAGAAACCTCACTATGTGGCTGTACCCTTAGGCTCTTCACAAAGCATCTTATAGAGTATCAGTTTTTCCTGGAGTATTCCTTTAATGGATGGACTTTATGTATAATATTTGCCATATTCTTAGAAGCAATAAGAAACAAATCAAAAGCCATATATGTCATCAACTCTTAGCTCTGGTAAGTCGTTGTCAAGCCCTACATGTTTCCTCAGGAGAACAGCAGAGGAACAGTGGATTATGATGGCGGTATGCAATATAAGCCCAAGCGATCTGGTATATATCTGAATATGATGCTTGGAACTGGCGTCCATTGTGGACTTTTGCTGGCTCCACCACTATTTCTAATCACCCTACTACCTCTAAATTATAAGCCACAGAGGGCAATATCATACCTTTTTACGATTTATATATAATACCAGTATGGAACATGATTTGTATTTTGGCCTGGTGTGCAGAAAACATTGGTGGAAATTTACTAATAGTGGTAAAATTATTATGGCTCAGAATTGTACATTTCATGGCAAAATTGGATCTTATACCATTAATACTAGTCAAGCTTAGCAGAGGTCCTATGGCAAAAATGTGTGCAGAAGAAGGACTATGGTAGTTGCCCTTCAGCCCTGCCAATAATCCCACCCTATATGCAATCAGGGGAAACTGTACAATATTTTTTATGGCAGAACCCCTTTTTGTAGTAAAATATGAAAATGTTATGTTTGGAGAATGATTACTATATGCCCACAGTTTTCCATACATTTCATGACCGAATATAAATTGTCTCACATAGAGTTTTTTTTTTCCATTTTAATCATTCAGAGACTGCAAAAGTACAAATCCTGGTTTTGTCTATCTAGCCACAACCTCTCTTGCTTGTATTCACATGCCTATTTTTGTTGCCTGCATCCTATCTATTACTGGTTATTCTTATCTGTTATCTGGGCAGTTTAGTAGCACATGATCATCGCTGCTACTTTTTCTCTTTCAGTTGGTAGTATCTTTCGTTTTCATCATAAACTCCCTTTATGTATTCATCCTGCCACATTTTCACATACAGCCCATAGCACAGCATTAACACAACCATGTACGGCACATGTATCTCACCACTATTCCATCTGTCATGAACAGGACCATTGCCGAACACACATGAATGGCAAAAAATGTATACGGGGCGTTCAATAACTTTTTATTTTGGCAGCAAAGCAAGTGAACTCCATGACCTGGGGGAACAAGCAAATTATAATAATACACAGTGCAGAGGATGATGGTTGGGTAGTTGTGCAGCACTCATATATCATTTTGTGTAATTAAGTGACGTATCATGCCTTAAATGATCAGACGCTATTTATAAAGAATGAATTGCAGGTTGAGCTTGAGTTGTGGTTCTTTTATTATATCAAATGTTGTCCTTATGTATTAATTCATTAAAGGAGTTTTCCAAACTGGTCTTGTCTAAGAAGGAAAAAACCTAAAACACACATGTTAGATCATACATCACTTCTTGCTCCACTGCATCTTCTATACATTTACTAGAGTAGGGTCAACATGGAGTTTTTTGGAAGTGGTTTTTCATTTCTGGCTTTGGCTGAGAAAGCTGCCTCAAAACTTTAGTGTTTTGGGAGTTGAATATTAATGACCTATCCTCAAAATAGGTTATAAATATCTGATCAGTGGGGGTCGGACTCCCTGGCCTGCACCCCTGACGATCTGCTGTTTAAAGAGGTCGCTGTGCTTCAGTGAGCACTGTGATTTTAAAGGGTTTCTGTCATCAGAAACATCGTTATATAGCTGGCTGACATTAGCGATGTGCTAATGTCAGCAGAACATAACTGTATGACTTATATCTCCTTGCCTGCCGCCGTTTGCGCTAAATAATGACTTTTATAATATGCAAATGAGTCTCTAGGCGCTAGTGGGGCGTTGCTGCAGCACCTAGAGCAGTGGTGGCGAACCTATGGCATGGGTGCCAGAGGCGGCACTCCGAGCCCTCTCTGTGGGCACCCGCACTAAGGCATATGGTGTACCAATATGCCTTAGACTTTTCCTGCCATTCATCAGCGCAGGGCGCATTATGAACGGCACAGGCAGCGCACTGAATCTAGGCAGGCTATTATAGCTAAATGATAAAGTACATGAAAGATATACTGTATTGGTATTCAGGGTAAATTGCCGTGTTGGCACTTTGCGATAAATAAGTGGGCTTTGGGTTGCAGTTTGGGCACTCGGTCTTTAAAAGGTTCGCCACCACTGACCTAGAGGCTCCATCCTCTCACCGTTTGGCACGCCCTTGTAAAGGTGATTGGCATCCTCGGTCTCCTCCGTGTCCCGCAAATCCCACGCCTGCGCCGTCCATTTTAGTATTAGGCGCAGTGAGTGAAGGACGCTCGCCTGCGCCTAATACTAAAATGGACGGCGCAGTCACATGGCCTGTGTGCAGCTCCGTTTCATTCAAGTGACTAGGCCTGGACTGCAATACCAAACACAACCGCTGTACAATGTAAGGCAATAGGGTTGAATGGTGAGCCACAGCCTCTTAAAACCGCTGATCAGTGGGGGTGCCAGGACTTGGATACTCCCAGAAAACCCCTAGAAGGAGTGATTATGATTTCTTTTTAATAATAGTACTCTGTACAACACAATTGTAGTTAAAAAAAATTATAATGCAACATCCATAAAGATTTAGAGATTCTGGCCTATATAATTTTCTGCTGAATCCTTGGCTAAACAATATTTCCAGATTACTGAATAAAACAAAAACCTAAAACAAGGACATTTAGAAATGAACTAGAATGAAGATTTTTCAGATCCAAAACTTTTTTTTATAATGCTCAGGAGCCTGAACAATAAATTACCGTAAATAGTCTCAGTGCATATAGCATTTACTTTCCAAATACAATGTAATACATTCACTATCATACCATACTTATATGTATCTACTGTAGACTGTATGATACTGGACAAAGGTATATGAGATTATGTTATGTGATTACTGGGCCAATGAATGTTGGATCTGACTGCAACTTTATTTTCTTAAGAGTTACATGGGATTTTAAAACACCCCCTCTGAAGCCAGGAAGACTAATTTAATCTGTTAACACGTTAGGGTCCACTCACATGTCCTCAAAATGGGTCCGCATCTGTTCCACAATTTTGAGGAACGGGTGCGGACCCATTAATTTTCAATAGGGCCGCAAAAGATGCATCCGCACTTCCGTTCCGCAGCCCCGCAAACAAATAGAACATGTCCTATTCTTGTCCGAGGACAAGAAAAGGCATTTCTACTATAGTGTCGGCCATGTGCAGTCCGCAAAATGCGGAACTTTAGAATGCAGCATTTGCAGATGATTAATTCTGATCACCAACCCTAACACAGCCTTTCCACACATAATTAAATTGTTTGAAGAGTTTGGAAAACTTTCCAACTTTAAAGTCAACTACACAAAGTCAGAAGCCCTCACTATATCTTCTCCCCCAGGAATAGTCGACACACTGAGTAAAACGATGCCCTTTAAGTGGCAGCCGTCCCAATTAAAATATTTGGGTATATACTTGACCAAGGACACATCAGATCTCTATGGAGCAAATTATGCACCTCTGATTGGTGAGATTAAAAGAATGTTAACCTAACTTTCCATCCCATATTTCTACTGGTTGGGAAGAAAGAACCTTTTGAGCACGTACAGTACAGACCAAAAGTTTGGACACACCTTCTCATTCAAAGAGTTTTCTTTATTTTCATGACTATGAAGGCATCAAAACTATGTATTAACACATGTGGAATTATATACATAACAAACAAGTGTGAAACAACTGAAAATATGTCATATTCTAGGTTCTTCAAAGTAGCCACCTTTTGCTTTGATTACTGCTTTGCACACTCTTGGCATTCTCTTGATGAGCTTCAAGAGGTAGTCACCTGAAATGGTCTTCCAACAGTCTTGAAGGAGTTCCCAGAGATGCTTAGCACTTGTTGGCCCTTTTGCCTTCACTCTGCGGTCCAGCTCACCCCAAACCATCTCGATTGGGTTCAGGTCCGGTGACTGTGGAGGCCAGGTCATCTGGCGCAGCACCCCATCACTCTCCTTCATGGTCAAATAGCCCTTACTTCCAAAGTTTTCCTAATTTTTCGGCTGACTGACCTTCATTTCTTAAAGTAATGATGGCCACTCGTTTTTCTTTACTTAGCTGCTTTTTTCTTGCCATAATACAAATTCTAACAGTTTATTCAGTAGGACTATCAGGTGTGTATCCACCTGACTTCTCCTAAACGCAACTGAGGGTCCCAACCCCATTTATAAGGCAAGAAATCCCACTTATTAAACCTGACAGGGCACACCTGTGAAGTGAAAACCATTTCAGGGGACTACCTCTTGAAGCTCATCAAGAGAATGCCAAGAGTGTGCAAAGCAGTAATCAAAGCAAAAGGTGGCTACTTTGAAGAACCTAGAATATGACATATTTTCAGTTGTTTCACACTTGTTTGTTATGTATATAATTCCACATGTGTTAATTCATAGTTTTGATGCCTTCAGTGTGAATCTACAATTTTCATAGTCATGAAAATAAAGAAAACTCTTTGAATGAGAAGGTGTGTCCAAACTTTTGGTCTGTACAGTATGTAATGCCCAAGCTGTTATATATGCTTCAGATGGTACCGATTTTTCTCAATCAGGTATTCTTCCGCATGATTAGATCCATCTTTTCCTCTTTTCTGTGGCAGAAAAAGAAACCCAGGATATCATATGTTGCCCTCATTCTTCCTCGATCTATCGGGGGCTTCGGCCTACCAGATATGCTGACATACTACAAAGCTATTCAATTGAAGAGGTGGATCTCACTATGTGTTGAAGGACATGATATCCTATAGACATGATATCCTATGGACATAGAGCGGGTTGTGCTAAGTGACCAACAAATGGCCAGCCTGTGGGGACTAACCAAGCCAAAAACCGCACTGTCAGGTCTAACGAGGGGAATCTATGATACCTCCAGTTCTTTACATGACAAATCCCCATTGATGTCCAAGCTCCCATTCTACATACCCAGCCACCTACTTCCATCCTATGCTCTTCCCTCCCGTCCCAATACCCCCAGCTTCTGAATCAAGCTAAAAGACAAATCAATTAAAGAGCTCCTCTCTGACATAGGCTCACAGGACAATATTTCACATTATTGCTCAAGCATATTACCCATAGGGAACTTCTTAGAAATTCATGAACTCTCCCGCTCCCTAAGGATGATCTTCCCCTGGGGTAAAGAACAAGGGGAACCTACTTGGTTGGAAAAAACTCTAAATCCCCTAACTATGCGCCCTAGATGGATCTCTTTTTTGTACTACTCCTTATTATCTGTGTCTCAAGCACCATGCCCTGCTTACATAGGGAACTGGGAAAAGGAACTCCAAAGGTCCTTCACGGAGTCAGAGATGGTCAAAATTTGCTGTAGGTCCCATGGGTTCTCCAAATGTGTACGCATACAAGAACACTCCTTTAAGATTTTGACTAGATGGTATAACTATCCAAAAAAGCTATTCCAATCTGGCTTAACCCAAAGCGACAGATGTTGGAGATGTCAATAGGAGTCTGGCTCCCTCCTTCACATATTCTGGGACTGCTCGGCCATACAGGGGTTCTGACAAAAGATAGAAGCTAAGATCAATCTGATTTGCGATACACAGGTAAAATTAACTCCGGAGGTGGTTCTGTTGTGGCTGCCCAATGACTCATAGTCACCATCCGAATCTAATCTGCCTACTCTCCTGGTGCAAATAGCTTGTTTGCTAGTTCCCCTTAATTGGCATAGAACGGACCCACCAACACTGGACCAATGGTTTGACAAGATTAGCCAAATCTATAGAATGGCAGCCAGGAAACATTATAGGTTCGTTAAAGGGAACCTGTCAGCGGCAAAAACCACCCCAAACTGCCAGCAGTACCTTCAAGTAGCCTGCAGTGTGTTTATAATGATGATTTTCTTCCTGCAGTCAGATGCGGTAAAAGCAGGAAAAAACGATCTTTTATCCCCTGAGCGCGCTATTTTCGAGTCACTCTTGAAGTCAATCGGAGAAGAAGGGGCAGGGAAGGGGGCGCGTTTACCTTGACTTGAAGCAAGGAGGCCGCTGCCCGCTTGACTTCAAGAGTGACTCGAAAATAGCGCACTCAGGGGATAAAAGATCGCTTTTTCCTGCTTTTACAACATCTGAATGCAGGAAGAAAATCATCATTAGAAACACACTGCCGGCTACTTGAAGGTACTGCTGCCGGTTTGGGGTGGTTTTTGCCGCTGACAGGTTCCCTTTAAGCTTTGGCACCCATGGAAAAAGTTTCCCCTTATACGTTACTCTACATCACACTACACTTCATTAGAATGCTTCATGCCCACAAAGTGCCTATAAGGGTCGCTGCTATGGTCTCTAGAAACCCAAGTGTTATACCATACTAGGTATCATGGAGGTGATTCAGCATTATTACTGATATGTATTACTGCTATTTATTACTGCTATTTATCAGCTTGTCTATGTCTGTGCCAATTCAGTCTCTGAGATGTACTGCAACCAGCCTAAATCTAATCTAAACTTAGCTGTATAGGTTGTTGTTTGTTCTCTATCTGCTATGATTATTATAGTTGTATGTTCTGCAATATTTCTGTTCTACTTTCACATACAATAAAAAAGATTTATAAAAAAAATTAAAATGCACCAAAATTTTATTTTTTGGGGAGTAAACTATGCTAACAAATATGTGGTGTCAAGTTAGAGCTGACAGTCTAAAAATGCACCAGATTTATTATCCAGCATCATCTATTGTGATAAATCTGGCGCAGTTTGAGATTTTCAAAAGTTTACGCTGTCGTTAGTAAATCTGCTTTCGTGTTACTTGAAAGCACCCTTTTCCAACAAATATAAAAATTCTAAAAATACTGTCGGTGTAATATGTCCCCTGGTATGCATTAGTCATTGTTTATCTTCATGATCGCTGCCTTTTACTGTACTTTACTAGACTAACTTCACCCATTTCTATAGCGTGAACCAGGCGATTGTATTGTGTGCTTAGCATTTGCTCTGACTGAACATCAATCAGCACAATGTAATCTGCAATGTAATCTGCAAATGGAAATTGCTCACCTTCCTCATGCCTATATCCTTTTTGTATTTCTGGATTCTTCTCTTCATTTATTTCCTTCTGAGTCTCCATTGCTAATTCATCAGCAGACAGTAAAGACCCCCGCCTGCGATGACAACCAGGCACTATGCCTTTCTGGTACATTAACAGGAATACAGCAATAGGCACAGGAAGCTGCAGGAAAATGGAAGAGAGACATACGATCTTAGGTCTTGTGACCAGTCACTAACCCTAAAATGAACATAAATTACCTTTTTGGGTTACAAGTCGAGACTATATATATATATATATATAAAAACATATGAAAAACTCACATTGATGGCAGCCATAATCCAAAAGGCATAAGACACATTTGACACTACTGGGCCAGAAAGAGGAAGGACATAGTGAGACACATTGCCTGGGTGATGTGGGACAATTGAGTTCCTTATGTGCTCAAGGTTACTGCTTCCATTCAAGGTGGTATTTGACTGGATACAGTTGGTGTCAGAAAGGAATGGATCCGCTATTAATGGACTCAACAGAGCTCCAAAACCAACAAAGAAGTGAAGTACCTAAGGGAGAAAACAAAAGTTCTCAATCCTGCCATCACTTGTTTACAGGGTCAATGGCTACTTGGTACATGCGCTTCAGGATTTTTGGCCGGAGCAAAAAGCGCAGCATGCTGCGGTATTTTCTCCGGCCAAAAAACGTTCCGTACCGGAACTGAAGACATCCTGATGCATCCTGAACGGATTACTCTCCATTCAGAATGCATTAGGATAATCCTGATCAGTATTCTTCCGGCATAGAGTCCCGACGACGGAACTCTATGCCGGAAGACAATAACGCAAGTGTGAAAGAGCCCTTAGTTAGCAATGACTGCCAGCGTAGTCAGAGGCGGTACAAACAAAACATATCTTGCATTCATGGACAATTATTTAAATATTGATACTCTTGGAACCCATTCACATGCTGAAGTATTGGGTCCTGCTTTTTTCTGGAATCTGCAATGGAAGCTTCTAACGGAACTTCCACTGCAGATGTGAACCTAGCGTTCACACTGCCAGGGGAAGTCACACTGCCAGGGGAAGTTTTGTTCGAATATATCCCCTGAAGTGGCTTCTGTAGCATTATATCCAAGACATTCAAATGAATTGGTGATCATAAACAGGGAAAAGCTGCTCTTAGCTGCATTCTTTCAGTTTTACAAATGGACAACCTTTTTCTATCTAAATCCATATGTCAGACTAAAGATAAAAGGGGATCTACAGGGATTATTTAAAATAGCCACCAGCAACCCACCCTAGAAGGTGAATAGGGTTGGTTGTGTGCAGCTGCAGAGCAGTCTGGAAAAGTGAGGGGGTGAGGCCTTGCTCCACTAGCACTGCGCTCTAGTGCTATTACGATCTACTTTAGAGCAGAAACTCTACTCTTCGGTCCTGTCAGGCTGCTCAGCCATGACAGCAAATGGCACACAGGATCGCATCATTACTAACTACTGTAGTGCAGGAACTCTTCTCTTCATTCCTGCCGGGCTGCTCAGCCATGCTAGCATATCACACACAGGATTGCATCATTACTATCTACTGTGGGTCAGGAACTCTGCTCTTCTTTCCTGTCAGGCTGCTCAGCCATAATAGCATATTGTAGGTAGGATTGCACCATTTACTAACTATTGTAGAGCAAAGTCCCTGCTCTCCAATAGATAGTAATGATGTGATCCTGAGTATGCTATGCCAATATACTGTCATGCCCAGTAAGCAAGGAATACTCAGCAATGAACGCAGGCGTCTGAGCATTGTGCTAGTTAAGCTAGGTCCCGCCCCCTCTTCCCATATGCAGCTCTTCAGCTGGATGCAATCCTTCCAACATTCTTTCCAGAATGGGCTGCTAACAGCCATCTGAAATAGTTTTCAGAGAACCCCTTTAAATAAATATTTAAAGTTCATATATAGGTTAGAATATGTAATGACATGCATATCCAGTGGTATGCGATGCATATGTGAGGTGAGGGGATTGCCTCAGGTGGTGCTACCTAGGGATGGAGGCAGGGCTGTGGACAAAGAGAGCTTCCATTGTGGAAGTGCTCATCTCTCCATATTTAACCGTATCGCCATCCTCGGCTATACAGTTAACTGGTGCTATGTTCCCTCTGATAGGCCGGCACAGGAAGCGCGATGACGTCATCATCATCGTACCGCCTGAGCCAGGTTTCATACAGCTCCGGACACAAACCGGAAGAGGCTGGTGTCCTGCACCGCATCCTGGGAGGATGAAGAAAAAGTAGGAAATTAAGATGTCTGTGTGCGTGTCAAACTCTGCAGAGACAAGAGATGGCTGGAAGAAATCATCATGGCCGTCTGGTCCCAATGGAGAAGATGAGAAAAGAGAAACTCTGCATCAGAAGAGACATCAGTGGATGAGATATGTCATGCTGTATTACCTTGTATGTTTTATAGAGCTCTATGTAATGTTTTCCAAGTGTGTCTTTACCAGTAGGGCTGGAGGAAAAGGGCTAGGTTGAGAATTTGACATGGGGGGAAGCGCCATTTCAAGCTTTGCCTCAGGCAGCAAAAAGGCTCGGTGCATCCCACAATACCAAAAGATATTTAGTACTCCTAATCCTGAATTCCTAATCCTTTTAATTACAATTACAAAACAACCTTTTCAGCTTCTCATATTCGCTATGTCATTTAGGCCTGTGTCACTGTGGCAGTTTTTAAAGCATTTTTGAGCTAAATCCAGAAGTGGATCAAGCAAAAAGTAGTATAAGGCCATGCTTTATATTTCTCATTTACTTTCAACTTGCTTCTAGCTTAACCACCTCCGGACCGCCTAACGCAGGATCGCGTTCCGGAGGTGGCAGCGCTGCGCACAGTCACGCATATACGCGTCATCTCGCGAGACGCGAGACTTCCTGTGAACGCGCGCACACAGGCGCGCGCGCTCACAGGAACGGAAGGTAAGAGAGTTGATCTCCAGCCTGCCAGCGGCGAACGTTCGCTGGCAGGCTGGAGATGTGTTTTTTTTAACCCCTAACAGGTATATTAGACGCTGTTTTGATAACAGCGTCTAATATACCTGCTACCTGGTCCTCTGGTGGTCCCCTTTGTTTGGATCGACCACCAGAGGACACAGGTAGCTCAGTAAAGTAGCACCAAGCACCACTACACTACACTACACCCCCCCCCCCCGTCACTTATTAACCCCTTATTAGCCCCTGATCACCCCTAATCACCCCTGATCACCCCATATAGACTCCCTGATCACCCCCCTGTCATTGATTACCCCCCTGTCATTGATCAACCCCCTGTAAAGCTCCATTCAGACGTCCGCATGATTTTTACGGATCCACTGATAGATGGATCGGATCCGCAAAACGCATCCGGACGTCTGAATGAAGCCTTACAGGGGCGTGATCAATGACTGTGGTGATCACCCCATATAGACTCCCTGATCACCCCCCTGTCATTGATTACCCCCCTGTAAAGCTCCATTCAGATGTCCGCATGATTTTTACGGATGCACTGATACATGGATCGGATCCGCAAAATGCATCCGGTCGTCTGAATGAAGCCTTACAGGGGCATGATCAATGACTGTGGTGATCACCCCCCTGTCATTGATTACCCACCTGTAAAGCTCCATTCAGATGTCCGCATGATTTTTACGGATGCACTGATAGATGGATCGGATCCGCAAAACGCATCCGGACGTCTGAATGAAGCCTTACAGGGGCATGATCAATGACTGTGGTTATCACCCCATATAGACTCCCTGATCACCCCCCTGTCATTGATTACACCCCTGTCATTGATTACCCCCCTGTAAAGCTCCATTCAGACGTCCGCATGATTTTTACGGATCCACTGATAGATGGATCGGATCCGCAAAACGCATCCGGACGTCTGAATGAAGCCTTACAGGGGCATGATCAATGACTGTGGTTATCACCCCATATAGACTCCCTGATCACCCCCCTGTCATTGATTACCCCCCTGTAAAGCTCCATTCAGATGTCCGCATGATTTTTACGGATGCACTGATAGATGGATCGGATCCGCAAAACGCATCCGGACGTCTGAATGAAGCCTTACAGGGGCATGATCAATGACTGTGGTTATCACCCCATATAGACTCCCTGATCACCCCCCTGTCATTGATTACCCCCCTGTCATTGATTACCCCCCTGTAAAGCTCCATTCAGATGTCCGCATGATTTTTACGGATGCACTGATAGATGGATCGGATCCGCAAAACGCATCCGGACGTCTGAATGAAGCCTTACACGGGCGTGATCAATGACTGTGGTTATCACCCCATATAGACTCCCTGATCACCCCCCTGTCATTGATCACCCCCCTGTCATTGATCACCCCCCTGTCATTGATCACCCCCCTGTCATTGATCACCCCCCCTGTCATTGATCACCCCCCCTGTCATTGATCACCCCCCTGTCATTGATCACCCCTCTGTAAGGCTCCATTCAGATATTTTTTTGGCCCAAGTTAGCGGAATTTTATTTATTTTTTCTTACAAAGTCTCATATTCCACTAACTTGTGTCAAAAAATAAAATCTCACATGAACTCACCATACCCCTCACGGAATCCAAATGCGTAAAATTTTTTAGACATTTATATTCCAGACTTCTTCTCACGCTTTAGGGCCCCTAGAATGCCAGGGCAGTATAAATACCCCACATGTGACCCCATTTCGGAAAGAAGACACCCCCAGGTATTCCGTGAGGGGCATATTGAGTCCATGAAAGATTGAAATTTTTGTCCCAAGTTAGCGGAACGGGAGACTTTGTGAGAAAAAAATTAAAAATATCAATTTCCGCTAACTTGTGCCAAAAAAAAAAAATTTCTATGAACTCGCCATGCCCCTCATTGAATACCTTGGGGTGTCTTCTTTCCAAAATGGGGTCACATGTGGGGTATTTATACTGCCCTGGCATTCTAGGGGCCCCAAAGCGTGAGAAGAAGTCTGGTATCCAAATGTCTAAAAATGCCCTCCTAAAAGGAATTTGGGCACCTTTGCGCATCTAGGCTGCAAAAAAGTGTCACACATCTGGTATCGCCGTACTCAGGAGAAGTTGGGGAATGTGTTTTGGGGTGTCATTTTACATATACCCATGCTGGGTGAGAGAAATATCTTGGTCAAATGCCAACTTTGTATAAAAAAATGGGAAAAGTTGTCTTTTGCCAAGATATTTCTCTCACCCAGCATGGGTATATGTAAAATGACACCCCAAAACACATTCCCCAACTTCTCCCGAGTACGGAGATACCAGATGTGTGACACTTTTTTGCAGCCTAGGTGGGCAAAGGGGCCCATATTCCAAAGAGCACCTTTAGGATTTCACAGGTCATTTACCTACTTACCACACATTAGGGCCCCTGGAAAATGCCAGGGCAGTATAACTACCCCACAAGTGACCCCATTTTGGAAAGAAGACACCCCAAGGTATTCCGTGAGGGGCATGGCGAGTTCCTAGAATTTTTTATTTTTTGTCACAAGTTAGTGGAAAATGCTTATTTTTTTTTTTTTTTTTTTTTTCATACAAAGTCTCATATTCCACTAACTTGTGACAAAAAATAAAAACTTCCATGAACTCACTATGCCCATCAGCGAATACCTTGGGGTCTCTTCTTTCCAAAATGGGGTCACTTGTGGGGTAGTTATACTGCCCTGGCATTTTAGGGGCCCAAATGTGTGGTAAGGAGTTTGAAATCAAATTCTGTAAAAAATGACCTGTGAAATCCGAAAGGTGCTCTTTTGAATATGGGCCCCTTTGCCCACCTCGGCTGCAAAAAAGTGTCACACATCTGGTATCTCCGTAATCGGGAGAAGTTGGGGAATGTGTTTTGGGGTGTCATTTTACATATACCCATGCTGGGTGAGAGAAATATCTTGGCAAAAGACAACTTTTCCCATTTTTTTATACAAAGTTGGCATTTGACCAAGATATTTATCTCACCCAGCATGGGTATATGTAAAAAGACACCCCAAAACACATTCCTCAACTTCTCCTGAATACAGAGATACCAGATGTGTGACACTTTTTTGCAGCCTAGGTGGGCAAAGGGGCCCACATTCCAAAGAGCACCTTTCGGATTTCACAGGTCATTTACCTACTTACCACACATTTGGGCCCCTAGAATGCCAGGGCAGTATAACTACCCCACAAGTGACCCCATTTTGGAAAGAAGAGACCCCAAGGTATTCGCTGATGGGCATAGTGAGTTCATGGAAGTTTTTATTTTTTGTCACAAGTTTGTGGAATATGAGACTTTGTATGAAAAAAAAAAAAAAAAAATCATCATTTTCCACTAACTTGTGACAAAAAATAAAAAATTCTAGGAACTCGCCATGCCCCTCACGGAATACCTTGGGGTGTCTTCTTTCCAAAATGGGGTCACTTGTGGGGTAGTTATACTGCCCTGGTATTCTAGGGGCCCAAATGTGTGGTAAGGAGTTTGAAATCAAATTCAGGAAAAAATGAGGAGTGAAATCCGAAAGGTGCTCTTTGGAATATGGGCCCCTTTGCCCACCTAGGCTGCAAAAAAGTGTCACACATCTGGTATCCCCGTACTCAGGAGAAGTTGAGGAATGTGTTTTGGGGTGTCTTTTTACATATACCCATGCTGGGTGAGATAAATATCTTGGTCAAATGACAACTTTGTATAAAAAAATGGGAAAAGTTGTCTTTTGCCAAGATATTTCTCTCACCCAGCATGGGTATATATAAAATGACACCCCAAAACACATTCCCCACCTTCTCCTGAGTACGGAGATACCAGATGTGTGACACTTTTTTGCAGCCTAGGTGGGCAAAGGGGCCCATATTCCAAAGAGCACCTTTCGGATTTCACAGGTCATTTTTTACAGAATTTGATTTCAAACTCCTTACCACACATTTGGGCCCCTAGAATGCCAGGGCAGTATAACTACCCCACAAGTGACCCCATTTTGGAAAGAAGAGACCCCAAGGTATTCGCTGATGGGCATAGTGAGTTCATAGAACTTTTTATTTTTTGTCACAAGTTAGTGGAATATGAGACTTTGTAAGAAAAAAAAAAAAAAAAAAAATCATCATTTTCCGCTAACTTGTGACAAAAAATAAAAAGTTCTATGAACTCACTATGCCCATCAGCGAATACCTTAGGGTGTGTACTTTCAGAAATGGGGTCATTTGTGGGGTGTTTGTACTGTCTGGGCATTGTAGAACCTCAGGAAACATGACAGGTGCTCAGAAAGTCAGAGCTGCTTCAAAAAGCGGAAATTCACATTTTTGTACCATAGTTTGTAAACGCTATAACTTTTACCCAAACCATTTTTTTTTTACCCAAACATTTTTTTTTTATCAAAGACATGTAGAACTATAAATTTAGAGCAAAATTTCTATATGGATGTCGTTTTTTTTGCAAAATTTTACAACTGAAAGTGAAAAATGTCATTTTTTTGCAAAAAAATCGTTAAATTTCGATTAATAACAAAAAAAGTAAAAATGTCAGCAGCAATGAAATACCACCAAATGAAAGCTCTATTAGTGAGAAGAAAAGGAGGTAAAATTCATTTGGGTGGTAAGTTGCATGACCGAGCAATAAACGGTGAAAGTAGTGTAGGTCAGAAGTGTAAAAAGTGGCCTGGTCTTTCAGGGTGTTTAAGCACTGGGGGCTGAGGTGGTTAAGCTCCAAAAATATCATCAAAAGTGTCACAAAAAGTTATGTGACTCCAGCCATATAGTGCTTTCATTTTCACTAACCGTCTGTTCTAATGCTGATACTCTGCTTATGTTACTCCTTTGATCATGCAGCCTTGGAGAATCTAGTTTTACGTATGACTACCTATTACTCATGTTTGAAAGCTTTTTTTTATGTAAATTGTTTCCTCTGATCTACTGATGGATATAATGTGAACACAATTCTCTTTGACGGATGCTAAGGGTTACAGATAAAGATTTTCAGGTCTTAGAAGAGCCTATGGGTTTTCTTTTTACTGTGTTTTACTGTGTCTGACTATATACCTACTTTTTGCAGTGCAAAACTACTGAAAAAATGCAAGCTTTATGTAAAAGCTCTTTTACCACACACTAAAAATATGAAAGCAATATTACACTGCTATATCCCTATGTGCTCTGATGGTTAACTATTTCAAGACTGGGCCATTTTCTGTTTTTGTGTTTCCATTGCTTTTTTTTACTCCCGCCCTTCCCAGAGCCATACATTTTTTACTTTTCTGTTCACATAGCCATATGAGGGCTTGTTTTTTGCAGGACAAGTTGTGTTGTCTAGTAGCTGAAAAAATACCGAATGGGGTGGCACTGGGAAAGAAAGCGCAATTCTGTCAGTTTTATAGGTTTTCTTTTTACTGTGTTCCCTATGCAGTAAAATTAACCTGTTACCTTAATTCCCTTAGTCAGTATAATTACAGTGATAGCACATTTATATAGTTTTTATTGTATTTTAATACTGAAAAAAAATGTAACTTTCGAAAAGAAAAAAAAAAATATTCACTTTTTCTTTTCAAAGGCACATTCGGACCAACATTATTTTTTTATAGTTACGTGTACGGAGCTGTGTGAGGGCTCATTTTTTCCAGGGAGTGTGTATGACTTTTTCATCACTTTTTATCGAATTTTTTGGGGGAGGCAAAGTGACGAAAAAAATAGTGAATTGGCCATTCAGATTTTTTCCATTACGGAATAAATATTTTCATATTTAAATAGTACACGCATTTTGGGATGCGGTAATACCTCTGATGCCCTTTTTAAAGAGCCAGAAAGGGTTAACATAATAGCACTCTATCAAACAACGCTCCGTATCTCATCTTTATAGATGACCTATCCTCAGGGCCTCCGCCGATCAGCTGTTTGAAGAGAAGGCAGAGCTCGTACGAGTGATGCCTTTTCTTTACTGTTTACCTGCTCGCCACTGCAACTGCAAGTTAATAGCTGTCCCACTGAAGTGAATGGGGTGGCGTAGTTATAATTACACTGCTCGCCACTGCAGTTGCGACCCGCACGAGCCCTGATAAGAAGGCAGGGCTTGTTTGAGTGCTGTGTTCTCTTCAAACAGCTTCAAACAGGAATTGGACCCTCGCCATCTGATACTGATGGCCTCTCCTGAGGATAGATAATCAATATAAAAAAGCAGACAACCCCTTTAATAGCCCTTTACACAGCCCAATGTTGGGTCAGGATATCATTAACGAGCCTTTGTCCAGATGCTCATTAGCGATAATCTGCCTTTGTAAAGATGGTGCGTCACATAAATCATCATTTTCCAGCAGCAGATCATGCGGTCTAAACAGCACTCTGTTTCCAGCAAACAATTACTCTGTATGGGGATGAGCGATGGCATCACTCCCCCCCTATACTGTGCAGGGGATGGAAATTAAGCGGTCTCCTCCACTGATGAGCAGGTGTTTGTCAGGAAGGAATGCTTCCTCCACGAAATTGCTTGCTAAATAAGGCCAATTAAAGGGACCTTAAGGGCTCTTTCACATGAACTGATCCCTTGTGTGGAATCCACTGCGTGAATGACAGCCAAGCCCCGTTTCGGACATCAGAGACACAGAGCATTAACATGATTGATAATGCTCTGTGCCTCTCTGTGACCTTTTTACTACAAAATCACGGTGACAACTTTATCTCACTGTGATTTTATAGTAAAAAGGTCACAGAGAGGCACAGAGCATTATTAATCATGTTAATGCTCCATGTCTCTGCTGTTCGGAACGGGGCTTGGCTCTCTTTCACGGAGCAGATTACCCGCACGGCATTCGCTCGTGTGAAAGAGTCCTAAAGCTGCTTTCGCACAGTCAGTCTTTGGTCAGTGATTTCCAACACTGATTGTCAGCCAAAACCAGGAATGGTGCCTACACAGAGATAAGGTATAATGGATTTCCTCCTGTTCTGTGTGTTTAGACCCACACCTGGTTTTGGCTCTAAATCACTGATGGAAATCATTGGCCAAACACTGACTGTGTGAAAGCAACCTAAGGGTTCTTTTACATGGTCTTATTTTAGACTGCTGCCATACGTTCAGGTTTTCTGATGCAGTTTTTGAAGCCAAAAGCAGGAGTGGATCATTGTTCTGTCTTCATACACGTTCACACAGTGTGCAGTCTGACATTCAGTATAAACCATTCCTGTCTTCCAAATAAGAGGACTGTTTTCTGTAGTCTAACTTGTTTATTGGCAAAACAGGAGTATTGATGTGTGATCAATTGTTTGGTAAAACTATAAGAATACAAATAGCTTGTATAAGTATAAAGCATACAAGATAGCATGTACAGCAGAAAGCATAGAACAAAATGTACTACAACCAGGGCCGTTTGAAGGAATTTGGGGGCCCCAAGCAAAATAGACATGGAGGCCCCCCCCCCTCCACACCTTACGCACGCAAAGCCTATAGGAACCACAGTATAGCCATACAGTTTAAGTTCACCCACACTTTATATAAAATAAAAAAGGAGGTTTACAGTGCAAATACTGCTGTTGCATTTAATGTGCATGAAATTTGAACAGTGCCATCCACAGATCTCCCCCCTAAACAGTGCCATCCACAGATCTCCCCCCTAAACAGTGCCATCCACAGATCTTCCCCCTAAACAGTGCCATCCACAGATCCCCCTCCCCTAAACAGTGCCATGATGGCACTGTTTAGGGGAGGGGGGGGGGGTCTGTGGATGGCACTGTTTAGGGGGGAGATCTGTGGATGGCACTGTAGGGGGATCTGTGGATGGCACTGTAGGGGGATCTGTGGATGGCACTGTTTAGGGGGGAGATCTGTGTGGATGGCACTGTTTAGGGGAGGGGGGATCTGTGGATGGCACTGTAGGGGGATCTGTGGATGGCGCTGTTTAGGGGGGAGATCTGTGTGGATGGCACTGTTTAGGGGAGGGGGGATCTGTGGATGGCACTGTAGGGGGATCTGTGGATGGCACTGCCATACACAGATCCCCCCTAAACAGTGCAATCCACAGATCCCCCCTAAACAGTGCCATCCACAGATCCCCCCTCCCCTAAACAGTGCCATGATCATCATGATGGCACTGTTTAGGGGAGGGGGGGATCTGTGGATGGCACTGTAGGGGGATCTGTGGATGGCGCTGTTTAGGGGGGAGATCTGTGTGGATGGGACTGTTTAGGGGAGGGGGGGATCTGTGGATGGCACTGTAGGGGGATCTGTGGATGGCACTGCCATCCACAGATCCCCCTACAGTGCCATCCACAGATCCCCCTCCCCGACGCTCACAGCACAGCAGTATATTTATAAACGAATCAGTAACTACTTTAATCATTGCTCAAGTCATTACTGAGCTCTTTACTAGGATTGTTTGGATATCTCTGACTCTGGTCTCTGACTCTTACTTTGTCTTAGCTCCGGTAACAACAGCAGGCAGTGCAGGCGGCGCTCACTCACTGACGTCACGCGCCTGCGCCGCCTAGTGGGAGGAGCAGGCGCGTGACGTCAGTGACAGTGAGTGAGCGCCGCCCCCCGCACTGCCTGCTATTACCGGAGTCCGGAGCTAAGACAGAGTAAGAGATATCCGAAATAATCCAAGTAAACAGCTCACTCAGCAATGCCAATGAGCAATGATTAAAGTTAAAGTAGTCGGGGCCCTGTATATTCTAACCCCCAGGCAAGCGTCCCTGTCACCATGGGAACGCTTGGGGGTTAGAATATATCATCGGATTTGAGTTTTTTACGATCTCACTGAGCTCGAAAAACTCAGATCCGATGGTATATTCTAACCAGGCAAGCGTCCCCGTCACCATGGGAACGCCTGGGGGTTAGAATATTTTATACCATTGGATCTTCTGAGTTACTCTGCTTGGCCAGCTCGGGGCCCCAACCAGCTCGGGGCCCCAAGCAATTGTTTGTTTTGCCTGTCTGTTAGCGACGGGCCTGACTACAACATTACATTAACTCTGAGCATATGTCCCAAAATGGCTGTCTATACATAGGATTACATATCTAATATCTAACAGCTACAACATGTTCCCTGAGTAACACTACAGCTATCTGAACATCACTGCATAACATAATATCTCTGAGACAAGGTAGATCTCACTGACCAGATATACTTGCACAAAGATGGTGGAGTTTAAGAAGGAGAGCTGCATGGTCCAGCTCTGCTGATGTCCTGTAAAATTGCAGACTGGGATTCTCTTTCCCAGAATGCCTTGCACTACCCACAATGCTTAGCACCTCCCAACAATACAATAATCTTTATTAACAAGAAACTTAAGTGTAATACATTTTTACCACCATTAGATGGTGCTGTTACCTAACTAATAACAGGAATAAGCCAACTGAAAGCAGAATTGATTTGTAATGATACTGAAATGAATGCTGAGACAGAACAATCATAAATGGAGAGAAAGGATTAAGTACGGTATCTCTCCGCTTGCTTTGACTACTGGTCTTGGCTGAACTCCTGGACATGTGGCAGCACCCAGAGGCTGCCCGTACTAATTCTGTTTTTTGATGCAGTTTTAAAGGTAAATCCAGGTATAGGTTCAAAAAGAGGAGAAGTAGAATCTGTGTTTCATACTTATTCTCCCTTTACAATCCACATCTGGTTTTAGGTTCAAAACCGCATCCTGAACAATACTTGAATCTATAGAGGCAACCTAAGGCCGTCTGCCGACACAATGTGGGTGATCGCACATAAGATCCACACAAATTTCCGTGCGGATGTATGTGCATTTCTGCAATAAATCTGCACCAAAATACGCAATTTCTAATTGCGGATTTTGGTGCAGATTAGATGTGGTTTTCGAGCAGATCTCACTCTTCATTGGAAATCAGTAAAATCTGCAGCTAAAACCGCAAACATAATTGAAGAGAATGAAGAAGAGAAGTCGACTCTCTCCCTAATACTCTTTCTTTTTATCATCCACACCTGATTTGGGCTTCAAAAACTGTGGCAGCAGCTGGAGGGCCCATTCACATGACTGGATGGTTGCCGTGCCCATATTGGGAACCGCAAACAGCCGTGTGAACTCAGCATTGCGGATGCAGACCCATTCACTTGAATGGGTCTACGATCTGCAAGATATGGAAAAACATAGGACGTGCCCTATCTTTTGCGGTGGGGAGGCACGGATCAGAAGCCCACAGAAACACTCAGAAGCCCTTCCGTGGGCTTTCGGATCCGTGCTTTCGCACTGCAAAAAATAGGACATGTCCTATCTTTTGCTGTATCTTGCGAATCGAGGACCTATTTACAGTGCCTTTGAAAAGTATTCACTCCCCTTGACTTTTTTCGTATTTTGTTACATTACAGCCTTACGTTCAATGTTTTGTTAATCTGAATTTTATGTGATGGATCAGAACACAATAGTCTAAGTTGGTGAAGTGAAATCAGAAAAATATATAAATAAAACTATTGTTTAAAAATAGAAAACAGAAAATTGTCATGTGCGTATGTATTCACCCTCTTTGTTAGAAAGCCCATAAAGCTCTCTGGTGCAAACAATTACCTTCAGAAATCACATAATTAGTGAAATGATGTCCACCTGTGTGCAATCTAAGTGTGACATGATCTGTCATTACATATACACACCTTTTTTGAAAGGCCCCAGAGGCTGCAACACCTAAGCAAGAGGCATCACTAACCAAACACTATCATGAAGACCACGGAACTCTCCAAACAAGTAAGGGACAATGTTGTTGAGAAGTACAAGTCAAGGTTAGGTTCTAAAAAAATATCCAAATCTTTGATGATCCCCAGGAGCACCATCTAATCTATCATAACCAAATGGAAAGAACATGGCACAACAGCAAACCTGCCAAGAGACCGCCGCCCACCAAAACTTACGGACCGGGCAAGAAGGGCATTAATCATAGAGGCAGCACAGAGACCTAAGGTAACCCTGGAAGAGCTGCAGAGTTCCACAACAGAGACTGGAGTATCTGTACATAAGATGACAATAAGCCGCACGCTCCATAGAGATGGACTTTAGGGCAGAGTGGCCAGAAGAAAAACATTACTTTCAGCTAAAAACAAAAAGGCAAAAACGCATGTGGGAGACTCCCAAAATGTATGGAGGAAGGTGTTCTGGTCTAATGAGACTAAAATTGAACTTTTCGGCCATCAAAGAAAACGCTGTCTGGAGCAAACCCAACACATCACATCACCCAAAGAACACCATCCCCATAGTGAAATGAAACATGGTGGTAGCAGCATCATGCTGTGGGGATGTTTTTCAGAAGTTGGGACTGGGAAACTGGTCAAAGTTGAGGAAAAGATGGATGGTGCTAAATACAGGGATATTCTTGAGCAAAACCTGTACCACTCTGTGCGTGATTTGAGGCTAGGACGGAGGTTCACCTTCCAGCAGGACAATGACCCCAAACACACTGCTAAAGCAACACTTGAATGGTTTAAGGGGAAACATACAAATGTGTTGGAATGGCCTAGTCAAAGCCCAGATCTCAATCCAATAGAAAATCTGTGGTCAGACTTAAAGATTGCTGTTCACAAGCGCAAACCGTCCAACTTGAAGGAGCTGGAGCAGTTTTGCAAGGAGGAGTGGGCAAAAATACCAGTGGTAAGAAGTGGCAAGCTCATAGAGACTTATCCAAAGCGACTTGGAGCTGTGATTGCCGCAAAAGGTGGCTCTACAAAGTATTGACTTTAGGGGGGTGAATAGTTCTGCACATTGACTTTTTCTGTTATTTTGTCCTATTTGTTGTTTGCTTCACAATAATAATTAAAAAAAACTTCTTTAAAGTTGTGGGCATGTTCTGTAAATTAAATGATGCAAATCCTCAAACAATCCATGTTAATTCCAGGCTGTGAGGCACCAAAATATGAAAAAAGTCAAAGGGGTGAACACTTTTGCAAGGCACTGTAAGTCAATGAGTCCACATCCGCAATGTGAAGTTCACACAGCCAGTGCCTGTATTTTGCTAACTGCTATTCGCCGTCCACAACACGGAATGTCGACCATACGGTCGTGTGAATGGGCCCTTAGCCTGGGTTTCATGTTCAAGCTTTTGGATGCAGTTCATGAAGGCAAAACCAGGAGTGGATCATATAAGGTGAGAAAGTATAAAGACATATACAACTTCTCTTTTTTTAATCCACTCCTGGTTTTGACTTCAATAACTGCATAAAAAGCCTCAATGTGGAAATCCAGCCTTCCGCAGGTTGATGCAAACTCTGTGGAGGAAGAACGACTGTTAGTATCATTATTCGATCCCAATACAATTTGCATATTGTCGGGAGCACATGCCTGTTTACATGGGAACGTGCTGCTGACACCAAGGATTATAGGGCTGCATAATGATGCAGATTTAATAATGTGTATGCGCTAGAAATCTGTCTGTGGCGCAAATTGGCACATCTGGGGTTTCTACATGTCCCACCGTCATACTTGAGAATGGAAGTGGGACTTAGCAGAAAGGGGGTGGAGCTCCATGGGCAAGGAATGGACCTAAAATTCATAATTTTGTACCAAGATTTTGGAGCAATTTTGGAATACAAATCTGTCTCAAAGTAAGCCAACCACTAGTTGGTATAGAGTCAGAGAAAAGTATATACAGTCTTGTGAAAAAATTAGGACACCCTTTGAAAGCATGTGGTTATTTGTAACATTTTTAATAAATGGTTATTTCATCTCCGTTTCAACAATACAGAGAGATTAAAGTAATCCGACTAAACAAAGAAAACTGAAGAAAAGTCTTTTCAAGATCTTCTGTAAATGTCATTCTACAAAAATGCCTATTCTAACTGAGGAAAAAGATAGGACACCCTTGCCCCTAATAGCGAGTGTTACCTCCTTTGGCTGAAATAACTGCAGTGAGACGGTTCTTGTAGCCATCTACCAGTCTTCGACATCGGTCTGAGGAAATTTTACCCCACTCCTCAATGCAGAACTTTTTCAGCTGTGAGATGTTTGAGGGGTTTCTTGCACGTACAGCCCTTTTCAAGTCACCCCACAGCATCTCAATGGGATTCAAATCTGGACTTTGACTTGGCCATTCCAGGACTCTCCATTTCTTCTTTTTCAGCCAATCTTTGGTTGATTTACTAGTATGTTTTGGGTCATTGTCATGTTGCATGGTCCAGTTCCGCTTCAGCTTTAATTTTCTAACTGATGGTCTCACATGTTCTTCAAGCACCTTCTGATACACAGTAGAATTCATCGTGGATTCTATGATGGTGAGCTGACCAGGTCCTGCTGCAGCAAAGCAGCCCCAAACCATGACACTTCCACCTCCATGCTTCACAGTTGGTATGAGGTTCTTTTCTTGGAATGCTGTGTTTGGTTTACGCCAAACATGTCCTCTGCTGTTGTGTCCAAATAATTTAATTTTGGACTCATCTGTCCAAAGAACATTATTCCAGAAGTCCTGGTCTTTGTCAACTTTATCGCTGGCAAATGTCAGTCTGGCCTCGATGTTTCTCTTGGAAAGCAAAGGTTTCCTCCTTGCACACCTCCCATGCAAGTTAAACTTGTACAGTCTCTTTCTGATTGTAGAGGCATGTACTTCTACATCAACAGTAGCCAGAGCCTGCTGTAGTTCTCGAGATGACACTTTAGGGTTTTTGGATACCTCTTTTAGCATCTTGCGGTCTGCTCTTGGGGTGAACTTGCTGGGGCGACCAGTCCTGGGCATGTTGGCAGTTGTTTTGAAAGCCCTCCACTTGTAGACTATCTTCCGGACAGTGGAATGGCTGATTTCAAAATCTTTTGAGATCTTTTTAAATCCCTTCCCAGACTCATAGGCTGCTACAATCTTTTTTCTGAAGTCCTCTGACAGCTCTTTTGCTCTCACCATGGTGCTCACTCTCACTTCAACAGTCAGGAGCACACCAAACTAAATGTCTGAGGTTTAAATAGGGCAAGCCTCATTCAACATGCAGAGTAACGATCTACTAATTATGTGCACCTGGTGTGATATACCTGTGTGAGATCTGAGCCAATTTAAGAGGGAATACATGTGAGGGTGTCCTATCTTTTTCCTCAGTTAGAATAGGCATTTTTGTAGAATGACATTTACAGAAGATCTTGAAAAGACTTTTCTTCAGTTTTCTTTGTTTAGTTGGATTACTTTAATCTCTCTGTATTGTTGAAACGGAGATGAAATAACCATTTATTAAAAATGTTACAAAAAACCACATGCTTTCAAAGGGTGTCCTAATTTTTTCACATGACTGTATCCCTGCACCAGGTTATCATCCAGCCCCTGTGATAATTCTACTGCAGGGATAGACAGCCTCTCTAAAGGCCCCTTTACACAGGATGATTCTCAGTCAGATGATTGCTAACAAGCAGACAACAGGTCAGTATGGGGACAAGCAAAGGCATTAGCGATTGCTCCTCCCCATACTGTGGAGGAGATCGCTGCATGGAAATGCAGCGGTCTCCTCCGCTGAAGAGCAGGCGCTTGTTGGGAATGAACTCTTCCTTCCCAACAGTTGCCTACAAAATGTTCTCTTTAGGATTAGTAAATACGGGACAATCATTTTATTTCTCAATATATGATTTTCATCCCAATCCCAAGTTAAGGAGTGTTGCCCTCATTAGTCAATTTCCATGTGGAATTTCAGTGCGTCTCTCACCTGTAAGAAAACCGCGGAGTCCTGCTGATAGATTTTCACAAGCTGCATGTTAGAGATTGTATCAATGTTGCCCATGGCCAGACCAGCTACTGCCATGACCATTGCAAGGACGCCAACATGTTGGCAAAATGGAATGATGGCGAATACCAGTGAGATGGTCAGTGAAGATATCAACAAAATGAGCAAACACAGGTTCAATCTGTGGATGGCAAAATAATAAGATTAGCGAGATGATAGAGAGAAATACACAATTCTGTAATTGTAAGTTTTCTTACAACTTGCCCTGTGCCAACTGCCCTTATTTTCCATCAAACCAATGAATGGGGCAGAAATGTCACCTGTACTAAGGTGCCCTCACTGCACTGTGCAGCATCGTGTAGTGACAGACCCGCTGAGGTCAGCGGTCTGTGGGATCCTGGACATTGAGGAACTATCCTCATAGTATTTTTAGCAGGGTCTGGGATGTTTTGAGAAGGAAGATGTCCCACCTTTCATATGACAGATTTGCTTGCCTGCCCAGTGATGGCCTTAATTGGTCAAAATTCTTGACCTATAGGGTTTAGGGTAGAGTTACCTGAGCCCTGGTTTCAGGCGTTTTATTGGTTAAGGGGGGCAGCATAGGAGGAGATCTGGGCTATAATTATTCGATGTCCACTAGCTGGGTTGCCTTTGTTCCTCACCAGCCCATGGGAGCCGGAACTTGTGCCCCTCCCTCGCCCTCCCTTCATTTTTGATGAATTTATAGCTGTAGATATAGAAAGTCAAATTGCAGCGCTCACCTGCGTATCGTATCAGAGGCACGGACGTGGCCAGGACAAAGCCAACATAAACTGTGTAAAAAGTAAAGGGGTCCATCTTCTGCTAAAACGATAGCCTTTATTCGATGCTGTAAAATCCATACAAGACAAGACAGTTGCAAAATCAACGCGTTTCGGATCTCAAGTTAGCGATCCTTACTTATATCATGTTAACTTGAGATCCGAAATGCGTCGATTTTGCAACTGTCTTGTCTTGTATGGATTTTACCGCATCAAATAAAGGATATCGCTTTAGCAGAAGCTGGACCCTCCTACTTTTTACACATGCTGGGAGTTGTGGTTTCATAGGAGCTGGAGTGCTGAACGTTACTGATCCCTGTGCTAGACCCTGCAAGCGCGTACAAGATCTGTGAAAGAGATGAGTCCAATGCTGCGCACTCCATCCGCCCTCCCCCCGCCTCCTATGCACAACAGTAAAGAAACCTGTCAGTCAACGTCTGGTGGGGGGCAGTCAGTTCCATCGGACTTATATCCCTCACAGCCCTGGTGCGCACTATGGGTTTCAGCATGTCAGTACTCTCTGACTGCCAGCACAGCACCTGCGGACCTCTGACATTAGCGGGTCTGTCACTACACAATGCTGCCCTTTGTAAGAACAACATAGTGCAGCTGACAGGTTCGCTTAAAGCTGTTTCCTTAAAGATTCTTGAAAGGGACTTGAAAGGTGGGGCTTTGCTTATTTCTAACCTTGCACACAGGAACACACACCTCACCAACACCCTCTGCAGGAAGGCTGCATGGCTCCTGAGGTATGGCACCATACAGCCTCCGAGCACTGCCGTACAGGCTACATTGGACTCAAAGCATACCGATATTCTTCTCTAAAGGATTATCTACTGGATTTGTATGACCGTAGAGGGGACATACACCTCTATGGCAACGCTACCACAGCTCCATACTATAACACGACCGCGTGCATGAGCCCTAAATGTATGTTTACTACTAAGCCATAGCATCGACTGGAACAAGTATCAGAATTTCCTCCCCTGTCAAATGTTTAAATAAGAGGTCACCTTGTACTTAACAATTATGGGCAATGCTGAAAACCATGTGAGTGTGAGAATGTGTAGTTAACTATACTGAGTAATAGAAGGTAGTTAAGAGCCTGGCACTGCCCCTGTTCCACAGCTTAACCCTCTAAGTACCAGATGGTAAATACGATATTTACTAAATGTACCCATTCTTATTATTACATAAATTCTACCAGTAACTTCTTTTGAATTTGTAAATCAAACTATAGGTGCTGTACATCGAATTAAAGGGATTTTCCAGGACTTAAAGGGGCTATCCAACCTCTATAATGCTTGAGCCGCTAGCCTAGCTCCTGGGCACCCGCGTCACTTTGGCTTGCACGACCACCGCTGCAGCTCCCCGTCACGTGGATCAAAACATCTGGCGGAGGGGAAGGGGGAGGGGCGATATTTTTATCCGCGCAATGGGGAGATGCAGCGGCGGCCAATTGGCCATCAGAAGCGATGCGGGTGCCCAGGATCAAGGTAAGTACAACCTGTGTGAGGGGCCTAGGCATTATAGGGTTGGATAAACCCTTTAACTACTAATGACCTGTCCTCATTTTCTTCGGTATCTGGCACCCCCACTCATCAGCTGTTTTGGGCAGGTGCCAGAAAATATACAATGAATGGAAGGCTTCATCCACTGTGTAGTTTCTGACACTGGCGTACTGCAGCTAAACTCCCATGAGTGGAACCGGAGTACCTGAGTATCATGCTGATTAATGGGTGGGGAAGTGTGCAGAGCACAGGGGGTGTTACATGGCAGTGCTCAGACGATTCAGCCCCGCCTCTTGGTGCTCCAATTGCTCATTTGCATATGAATAAAAAGACAGATATCTCTGCAGATATTTATCATATAAAAGAAAGGTATAGTTTTAATCAGCATGATGAGCCCTACCAGCCAGTATGTCTGGTTTATTAGGGTTGATCCTGGTGACAGAGCCTCTTTAAGACAGCCTAACCTACATTTCATCCTAACATTTATATAAAGTGGGGAATATTTCTTTTCAGTGAATGTACAATTTCATTGACCACTATACAGGACTAGTTCCCCTTTAAGTAACTAGAAAAAAACAGCATGCTATCATTTGGGTACAATGTATTTCATATCTTTATCCTCTGTCTGTCCTTCCAAACCTCCTGAGCATTGTTATCTTGCTTTCCACCTCATTGTGTGTACAAATAAAAGGTCTCATGAGAAAATGAATAGCTACAAAGAACTCTTAGGTTTCTATTTGTTCCATAATGGTAAGCTCATGTAATTTCTTTACTTACTTTCCTTTACCATTGAACCTGATGTCTCTGGAAGCTTATAACGTTTAGGCTAGGTTCACAAACTGAGCCCATAGACCATCTACCCATTGGCCAGAGCTGTAGCTGGGTTTTCTTTTTACCCTGGGCAAAGCTTCAGTTTGCTGCTCTAGTCCTTTATCTATATACCCTCGTTTTAACCAAATGGGCTTGTTGTCACCCTAGCATCCAGCAACTGGGGCACATGCCCCAGTAACCCTCACTAGCAAGGTTGCCAACCAAACATTTTCTTTTTTCTGGACAACTTCTGAAAATCACGGGCATCCAATATTTTTTACACACAAATTTGAAAACCATAATGAATGATACAGATTATAATGTAATATATGTCAGCTCAATATATTGACAACACCTCATTACTTCATAACACCTCATTACCTACATTTACTGTGAGCTGTAAAATGATAATTATCACAAAAAAAAACTACTTAGGGACCAACAGTCTCAAAAAATTACATTTATTTTTATTTTTACGAATATTTCTAAGGACTGTCCATACATTTTTGGACAGTTGGCAACCTAGCCCATCGGTTATCTCCCTGCATATTCCAAAAGATTTGCCCAATATATATTGGCATATCATTGCCTCAAAGTTCAGTTGGCCTTTGAATATGACTATATAGGGAAGAAAACATTTTAATGGCACTCATTGGCAGACATAAACAGTAGTATAATTATACAGTTTCATACATTTGACGTATATGTTTATTAGACCATTCCAAAAGTGATGTGAGCCTGGCCTTACATGGTCTTCACCCTGTGTGCACCATATAAAGCTCGTACACTTCTTCAGATATCTGGCATGCCTTGGTTTTTATGCAGACTCCACAGTACAAATTAAAGGTTCTCGATATCAGATCAGTGGGAGTCTGCGGCTCCCCCAACGATCTGCTGCTTTTGGCAGTCACCAGAAACAGTGAACTGGGCTAGAATTAGAAAGCATTCTACAGCACAACTCCCATTCACTTAAAATTTCTGTGCGATTTAATTTCTTAATATGTCTTCATACCTTTTTATGCATCATTGTCTTAAAATACAGTTATATATTCCCTGTGTAGAAAAAAATGTAAACACTAAACACCTAACTACCTGCTGTCACCACTAGAGGGAGCCTAGGAGCTCCCTGTGTAATCAGAGGTATAGGTAGCTGGGCAGCCCGGGCCCACTGGCATTGGTGGGGCTCACTTGATGCAGATTGGTTGGACAAGTGCCACTCTCACGCTGTATTGGGGTCCAAGGAAGAACAAAACAGTTGCAGGTCATGATACAGCAGAGAGATGGCTCCTTGCCTTACCAATCTCCCTCTTGAAGGCCACAGACCAATTTAGGCCTACAGAATGCAGGACCACACACAGGACTTCAGCGTCCTTATACAAGCAGTGCAATAAAGTCACCTCAGCGTGCAGGATGGTAACTGGGCAGGAAGGAAGATGATTTGTTGTGTACATTGGGGAATTAGTGCCACAAGGGGCATTATTATATATTAAGGGGCACAATGGAGTATTACTATATTTTAAGGGGACATAAAGGACACAGGTGCTGTTTATGTGCCACTATTTTGGGGGATGTGTAACTGTAGTTATAACATCATTATTTCTTAAATACAGTATTTGGGGGCACCATGCCACACAGCAGGTAGAGTAACAGAGTTAGATGGGGCAGTAATGGCACTAAATTGGAGGTATCAGCAGGATGGGAGGTTTGTGTAGGTTGGGGTAAGGTAGAGAAGATGCTAGAAAAGTGAGGAGCCAAAGATCTCTTTGTTGCAAACTCTGAAGACACAACTCATGGAAGGAATTAGTCTTCATAGTGGTCTGGGTCAGACAGAAGGCATGGGAAAGGTGAACAAACCCAACTGGAGAACACATATGTTAACTGTAAGCCATTAGATTTTACTGCACAATAATTACTTATACGGTCTGCAGCGTGCCTGTGTAAACCAACCCTGTATGGTCACTGAATGGTGGTAAGACTGGTCTTTGTACAGTGTTTTGTTCAATAAGAGTATCGTAACATTATTCAGCCACAATTTTATGGTAGAATTGATAATGGTCATGGTGTAGAATTTCCTGGGTGGTCGGTGCATGTTTTCTGAGTGCTGTTCACAGTCAAACCGGTCAGAAAGGCCATCTGCCAACTCATCTTCAGCCCTTATCTTTCCTCTCCTGTAATATTTTCTAATTTATGACCAACGCATTTGATGAGTCTGGTTGAGCCGTCAGATAGATTGACTGTGGATGGCATTCTGCAGCCTGCTAAGTACTATGAAACGCAGAAGCCAACCTTAAGGCCCTACTACACCTGCAGATAATCACTAAGATCATCGCTAACAGGGGTTTGTATGAGCTGTCAGTGTAATACTGCCGCCGATTACCTGATGAGTGAGCAAACACTCGTTCATCGGGTAATTGGAGTCTTTTAACATGTTTAAAGATAATCATTTGCCGGCGGCAGATCGTGCTGCGTAATCATCACTCTGCTGACGGCAAACAATGATTCAGTATGGGGATGAGCGATGGCATTAACGACCCCTCCTCCCCATACTGAGGATGAGATCGCTGCATGTAATAGCAGCGGTCTCATCCATTACTGAGCAGACGATTGCTGGGAAGGAACGCTTCCCTTCCGACAATCGCCTGCAGAATCTGTAGGTGTAATAGGGCCTTAAGCTTATTTTTTATTACACCCAATTACAAACATTATAAAAATACATGCATGGAAATAATAATAATGATTTCCATCTGGTCGTTACAGTCAGTACTAGTAACTTGTTATTTAAAGACTATGGACACCTTTGGAGAAAATTTGCCAACATGAATTTTTCTTTTTTCTAGAAAAAAACAACAGCCAACATTTTTTTTATAGACAAATTGGTAAACCACAAAGAATGATAAAGATTATAAGTAATAAATGTCTATAGCTCAATATACTGATATGAACTCAATACTAGCATTTAATGTGAGCTATAAAATAATGATAATCACAATTAAAATGGCCTACTCAATGACACCAAAACTTCAAACAATTTCTGTGCATATGCTATTTTTCCAGTAGGAAGTCTGTATTTATTCCAGAAACCCACTGGATCCCATCATAGTGAATTGGGATCTGGTGGTGCCCGGTTATGCTGGATAAGGTAACTCCAGTAGCTCCTAAGGAGATGTGAACAATGGCTAAGTATGTTCTCCCATGATTTGGGAGTCCAGCAGCTTCTGCACCACAACTGAGTTTTTTTGCACATACCTTATCTGAAGTGTCAGTTTACTTGTATAGATTGTATATAATGAGGGCTTGTCTCCATTATGTCAACTTTATGCAATATTAGGTTCAAAACAAGGCAATTCCTTTAAAATCTAAACTGTCATCTAACAAAAAAGCGATTGTGGCGAAAAAAGATAGGAAGGCGCTCATAGGGTGATAAGTTCAATAATGAATATATGGAATTAAGACGTCAATGGTTGTGCTCACCTTACAGTGTTGTGCATACGTGGGCACAACACTCGTGAGGACAAGGGGTCGGTGCAGCCGGTATCTTCTCAGTCCTCGTAGGTGGAGTCGCCAAGTCTCGAGAGGAATGATATGTGTTGCAATAGGAAATTATTATTTTTTTGCACTGTATTAGTGCACTAAAATTTTTTCCTATTTAACAAAAAAAACTTTTGACAAGCCATAGTGACATGTCAAAACTTTTGATCATTGAGAGTTCAGATGCTAAGACTTTCACTGATTGCTAAAATGAGAAGGATGAAGAACCCAGCAAAGTGATGTCTCTCTTTGCTACCTCAAGACAGGCTCATAGTCTTTCTATTGAGCCCATCTTCAGCTAGCAACAGCACTTACCTGAGCATCGTAGCCCCTTACAATAGCTGAAAAGCGGGGTGTGCCAGGACTCTGACCCCCACCTATCAGATATTGATGACCTAACCTGAAGATAGGTCATCAATATTCAAATCCCGGAAAACCCTTTTAAGCCCTGTCCTAAAGAATATGTATAATCTATACCACTTTGTGAACCTGTCCACAAGACAATCCCATGTAAACTGAGACTAGTGGGACACATGCCTTCCCCGTGAAAATACAAACTGTTTCTCCAACATGCAGCAGCTTATCTAAGGGGGTTTCAGCAGATTGACTCCTTTCTATTCCCCTTCCACCATGAACAAGCCTGCAACGTCTAACAGGCTATTTTTAAGGTGACAAAAGCAGAAATGTCGGGAGGACACCATTGGCGCTGTTTATTTTGGAAAAACACCATACTTGAACAGGATGAAATCCTATCTCTCCAATTTTGATTTCCCCTTCAGGTTGCTGTCTGTAACCAGCTTTAGGCTTTAAACCTCAGATTCCGCTCTTGGACAAGTTCATATTATGGAACAGGAAATCGAGGTTGAATCCAGCAACTGAGAAGTTACTCTGCACCTGTCTCTAGGCTATATTTGTTCAGAGGGAGGCTCCAGGATGTTATTACTCAAGGTAATTAAACTATTTCTTCTCACGTCTCGAGAGGCATCCACATGACACCTGTAATACTCAACTTTATCATTCAAAAAGTCTACAATCAATTTAAATAGAAAAATTAATAAAATGTTTCATACATATGTAGCTGGACCAGTTTCTGAAACCACTTTTTAAACATAAAACAAACACAATACATGAAAGTTTTAATATAATACACTGAGATTTTCCTTTTAGTCTGCTACCATATGGATAAGAACAGAAGCAATTTTTAGGGGAGGGAGCAATTTCTATTATATAATTATGACTTTTTATTATGACATATGCTAGTGATTGCCATCCTGTGGCCCACCAGCTACTAAAAAACTACAACTCCCACAATGCCCTGATAGCCGCAGGCTATCATATCACACATTATTATAAAGGGACAAATATATAAAAAGATACAAATAACGCCATCTTATGCGTATGAGGGTGTCCCAACTTTCCCCTGACAGCAGCTATAGATGAAAAGAAGAATCAGGCTTGTTAGATTTTAACATGACAGATCCTTTGTTATCAAGGAAGACAAGCTGCTGCTAGAGGTGTCTGGCAGAGGCTTAATTCCTTCTCCATACAGAAATACAGGCACCATGTCACCTTTCCTAGTTACAGAAATTACCATGGAGTCTAGTACAGGTATAGGCCCATAGTGTATCTGTGTATGCTGTATTACAAGGCACTGGCCCAGATTTACTAATTGTCAGGAACTTATGATCCAGTGCATGGCTGTTCTAAGAGGGCTGTTATGTCAACCAACAAAGCACTGGCTGATGAGCCTTTCTGTGTGCCAAGCCATTAAGGCTTCTGGCTCGGCATCCAAACCCAGAGCTAGGCAGGGGATTCAATTCTGGCATTGTTCGTCTTTGTCAGTAACTTTGTTTCTTGCTTCTGTTAGTTCTGTGCACTCTTGCTGCATTTTTGTTGGACCTTCCTGTGTACTCACTTTGGCTTGTCTCTGGATAAACCCCTTGTCTACTAATTTGCATTCAAATGTCTCTCCTGGTAAGCTGACTTTGGCTTGTCTCTGCATAAACCACTTGTGTGCTGATTTGACTTTCCTGGTTTTGACTCTGAATTGTATGTACTTCTCTTGTGATATTCTTTGGCGTTTGATACCTGTGACCTCTCACATGTTCTCTGCCACCTTACTCTGCAGATGTAAGCTTGGTCCCTAGCAACCAAATCCCACTGGCTTTGCTGCAAGCACTGGTGAACACCTAGGAGTAACCTTAGACCTTCTAACCAGAGTGGTAAAGTAAGATAGGAAGCAGATTTAGAGTTTGCTGGCGGTGGTCCTGGACAGTTACCCTGTATTCTTCATCACCTCTGTTCCTTTACACTAATCCTATGGACGGCGTAAGCGTGGGCAGGCTGTCTAGACCTACACAAAATTTACCACAGTTGCTCAAGCAGGATAATACATTTTGTACATGAATAGACACTTTTGTCTACCTCTCTACCAACTATTGGTTGGCTTACCTTGAGACAAAATTTCATGTCAGAACGTGGCACAATTTTGGTGTACAACACCACTCTGTTTAAAAGGTCTAAAGCTTATCTTATTCCCAGTAAGCCACCTTTAAAGCAAGTTGGAAAAGTGTAGAAAGCCCTGTTGTGCAAAACTGCACCAAAATTAAGCAAATTTGTGCTACTTTTTAGATTGATGCTAGACGGAGACATTAGTAAATCTGGGCCATTCTCCTAACATATAACATGTAGTCTCATGTAGGCAGTAGACACTGGCACAAACAGTGAATACATAGGGGCTCCGTGTGACACTTTCCTGGGTCCATACATACAGCTGTGCCTTTTGGTAGTGTTTTCAGTAAAAGATAAGTCAATGTATGGGGTCGTATTCAGTAGAAGCTTTTCAATAAGGAAGAGTGTGTCTAGACATTTTAGTATTTGTTTCATTTCAACATGTCAGCACTAGCTAAGGCAATTAGGTAAGACTACAGCAAATGTGAGACTATGCTAATAACAACCTTCTCCAATGCGCTAGTTCAAATATAAGAACTTTGATGGCCAAGCAGGAAATATCACACAAGAAGTCTATTTGCTACGTGAGAAGCAATAAAAACATTTAGGAAAAAAATGGGTTTAGGAATTCGGTAGAATCACTGATGACTGGGCTGACTTATCTGTGAGCTACAGGCTCTATCATAAGGATGGGCTGCACCTCACTGGGGAAGGTGCAGCTGTTTTAGGGGAGAAGGTGGCTAGAAAGTTGGAGGAGTGTTTAAACCAAGGACTGGGGGGGAAGAATTGATTACATTATAGGAGGGGAAGATAGTGACATGGGGCGAGGTAAGGGAACTGGGGGGAAAGTGAAGGGAGGGACCATAATAGTTCATTAGAAAGGGTGTTGAGTAAAAAAAATCAAAAAACTTCTAAAATGTATGTACGGATGTAGCTGAGCTAAAATTGACTATGATAACTTTGATAACACATGTCACAGTGTTATCTCGTGCCATCTTGTGACAAAAGCCATTAAAATACATTGAAAGAGTTAACCTTTTTGTGCCATTTTTTACTTAACATGTTAACCATCAAGTTAAGATCGTCTGTATCTGTATACTAATGTCAGAAGCCTGACTAATAAAACTGGTTACCTGGAAATAGTAATGTCTGAGGAAAACTATGACCTAGTGGGAATAAATGAGACATGGCTGGATGATAGCTAAGACTGGGCAGTTAACGTACAGGGTTACAGTCTGTTTAGAAAGGATCGTAAAAAACAGAAAGGGGGAGGGGTTTCTTTATGTAAAGTCCTGTCTAAAGCCCATTCTCTAAGAAGATATAAGTGAATGTTTACAGACTGATGAGGGAGGAGTTGTAGAGAACGATGAAGAGAAAGCGAATCTATTATGGATTTTTTTTCTTCACTGTATCCACTGAGGAAAATCAACTGTCAGATGAAACGCAGAGTGTAAAAGTAAACTCCCCATTAAAAGTGCCCTGTAAGACCTAGGGAGAAGTGCAGTGGCGTCTTAAAAAGATTAAAATAGACAAATCACTGGATCCAGATGGCATACACCCTTGTATCCTAAGATAATTAAGTAATGTCATAGACAGATCCTTATTTCTGATATTTAAAGGGGTATTCCTATCACATACAATGGGGGTATATCATTAGTATATGCCCCCATTGTCTGATAGGATATGCCCCCAGAGGTGGGACCCGCACCTACAAGGAGAAAGGAGCGGGGAGAGCTGTGCCTGGAGGACCCTGGTCCGTCCACCACGAAGCGCTGCTCCCCGCTAGTTCCATACAAGTGAATAGAAGCGCTCCACGCACGCGAGGCCCCCACTCCCATTCAATTCTATGGGGCAGATGCCCCCATTGAAATGAATAGAGGGCAGCTGCGCATGTGCAGTGCACTCTCCATTAATTTCCGTGCTCCGTTCTCGTTGTCGGTGCGTGTCCCAGAGGTGGGACCCACACCTATCAGACAATAGGGGCATATCCTAGCGATATGCCCCTATTGTATGTGATGGCAAAACCCCTTTAAGGATTCTATAATAACAGGGAGTGTTCCACAGGATTAGCAAATGTGGTGCCAATATTCAAAAACAGAGCCCGGAAAGGGCCGGTAACTTTAACATCTGTCATGGATAACTGAAGGTTTTCTAATCTCAATGGAAATAAGCCTTTAACGCTATCAGCATGGATTCATGAGGGATCGGACCTGTCAAACTAATTTAATCAGTTTCTATGAGGAGGTAAGTTCTAGACTTGACCAGGGTGAGACAATGGATGTCATATATCTTGACTTCTCCAAAACATTAAACAGTGCCACATAAAAGATTAGTACATAAACTGAGAATATTTGGACTGGGGGAAAATGTGTGTATGTGGGCGAGTAACTGGCTCAGTAAAGTAATTAACCCGGACGAGGACAGTATACTGATACAGATGGATCTGGATAGATTGGAGGCTTGGGTAGAGAAGTGGCAGATAAGGTTTAACACTGACAAATGTAAGGTTATGCACATGGGAAGGAATAATGCAAGTCACCCGTACATACTAAATGGCAAAACACTGGGTAACACTGACATGAAAAAGAAGTTTAGGAGTTTTAGTGAACAGAAAACGTAATTGTAGAAACCAGTGTCAGGCAGCTGCTGCCAAGGCCAATAAGATAATGAGGTGCATCAAAATGGGCATAGATGCCTGTGATGAGAACATAGTACTACCACTTTACAAATCACTAGTCAGACCACACATGGAGTACTGTGCACAGTTCTGGGTTCCTATGAACAAGGCAGACATAGCAGAGCTGGAGAGGGTGCAGAGGAGGGCAACTATAGCAATAACTGGAATGGGTGGAATACAGTTCCCGTAAAGATTATAAAAATTTGGGTTATTTAGTTTAGAAAAAAAGATGACTGCGGGGCGAATGATGTATAAATATATTGGGGGTCTGTACAGAGACCTCTGCCATGATCTATTTATATCCAGGACTGTGACGAGCGGACATACTCTACATCTAGATAATAGGTTTCTACACAAATATTGAAGGGGGTTCTTTACTGTAAAAGCAGTGAGGCAATAGAACTCTCTGCCTGAGGAGGTGGTGATGGTCAACTCACAAAAAGGGTTGAAGAGGTGCCTGGATTCATTTCTGGAGTGTAATAATATTACAGGTTATAATTATTAGTTTTCTTAAGAAGGGTGATTGATCCAGGGAGTTATTTTGACTGCCTGACTTTTTTTTTTTTCCTTCCTCGAGATCAACTTTTATGATAACAGGCTGAACTGGATGGACGTATGTCTTTTTTTCAGCGTTAAGACCGGCCTCTACATAACTTCGGCATATCCAGCGCCGGTCTAAATGTAAGCCAGCTTCCTTGCTGGCTTACATTTAGACCATTTTATTTGCCACGCCCACTTTTTTAGACCTGGCATGAGCAGGGAAAAGTCGTAAATAACCCCCTTTGTTACTATGTTACATAGGACATGGACAGGGAGGCTGGTTAGGGTTGAGGGAAAGCTGAATTGAACAAAGTATAGATATATTAACACTGATAAATGTAAAGTTATGCACATGGGAAGGAAAAATGCAAGTCACCCGTACATACTAAATGGTAAAACACTCGGTAACACTGACATGGAAAAGGATCTAGGAATTTTAATAAACAGCAAACTAAGCAGCAAAAACCAGTGTCAGGCAGCTGCTGCCAAGGCCAACAAGATAAGGCTACTTTCACACTAGCGTTCAGGTGTCCGCTCGTGCGCTCCGTTTGAAGGAGCTCACGAGCGGCCCCGAACGCAGCCGTCCAGCCCTGATGCATTCTCAATGGAGGCGGATCCACTGAGAATGCATCCGCCTGCCAGCGCTCAGCCTCCGCTCCGCTCAGTGAGCGGACACCTGAACGCTGCTTGCAGCGTTCGGGTGTCCGCCTGGCCGTGCGGAGGCGAGCGGATCCGTCCAGACTTATAATGGAAGTCAATGGGGACGGATCCGTTTGAAGATGACACAGTATGGCTCAATTTTCAAACGGATCCGTCCCCCATTGACTTTCAATGTAAAGTCTGAACGGATCCGTTTGCATTATCATGAAAAAAAAAAAAAAAAAAAAAAATTTTTTTTTTTATTTTTTTTTTGTTCATGGTTATGCAAACGGATCCGTTCTGAACGGATGCAAGCGTTTGCATTATAGGAGCGGATCCGTCTGTGCAGACACCAGACGGATCCGCTCCTAACGCAAGTGTGAAAGTAGCCTAATGGGTTGCATCAGAAGGGGCATAGATTCCCGTGATATGAACATAGTCCTACCACTTTACAAATCGCTAGTCAGACCACACATGGAGTACTGTGTACAGTTCTGGGCTCCTGTAAACAAGGCAGACATAGCAGAGCTGGAGAGGGTTCAGAGGAGGGCAACTAAAGTAATAACTGGAATGGGGCAACTACAGTACCCTGAAAGATTATCAAAATTAGGGTTATTCACTTTAGAAAAAAGACGACTGAGGGGAGATCTAATTAATATGTATAAATATATCAGGGGTCAGTACAGAGATCTATCCCATCATCTATTTATCCCCAGGACTGTGACTGTGACGAGGGGACATCCTCTGCGTCTGGAGGAAAGAAGGTTTGTACACAAACATAGAAGAGGATTCTTTACGGTAAGAGCAGTGAGACTATGGAACTCTCTGCCTGAGGAGGTGGTGATGGTGAGTACAATAAAGGAATTCAAGAGGGGCCTGGACGTATTTCTGGAGCTTAATAATATTACAGGCTATAGCTACTAGAGAGGGGTCGTTGATCCAGGGAGTTATTCTGATTGCATGATTGGAGTCGGGAAGGAATTTTTTATTCCCCTAAAGTGGAGAAAATTGGCTTCTACCTCACAGGGTTTTTTGCCTTCCTCTGGATCAACTTGCAGGATAACAGGCCGAACTGGATGGACAAATGTCTTTTTTCGGCCTTATGTACTATGTTATTATGTTACTATTCTTAATGAAAACCTGATCCAGGACAGTGATACAGATAGAAGATGTGGTGGGGCAGGGGATAGGCGTCTCCCTTCCCCGTTTCTCTGATAGGCTGCAGGCCTAGTGCCTTTAGCCTATCAGAGGCCGCTGCAGTGACGTTATCACGCCGCCTGACCATACAGCGCAGGACACAGGTCGGAAGGGACATCGCTGCCAGCCACATGGTAAGTATATGTGTTTATTTTTTTTATTTGGCACAATGCAGGAGAGGAGCGCTATGGGGACATCTAGGGGCACTAAGAAGGGGCATTTCTTACTGGCACATTAGGGGGGGGGGCACTATGGGGGAAGGGAGGACAGAAGCACTATGGGGGCATCTACTGAGGGCAAAGAAGGGGTATTTTATATGGGGGACACTATGGGGAAGGGGGAAGATAAACACTATGGGGGCATCTACTGGGGGCACTAAGAAGAGGTATTTTATACTGGCACATTATGGAGGCACTATGGAGAAAGGGAGAGGAGCACTATGGGGGTATTTTATACTGGCATATTATGGGGGCACTATGGGGGAAGCAAAGACTGAAGCACTATGGGGGCATCTACTGAGGGCCCAAAGAAGGGGTATTTTTTTATGGGGGGCACTATAGGGAAGTGGGAGAGGAGCACCATAGGGGCATCTACTGGTGGCACTAAGAAGGGGGATTTTATACTGGCACATTATGTGGGGCACTATGAGGACATCTACTGTAGGATCTGTATAGGGGCATTTTATACTGGGACACGTTATGGAGGTACTATGGGCAAGGGAGAAAGAGGAGCACTATGGGGGCATCTACTGGGGGCACTAAGAAGGGGTATTTTATACTAGCAAATGGGGGACACTGAGGGCATCTACTGCGGGCACTATATAGGGGCATTTTATACTGGCACACATTATGGGGGACACTGATGGCATCTGCTGGGTCACTATATAGGGGAATTTTATACTGGCACATTATGGGGGCACTATGGGGAAGGGGAAGAGGAACACTATGGGGGCATCTACTGGGGGTACTATATAGGGATATTTTATACTGGCACATATTATGGGGGCACTATGGGACATCAGCTCAACTGGGATACTAAGAGGGGGTATTTGTTGTACTAGTGAACATTATTAGGCACACTGGCACACATGGGGGGCATTTTTGTACTGGCGCACATAAGGGTCATTTTTTGTACTGGTGCTCTAAGGGGCATTTTACTACTGTCACATTATATGGAGAATTATTACTACTGGGGGGCATTATGGTGAGCTTTAATACTACTGGGGGCTATGATTACTAGTATAGGTACTATGGGAGCTTTATTACTTCTGGGGCACAGTGGGGACATGTTAGGAGCCCTGTAGGAGCACTATTACTACCAAGTGCGCTCTGGCAGAGAATTATTACTATTGATTGGACTTTTCGGAGCACTATTCCCGTGGGGGACATCCTGGCACAGTATCACCTTAGCACTGTTATTTTGGGGGGAGATTAGTGTCAGGGACACTATTTGCTGGGCGCAGTTATTTTAGGACACTGCGTGCCAATAATTATTGAAGGGCACTATCTGCATGATACTAGTATTATCAGGGGGTTTAGCTGTTTCTGCAGTATAATATTGGGGAGCACAGCAGGCACTGTATTGGAGGTGGTAGGATGAGTTGAACAGAAGATGGAAGGATGAAGGAAAATTAGGATTTTTTTTTGTCAAACTACAGAGACGAAAGATGGGTAAAAAATCATCATGGCGGTCTGGTCTGAAGGGAGAAGATGAGGAAAGAGAACATCTACATCAGAGGAGATGTCACTGGATGTAAGAGGTATCGGGTGCTATATTACCCTGTATGTTAGGAGAGAAGGGGTTAGGTTTAGAATTTGGTATGGGCATTGGGGAAAGCGGGGCACTGTTTCAATTTTTGCCTCCGTGTCTTTAAGCACTCAGCTAAGACAACACAGGAGTGGCTTAAGGACAACTGTGAATGTCCTTGAGTGGCCTAGCCAAAGCCCTGAACTTGAACTCAATGTAAAATCTGTGGAGAGACCTGAAAATGGCTGTCCACTGACGATCCCCATCCAACCTGACAGATCTTGACATGATCTGCAGAGAATAATAGCAGAAAATCTCCAAAGCCAGGTGCGCAAACCTTGTGGCATCATGGCCATGAAGACTGTAGACTGTAACTGTTGCCAAAGGTGCTTCAACTAAGTCTTGAGTAAGGCTTTTTTCACACGGTCAGTAATACAATCAGTATTTTTGCATCAATATTTGTAAGCCAAAACCAGGAGTGGGTCCAAAACACAGAAGACACAATTATTTCTATGATACCTTTTCTCTGTAGGTTCCTCTTCTTCTATTGGCTTACAAATACTGACCAAATAAGGATGCAAAATACTGACCAAATACTGACTGTGTGAAACAGGCCTAAAGGGTCTAAATACTTACGTCAATGCAAGATTTTAGTTTATCCTTTTCCATAAATTGGCAAAGATTTCTAACATTCTGTTTTCTCTTTCTCATTTTGGGGTATTGAGTGTAGAATGATGGGGAAAAGTGTGATTTTTTTATATTTTTTTGGCACAAGACCACAACATAATAAAAAGTGAAAGAATCTGAAGACTTTCTGAATGCACTGTTGCAAAGGTGTTGGCAAAATCTCAAAAAAAAAAATGCCAAAAGCTCCAAAATGGTAAATTTTTTAAAAGAAGCCAGAAAGACAAAAAACACCACCCAATCAACAAAAATTCCAGGTTCAAAAAACAATTATGTGTCTGGTGTTTTATATTTCCCATACACCTTCAGCTAACATCTGGGGCACAAAGCACCGCAAAAACCAAAGATGAAAAAAAAGGCCACAACAAAGGCAAAAATGAGCAAAAGTGGATGTTAAATAACTTTTTAACCCATTAGGCCTCCCTCACACGTCCCTGTTCGTGATGACATCCATAACAAGAAGGTCAGTGGTTCATCCATGAAGATGTGCCCTCTGTCTGTCATCCGTATTCCATGGACACTGCAAGGCTGAAAAGGGATCTCCTACCAATAGTCAGTAAAAAAACACTGACCAAACATGGATGCCAGTTGTGTTCGGTCAGTGGTTCTCACAGACCCATAACTGGCGTGTTTGGTCCACATCACGGACGTGAAAGAGGCCTTAAATCACATTTAAAGAGGACCTTTCACCGATTATTACACTATGAACTAACTATACAGACATGTAGAGCGGCGCCCGGGGATCTCACTGCACTTACTATTATCCCTGGGCGCCGCTCCGTTCTCCTGCTATGCCCTCCGGTATCTCCGTTCACTAAGTTATGGTAGGCGGAGTCGGCCCTTGTTCTTCTCTAGCGCTGGCCAATCGCATTGCAGAGCTCACAGCCTGGAAGAAAATAACCTCCAAGGCTGTGAGCTCTGCGCTGCGATTGGCCAGCGCTAGAGCAGAACAAGGGCAGACTCCGCCTACCATAACTTAGGGACTGGTATCTCCGCCTACTATAACTTAGGGAACGGAGATACCGGAGGGCATAGCGGCAGAACGGAGCGGCGCCAGGGGATAATAGTAAGTGCAGTGAGATCCCCGGGCGCCGCTCTACTTGTCTGTATAGTTAGTTCATAGTGTAATAATCGGTGAAAGGTCCTCTTTAAGAGCTGTCTGATCAGTCGAGAGCAACAACCAGAAGCAAACACTGTTGGCATCTGTGAATAAATCTTGAGGTTTGACTCTTTCAAGCCAAAGCTAATCCAATTCTGCCAGCTGTCACACGACATATGCAGGGATGCCATATTCATCGTGTATGAAACACATGGCCATATGCTTCACTGTTCATTTACGGAAAAATACAACTCACTTAGAAGCAGGGACAATGTAAACTGTGAACATGTCATTAATAAAATCCTCCCACGTGGAGTGTCTGAAAAGTATGTTTTTGTATGTCGTAAAATCTTGTGTACTACATTTCTCTTTTTGGCTATACGTATGACCATTCCTCCACCTGGGTTAAAATGCTCTGACTCTCAGTGATGATCTGCTTTTTCCAGTAACAGCACCCCTCTAGTCCACGGACTGTGCCTGGTATTGCATCTTTATCTCAAACACTTGATTAAGGGTACTTTCACACTAGCGTTTTTGTTTTCCGGTATTGAGTTCCGTCACAGGAGCTCAATACTGGAAAAAAACTGATCAGTTTTATCCTAATGCATTCTGAATGGAGAGAAATCCGTTCAGGATGCATCAGTTCAGTCCCTCTTACGTTTTTTGGACGGAGAAAATACCACAGCATGCTGCAGTTTTATCTCTGGCCAAAAATACTGATCACTTGCCTGAAAGCCAGATCCGGCCTTAATTTACATTGAAGTGTATAAGTGCCAGATCCAGCATTAAGTGTTCTGGCAGAATGGATCCGTTTTTCCAGATGACACCGGAGAGACGGATCCGGTGTTTCAATGCATTTCTCAGACGGATCTGCATCCGGATCCGTCTGACAAATGCCATCAGTTTGCGTCCCTATTGCCGGATGCGGCAGGCAGTTCAGGCGACTGAACTGCCTGCCGGAATCCTCTGCCGCAAGTGTGAAAGTACCCTAAGGGCTCATTTACACAGACTATGGATACCAGTTATGGCCTCTGGAATACAGCATCCATAGACATCTATGGCCCCATACTGCCTCTGGTTTCAAACAGAGACAAATGCATGCCATATAGCAGAGATATGCACCCTACAACTAATGCAATGAATACAGAGGCACCATACGGTGAATACAGAGTCCCTACAATTCTGTATTAAGGTCATAGGCACCAAGTCCTGATTTCTTAACTGAACTTTGGCCACATTCACAAAATCCATCCATATTGTCATCAGCATTACTTCAGTAATTCATCCATATTCCTTCCTCAGGTCTCATGCACAGGACCATATTTTTGGTCCGTGTCCGATCTGCATTTTTTGCAGATTTCTATGGGTCCTCAAAAAAAAAAATCTGTTTGCTGTCCACATCCATGCAGCCAGGCCGCCGCGAATCATAAAACGCGTCCTATTCTTGTCCGTTCTGCAGACAAAAAATAGGCTTTTTTACAGTGGGTCCCGTGAAAATTGTGGAATGCACACAGATTGCATCCATATTTTGCGGATCCATGATTTTTGCATTTGTGATGCACTCCGATAGACTATAATCAGTGTATGTGGAAGCAAATCCGCACAATATTCAGACATGCTGCGGGTTTCAAATACTCACAGAAAATATACACCCATGAGCAGTGTCGGACTGGGGTACTTAGGGCCCACCAGTGTAACTGATTCTGGGGGCCCACCTTAGGGCTCCTGTACACCAACTTATTTTTTTTCTATGTCTGTACTTCAATGGGGCCGCAAAAAAAAATAAAAAATGACTCCGTGTGCATTCCGTGTCTGTATGTAGGCATGGCCGTTCTGCAAAATGATAGAACATGTCCTATTATTATCGGCATTACAGACAAGGATAGGACTGTTCTATTAGAGACCGGCTGTTCTGTTCCGCATAATGTGGAATGCACACACTTAGTATTCATGTTTTACGGATCCGCAATTTGCAGACTGCAAAACATCCAACGGTCATGTTCATGAGCACTTACAGTGATAACAGAAATATTAAAAGTGAAGTATGATGGCAGACTTTCACAGAAAAATGCACAAACATGAATGTGGCAGAATTTACACATACAGTTGTGTTCAAAATAATAGCAGTCAGACATCACTAACCTGATCAATCACTGTCTTTGGTAGTAATGATATTTCTTCATGGCAAATAATTTACTAGCGGGTATAGTAGAGTAATAGAAATCCAACAGACCCAACAGTCATGACATGCATGCTGCTGATTCTCTGTAATTCAATTACTTATTGAAAGGGGCATGTTCAAAATAATAGCAGTGTGGAGTTCAATGAGTGAGGTCATTCATTCTTTGAAAATTAGGTGCCAATTATTGCCCTTATTTAAGGAAGAATGCAGCAAATGTGGTACATGCTGGTTACAATTTATTTCTCTCTGCAATTCTGAGGAAAATGGGTCGTTCCAGACATTGTTCAGAAGAACAGCGTACCTTGATTAAAAAGTTGATTGGAGAGGGGAAACATATAAAAAAGGGCAGAAAATGATAGGCTGCTCCGCTAAAATGATCGCAAATGCTTTAAAATGGCAACCAAAACCTGAAACGTGGGAGAAAGCGAAAAACTACCATTCGAATGGATAGAAGAAGAGCCAAAATGGCAAAGACTCAGCAATCAGCTCCAGGAAGATCAAAGAAGGTCTAAAGTTACCTGTGAGTACTGTAACAATTAGAAGAGTCCTATGTGAAGCCAAGCTATCTTCAAGAAGCCCCCGCAAAGTCCCACTGTTGAAAAAAAGACATGTGCTGAAGAGGTTACAATTTGCCAAAGAGCACATTGACTGGCCTAAAGAGACATTTTGTGGACTGATGAAAGTAAGATTGTTCTTTTTGGGTCTAGTGGCCGGAGACAGTTTGTCAGATGACCCCCAAACACTGAATTCAAGCCACAGTACACTGTGAAGACAGTGAAGCATGGTGGTGCAAGCATCATGATATGGGGATGTTTCTCATACTACGGTGTTGGGCCTATTTATCGCATAACAAGGATCATGGATCAGTTTGAATACATCAGAATACTTGAAGAGGTCATGCTGTCTTATGCTGAAGAGGAAATGCCCTTGAAATGGGTGTTCTAACAAGACAACGACCCCAAACACACCAGTTAACGTGCAACATCTTGGTTCCAGACCAACAAGATTGACGTTATGGAGTGGCCAGCCCAATCTCCGGATCTTAATCCAATAGAAAACTTGTGTGGTGACATCAAAAATGCAGTTTCTGAGGCAAAACCAAGAAATAGAGAAGAACTGTGGAATTTAGTCCAATCATCCTGGGCTGGAATACCTGTTCACAGGTGGCAGAAGTTGGTTGACTCCATGCGACACAGATGTCCAGCAGTTCTCAGAAACAGTGGTTATACAACTACATATTAGCTAAGTGATTCAAAGGAAAGCAAAATCTTCAAACATTTTTCAGTTTATATAGTGAATGTTTGAGTTTGTAAAGAAGAATACAAACACTGCTATTTTTTTAAACAGTCTAATTTTCACTTTTCTTCATTTTTTTTAGAGGAACAACACAAATTTGATATCTTTTTCTTCATGTTTTGATTCGGAATAGAATATGTAGTGTTTCCAATGCATTTGTGTGTATGGAAATAAAAGCTATTAGAAGGATTTTGAGCTTTATTCACTTTTTTAAATACACTGCTATTATTTTGAACACAACTGTATATCATATATAGCACACACCAATCACACATAGGAAACACGCAATGCACACACCAAGACATTTATGCCTAACCCTATTAGGTGTAGCACACTTAAAGGGGTTAAAGGGGCTGTCTCACTTCAGCAATTGGCATTTATCATGAAGAGAAACATTCTCTTGATCATGGGGGTCCCAGCAGTCAGACCCCCATCAATCAGACACTTATCACCTGTCGTGTCATAGCTGTTGGACCTTTTCACATTCCCTATTCTTAAAGGTTTTCTTTGAGTGTAAAAAAAAAAAAAAAAATTCTAATTCTAAATCTGGCCCAAAATATGTGTCAAACTAAAATAGAAATGCTCGCCTGTTAAAGGACCTGTGTCCAGTTTTCTAGTTATCCTCTATCCACAGGATCGTGAATAACTAAGTGATCCGTAGGGGTCTGAATGCTGGAGACCCAACGGATCCCCCTTCTTGACTGAGTGGCAGGTCGAGCATATGCCCTGCCTCTCCATCCTTTCTGTATGGGCTCGTTGGAGATGGCAGAAAACAGTGCTGGTTATTTCCAGTGGTCCCAAAGAGAATAAATGGAGCAGCAGGGCATATGTGTGGCCTGCCACACCATCAAAAAGGGGGAACAGGACCCGTTCCTGGGATCAGTGGGGGTCGCAGAATCGGACCCACTAATCATATAGTTATGCCCTATGGTGTGGAGAGGATAACTTGAAAACCTGGACAACCCCTTTAAATCCTCCACCACTCCACCACCAGTATCTCTTTACATGGTAGCAGTGATGCCTGTAAATACGGAATATCATCACTGCCGCCATGTAAACCATTTGTATCAATACTGGAGAATATGATGCACTGCAGAATTTTTCAGTCATAAGTCCAACCCCCTTTGCAGGTCATATGCCCAAGCAAAGGAGCTAGAGGAGCAACGTGAGCAAAGGGCACAAATGGAGGGTCATAAACTGAAACAGAGGCATTAGGGTCACCTTAGGCAGGGTAATAGTGGGGATCCTGGAGCAGGGGTAACTGGAGAAGAGGCAATATTAGCGGTGGGGGCATCTGGAGCTAAGGAATTTATGGAAGTGCAACTAAAGCAGAAGCATTAGGGTTGCCTGAGGCAGGGTTATAGTGGGGATCCTGGAGCAGAGGTATTAGGGGGCAACTGGAGAAGAGGCAATATTAGGGGTGCATTTAGAGTGGGGGCATTGGGGGGCATCTGGAGCTGTGGCACTAATGGGGGTGCACCTAAAGCAGAGGCATTGGGGGGACCTAGGGCAGAGTCCCCCCAATGCCACTCTGAACTCTGCAGAGAGCAGCACACACACACACACAGATCAGAGTCTAACATAAACAAATCCCCTATTTCCCCCTACAGTCTCCTACAGCTCACTACTGTCACACACCTGAGAAATCAGCCCAGCACCGCAGAAGAGTCCTTCTCTCCAGCAACCACAGTTTTCTGACAACAAGGAGGGCAGGAGGATGGCCAGACATGTTCTCTCCTCCTTCACTGCCAGCAGCCTGGGAAGCTTAGGATACTGTGGGGCCTCCTGTACAATTTACACCAGTAGGAGGCTGCATCACTGTGCGATACTGCCACCTAGTGGCTACAATAATTATCTCTCCTGAGAAACAAGATAAATAATTACTCTTCCGTCTTATCTCCGGGTGCAGGAGACTGGGGGCCTACCCAGCGGGCCATTCCGTGCCTGCCCATGAGACTAGCCCTATTCCTTAACCCCTTCACTACCAGCGCAGTATATGTATGGCGCTGGAGCGATGTGTAAACATGGCGCCCGCTGGCACGTGCAGCGGGCGCCATGGCCGGCAGATCTTTGCTGTTCCAAAGAGCAGAGACCTGCAGCTAATTACCGTGACTGGCAATAATCCCGATCGCGGTAATTAAATGCTTTAGATGCCGTGACCAAGTGAGGTCACGCCATCTAAATGCGGAAAAACCCGGAAGCTCGTGCTTCCTACCAATGCCCCGTGTGGCCAATTCATGCATCGGTACTTGCGCTGAACACTTTCAGCCTCGCTGATGAGGCTTAAAGTGTTCGTGCTGCAATTCTTATTTTGGCCACCAGATGGCAGGCCATGATAAGAAATTAGCAAAATTGAGTTTAAATGGCATTTTAAAAATCCCTGATAGACCAAAACATAAAATAAAAAAACATAATTTATAGGCTCATATATGAGACACAAAATCATCACAAAAATAAAAAAATGTTAAAAATAAAAAAATATATAAAAGTTTGAATCACCTCCCTTTCCGTATAATTAAAAAATAAATACCTAAATAAGAATAAATATAAACACCATGGGTATCACCAGGACCGAAAACGCCCATACTATTAAAATAGAAAAAAAAATTCCAATATGGTGAATGGCGTAATGGAAAAAAGGGTCAAAATGCCCGATTTGCCATTTTTTCATTGCTTCTCTTACCCCAAAAAATGTCATAAAAAAGTCAAGCACACTCCAAAATTGTATCAATAAAAACTACAGATTGCTCTGCAAACAATGAGCCCCTAAACAGCTCAGTAGACATAAGTATAAAAAAGTTATGGGGGTCAGAATATCAAAGTTTAAATGTATTTTTACACTATTTAGGCTACTTTCACACTGGCGTTTTGAATTTCGTTTGTGAGATCCGTTTCAGGGCTCTCACAAACGGTTCAAAACGGATCAGTTCAGCCCCAATGCATTCTGAATGGATAAGGATCAGTTCAGAATGCATCAGTTTGCCTCCGTTCCAGGGCCGGACTGGGGATAAAAACCAGCCCTGGAAAAAGTTGCACACCAGCCCCACAGCATTGCGTCATTATTTACTTGTTTATAATAGGAGAAAGCATTAATTTTAAAACACGTGTGTAAACACGAATATGAACTTTGCCCCACAATAGCTCTTTTGTAGAACCCCCATAAAAACGTACAGTTACTTGACTTGGCCCTTGGGGATCTCGGACGCCACTCCAACACTTGGCCGGGGGCCCGGCGGAGCTGATGTTGTGCTTTATCCTAATGAGAAAGATTTCATAATAAGGATTTGGAGAAAGGGCAGAGGGATAGCAGAGCAGGGAGAGGCTGGTGCTGCTACTAGGGGGTCATACCATGGGGGAGTAATAAAGCCCCCCATAATGCCCCCCCCCCCCCAGTAGTAATAATTCTCCTTATAATATGCAAAACATACCCCTTTGTAATGCCCCCAGTTGAGCTAATGTTCCCATAATTTGCCAATATAAAATACCCCTTCTCAGTGCCCCCGTAGATGACCCCCATAGTGCTCCCCCCCTTCCCCATAGTACCCACCATAATGTGTCCCAGTATAAAATGCCCCTATACAGAGCCCCCATATAAAATATCTTCTTTTTAGCCTCAGTAGATGCCCCTATAGTGCCCCCCAATAATCTGCAGTAAGATGTGCCCCCATAGATGACCCAATCATGTGCCAGTAATAAGAGCCCCCCCACCATCATGTGCCAGTAGCCAGAGCCCCCCCATATCATGTGTCAGTAGCCAGAGCCCCCCATATCATGTGCCAGTAGCCAGAGTGCCCCCAATCATGTGCCAGAAATAAGAGCCCCCCCACCATCATGTGCCAGTAGCCAGAGCCCCCCCCGTATCATGTGCCATTAGCCAGAGCCCCCCCATATCATGTGCCAGTAGCCAGAGCCCCCCCCCATATCATGTGCCAATAGCCAGAGCCCCCCCCCATTATCATGTGCCAGTAGCCAGAGTGCCCCCATATCATGTGCCAGTAGCCAGAGTGCCCCCATATCATGTGCCAGTAGCCCTCCCATATCATGTGCCAGTAGCCCCCCTTATCATGTGCCAATAGCCCCCTTATGTGCCAGTAGCCCCCCTTATGGGCCAGTAGCCCCCCTTACCATGTGCCAGTAGCCCCCCTTATGTGCCAATAGCCCCCTTATGTGCCAGTAGTCCCCCTTATGTACCAGTAGCCCCCTTATGTGCCAGTAGCCCCCCTTATGGGCCAGTAGCCCCCCTTATCATGTGCCAGTAGCCCCCCTTATCTGCCAGTAGCCCCCCTTATCATGTGCCAGTAGCGCCCCTTATCATGTGCCAGAGCCCCCCCACCATAATGTGCCAGTAGCCAGAGCCCCCCATATCATGTGCCAGTAGCCAGAGCCCCCCCATATCATGTGCCAGTAGCCAGAGCCCCCCCATATCATGTGCCAGTAGCCAGAGCCCCCCCATTATCATGTGCCAGTAGCAGAGTGCCCCCATATCATGTGCCAGTAGCCAGAGTGCCCCCATATCATGTGCCAGTAGCCCCCCCATATCATGTGCCAGTAGTCCCCTTTATCATGTGCCAGCCCAGTAGTCCCCCCTTATCATGTGCCAGCCCAGTAGCCCCCTTATGTGCCAGCCCAGTAGTCCCCCTTATCATGTGCCAGCCCAGTAGCCCCCCTTATCATGTGCCAGCCCAGCCCAGTAGTCCCCCCTTATGTGCCAGCCCAGTAGCCCCCCTTATCATGTGCCAGCCCAGCCCAGTAGTCCCCCCTTATGTGCCAGCCCAGTAGCCCCCCTTATCATGTGCCAGCCCAGCCCAGTAGTCCCCCCTTATGTGCCAGCCCAGTAGCCCCCCTTATCATGTGCCAGCCCAGCCCAGTAGTCCCCCCATTATCATGTGCCAGCCCAGTATTGTACCTATATAAAAAAAAAAAGAAAAAGAAAACACTTATACTTACCTCCAGCAATGTGATGCGATGCAGGCCGCCTCTTCCGTCTGTGTCCCTCGCTATACGGCTCAGGCGACGCGATGACGTCATCGCGCCGCCTGCACCGGCCTCTGATAGGCTGCCAGCACTAGGCCGGCAGCCTATCAGAGGAACAGGAGGGGACACACCTCTCCCTCCTCTGCCGCAGCACAGGCATCTGTATTGCCGTCCTGAGGACGGCAATACAGATGACTATGGAGATGAGCGCTTCCACAATGGAGGCGCTCATCTCCTGCTCTGCCCTGCCGCCGGCCGCCCCCACTTGTCACCAGGGCCGCGGCCTTGCGGCACTCAGGCTTGCCGGCCTACCGAGAAATTTCCCGGTATCCCGGCAGGCCAGTCCGGCCCTGCTCCGTTCCGCCTCCACTCCGCTCTGGATGCGGACACCAAAACCCTGCTTGCAGCTGCTTGAGCCAAACTGATCCGTCCTGACTTACAATGTAAGTCAATGGGGACAGATCCGTTTTCACTGACACAATGTGGTGCAATTGAAAATGGATCCGTCCCCCATTGACTTTCAATGTAAGTCAGGACGGATCCGTTTTGACTTAGACTTTTTTTTAAAAGAATAATGCAAACGGATCCGTTCTGAACGGATACAAGCGTTTGCATTATATGTGCGGATCCGTCTGTGCAGATACCAGACGGATCCGCACCTAACGCAGGTGTGAAAGTAGCCTTAGACATAAAAAACCTATACATATGGGGTATCGATGTAATCGTACTGACCCAGAGAATGAAGGGTATGGGTCAGTTTTGCCGTAAACAAAATGCTCTGGGAACAAAACCCGTAAAACAGTGGAGGAATTGCATTTTTTTTTCCAATTCCACCCAATTTGGAATTTTTTTACCGCTTCCCACTACATTTTATGCCATAATTAATGGTGGCATTGAAAGTACAACTTGTCCCGCAAAAAATAAGCCCTCATACAGCCATGTGACCGGAAATATAAAAAAGTTATGGCTCAAGGAAAATGAAAACGCAAAAACGAAAAAACCTCCGGTATCCTAAGGCCCCTTTCACACGAGCGAGTTTTCCGCACGGGTGCAATGCGTGATGTGAATGCATTGCACCTGCACTGAATCCTGACCCATTTATTTCAGTGGGTCTTTGTACATGAGCGTTGTGTTTTTCACGCATCACTTCTGCGTCGCGTGAAAATCGCAGCATGTTCTATATTCAGCATTTTTCACGCAGCCCTGGCCCGATAGAAATGAATGGGATGCGTGAAAAACGCATTGCATCCGCGAGCAAGTGCAGATGCGATGTGTTTTTGACTAATGGTTGCTATGATATGTTGTTTGTAAACCTTCAGTTTTTCATCACGCGCGTGAAAAACACATCAAAACGCATTGCACCCGTGCGGAAAAAACTGAACAACTAAACGCAACCGCAGACAAAACTGACTGAACTTGCTTGCAAAATAGTGCGAGTTTCACTGAACACACCCGGACCTAATCAGTCACGCTCGTGTGAAAGGGGCCTAAGGGTTAACATTAGCCGCAGATTCCGGAACATAAAATACGTGTATACGGATTGCAAATATGCTCAAGTGAAACAGGCTTTCAGTGGTTATCGGTGCCTTCACATACATAGGTTTTGCTGCACTTTTGTAGTTTTAGTGACTATGGCTACTTTCACACTAGCGTTCGGGTGTCCGCTTGTGAGCTCCGTTTGAAGGGTCTCACAAACGGCCCCGAACGCATCCGTACTGCCCTAATGCATTCTGAGTGGACGCGGATCCGCTCAGAATGCATCAGTCTGGCAGCGTTCAGCCTCCGCTCAGCAAGCGGACACCCGAACGCAGCTTGCAGCGTTCGGGTGTCCGCCTGGCCGTGCGGAGGCAAACTGATCCGTCCAGACTTACAATGTAAGTCAATGGGGACGGATCCGTTTGAAGATGACACCATATGGCTCAATCTTCAAACGGATCCGTCCCCATTGACTTTCAATGTAAAGTCTGGACGGATCTGTCTGAAGCTACTTTCACACTTAGAAATTTTTCTAAACTATAATGCAGACGGATCCGTTCTGAACGGATGCAAACGTCTGCATTATAGGAGCGGATCCGTCTGATGAAACATCAGGCGGATCCGCTCCGAACGCTAGTGTGAAAGTAGCCTTTCTTTTGCACCTTTTTTTATGTTAAAAACACAAGCTCCAGATGTTAACTGAAGGTCTATGGGAAATATGAAATGCAGGACACACAAGCGTTTATTTGTTTGTTTTTTTTACTCCTGGTGTTTTTGTTAATTAGGTGGAGTCTTTGTCTTTCTGCAATGAATATAGGGAAAAGATCCCATGAAGAAAACGCTAGTAGTAGACACGGTGTACACAAAAAAAGGCAGAAAAACCTGCCACAAAAAGTGCAGAAAAATTAAAAAGGAATGCTTACACTTACAGTATTCTGGTGTTTTTCACTGGAAAAAAAAAGCCAATACAAAACGTATATATATAAGGACCCTAATGCTTTATTATTTAAAGGGAACCTGTCACCTGGATTTTGTGTATACACTGCGTGCAGAATTATTAGGCAAATGAGTATTTTGACCACATCATCCTCTTTATGCATGTTGTCTTACTCCAAGCTGTATAGGCTCGAAAGCCTACTACCAATTAAGCATATTAGGTGATGTGCATCTCTGTAATGAGAAGGGGTGTGGTCTAATGACATCAACACCCTATATTAGGTGTGCATAATTATTAGGCAACTTCCTTTCCTTTGGCAAAATGGGTCAAAAGAAGGACTTGACAGGCTCAGAAAAGTCAAAAATAGTGAGATATCTTGCAGAGGGATGCAGCACTCTTAAAATTGCAAAGCTTCTGAAGCGTGATCATCGAACAATCAAGCGTTTCATTCAAAATAGTCAACAGGGTCGCAAGAAGCGTGTGGAAAAACCAAGGCGCAAAATAACTGCCCATGAACTGAGAAAAGTCAAGCGTGCAGCTGCCAAGATGCCACTTGCCACCAGTTTGGCCATATTTCAGAGCTGCAACATCACTGGAGTGCCCAAAAGCACAAGGTGTGCAATACTCAGAGACATGGCCAAGGTAAGAAAGGCTGAAAGACGACCACCACTGAACAAGACACACAAGCTGAAACGTCAAGACTGGGCCAAGAAATATCTCAAGACTGATTTTTCTAAGGTTTTATGGACTGATGAAATGAGAGTGAGTCTTGATGGGACAGATGGATGGGCCCGTGGCTGGATTGGTAAAGGGCAGAGAGCTCCAGTCCGACTCAGACGCCAGCAAGGTGGAGGTGGAGTACTGGTTTGGGCTGGTATCATCAAAGATGAGCTTGTGGGGCCTTTTCGGGTTGAGGAAGGAGTCAAGCTCAACTCCCAGTCCTACTGCCAGTTTCTGGAAGACACCTTCTTCAAGCAGTGGTACAGGAAGAAGTCTGCATCCTTCAAGAAAAACATGATTTTCATGCAGGACAATGCTCCATCACACGCGTCCAAGTACTCCACAGCGTGGCTGGCAAGAAAGGGTATAAAAGAAGAAAATCTAATGACATGGCCTCCTTGTTCACCTGATCTGAACCCCATTGAGAACCTGTGGTCCATCATCAAATGTGAGATTTACAAGGAGGGAAAACAGTACACCTCTCTGAACAGTGTCTGGGAGGCTGTGGTTGCTGCTGCACGCAATGTTGATGGTGAACAGATCAAAACACTGACAGAATCCATGGATGGCAGGCTTTTGAGTGTCCTTGCAAAGAAAGGTGGCTATATTGGTCACTGATTTGTTTTTGTTTTGTTTTTGAATGTCAGAAATGTATATTTGTGAATGTTGAGATGTTATATTGGTTTCACTGGTAAAAATAAATAATTGAAATGGGTATATATTAGTTTTTTGTTAAGTTGCCTAATAATTATGCACAGTAATAGTCACCTGCACACACAGATATCCCCCTAAAATAGCTAAAACTAAAAACAAACTAAAAACTACTTCCAAAAATATTCAGCTTTGATATTAATGAGTTTTTTGGGTTCATTGAGAACATGGTTGTTGTTCAATAATAAAATTAATCCTCAAAAATACAACTTGCCTAATAATTCTGCACTCCCTGTAGAGCTGAGGACATGGGCTGCTAGATCGCCGCTAGCACATCCGCAATATCCAGTCCCCATAGCTCTGTGTGCTTTTATTGTGTCAAAAAAGATTTTATATATATGTAAATGAGGCTACTAATGTTTCCGGAGCCCAGCACCACCCCGCATCCTCCGAATCTCCTCCTTGCTCCCCGACGTCACAAAGCTAGAGCGCCGTAATCTTGCGATGCGCGAGCTAGCGCATGCGCAGTGTCGGCATAGTGGCTAGCTCGCGCATCGCGAGATTACGGCACTCTAGCTTTGTGACGTCGGGGAGCAAGGAGGAGATTCGGAGGATGCGGGGCAGTGCTGGGCTCAGAGTCAGAGAACGCAGGACTCATCTCTCAAGCATGGAGGAGACAGGACTCATCTAAGGTTCATTTACATATCTATAAAACAGTTTTTTTGACACAATAAAAGCACACAGAGCTATGGGGACTGGTTATTGTGGATGTGCTAGCGGCGATCTAGCAACCCATGTCCTCAGCTCTATACCCAAAATCCCGGTGACAGGTTCCCTTTAAAGATGTTGTCCAGAATTAGGAAAACATACCTGCTTTCTTTCCAAAACAGCACCACTCGTGTCCACAGATTATGGAGGAGATTTATCATCTCCTTTGCACCTGAAAAGTGGCATTAAAAAGTAGCATATTTTGCGTTTGCCATTTTATTACTGCAACTTTTAAAAAAATTGTTGCGTTTGTCACTTCTTACCACCACCCTTTTCACTTTTTAAAAAGGGAGCGTGGTGAAAGCGGAAAGGGGCCTGCAGCAGTGATGTTCGAGTCAATGGGTCCACGTCCACGATACAGGATTCACACGGCCGGTTAGCTTGCGGTTTTCAATATGGGCACGGACAGCCTACGATCATGTGAATAGACCCTAATCCTGGATAACTGTTTTAGCGACTAGATATTGCCACTATACCAGAGGAATAACCTGACAATCAGGAGCCCCACTGGAAAATAACAAAAACCTATAATACTGGTGTCTTCCATGTAGATAGATAGATATGAGATAGATAGATAGATAGATATGAGATAGATAGATAGATAGATAGATAGATAGATAGATAGATAGATAGATAGATATGAGATAGATAGATAGATAGATACGATAGATAGATAGATAGATAGATAGATAGATAGATAGATAGATAGATAGATAGATAGATAGATAGATAGATACTGTAGATAGATAGATAGATAGATAGATAGATAGATAGATAGATAGATAGATAGATAGATAGATAGATAGATAGATAGATAGATAACATCAGTAGCCAGCTAACATTTGGGAACTCTTATCTGGTACTCACGACTTCTTGAAGGATCCTCCTACAGTGCTGCCAACAAGGAGACAGAACTGCTGAGAGAAGAAGACCCATGTAATGTCCTGCAGGCTGCTGTGAGTCTGGCACCTTAGATCCAACAGTGTGGGTCCCAAAAACGCAATGCATAGTCCAAAGCTGAAGAAAACGCTCCAATAAGTGATGGTGGGTTGCAGGTTCCTCCTGAAGAGGGCGAGAAGGTTCTCATCCCACCACATCCTTCACTCTCCCAGACCCCTGAGCAGGGCAGGGGAGCTGGCACAGTCTCTCAGAACCTGGAGGGAGGGCAGAGCTGGAGATTATAATGCCAGGGAGGACAGGCAGGTTGTATGGAGCCTCACCTTCCTGCTCTGCTACAAAGGAAACGTCACTTACTTTCAAATACCTGTGTGGGGTTTGAACTTCCCTTTTCCTCCTTCCTTAGTATGGTTCCTTCACTTACTGTCTCAGCTCTGCTACACTGGCCGTCTCCTTTCTTCCTTCCTCCCGTTATTTGCTCTGGGGCTAAGTTCTTCAATTCTTGTTTTAAGCGCAGCTACTTACAAGAGGTGTGAGGAAGTAAGAGGAGCCGCCCAGGCATTGCCATGGGAGGGGGCACAGACTGCAGGGCACCGCATGTCTAGAACAAGACCTTAGTAGCTTTATATCTTCACTTGTTGATTTGGCACTTTTTACTTCAGACACATACATTATGGTAATAAAGTCACATGAAGAATTTGGGCTCTGCCACGACTTGAACGTTTAGATTGTATCTGGAGTTCTGCACCACAATGCCCATTGTTACATACACTGATGAGACTGTAGAAGATTCCCACCACCAGTGTTGGTCCCCTGCCATCTTTCAGGCTGAATTCACACACAGTTTCATTCTTTTCACAAAAAATGTTGAAATCCGCAATACCGCAGCTTTTTTTTTAGATAGCAATGTGGATGAGAATTCTGAAATTCTCATCCACTTCGCTGGTACCATACAATGCTGCAGTTCTGCTGCACGAAAATCTGCAGTTGCAGTTCCACAGCTATTCAGTCACATGTGAACTATTGTTGGGCGAGCATGCTCTGTTGAACACTAGTTCGGCTCGAGCATTGTGATGCTCGGCACATGGCAGTGTTCGGCCGAATACTGTGTGCGCTCGAGCGCGATGCTTGAGTCTCCTCCGCGCACATTTGTTGGCTGCTACGCACTAACATTCACTGTAATGCCGTAGCCATGTTAGTTGCTGGCATTACAGTAATTGGCTGGCTGGAAACTATAGCACCTGATGACACGTGTTCGGCTCATTATTAGTCAGGAAGAGCTGGAGAGCAGAAGGGAGAGATAATGTAGGGATTGAAATAACAATATTTTAGTTTTGATACTTGTTAAGGACTATTGTGTGTGGCAGCAATACATATTTTTAGTGCAACCTGCGCTAAATTGCTAAAACTCGTTAGAGACCCAAAAGTCCTTTTAAGGACTATAGTTGTATCTGGCAGCAATATATATTTTTAGCGCAACCTGCGCTAAATAGTTTGCAATTGTTTGGCCGCTGCAGACAGCGACATTATTTGCACTACATCTCCTGTCTAACGTGTGCGCAGCCTAAAAATATCTGTGACATCCAGTGCACTTTTTCTATAGACGGTGTCCGCTGCGGACAGTTACATTACCTGCGCTACATCTTCTGTATAACGTTAGTGCATCCGAAATATCCGTGACATTCATTCAGTGTCATTTTTTATTAGGAGGTGGTGACAGCGAAATGACTTGCTCTATACCTCCTGTTAAACGTGTGCGCATCCTAAATATCCGTGACATTCATTCAGTGTAATTTTTTTATAAGGCGGTGGTGACAGCGACATTACTTGCGCTATACCTCCTGTTTAATGTGTGCGCATCCTAAATATCCGTGACATTCATTCAGTGTAATTTTTTATTAGGCGGTGGTGACAGCGACATTACTTGCGCTATACCTCCTATTTAACGTGTGCGCATCCTAAATATCAGTGACATTCATTCAGTGTAATTTTTTATTAGGCGGTGGTGACAGCGACATTACTTGCGCTATACCTCCTGTTTAATGTGTGCGCATCCTAAATATCCGTGACATTCATTCAGTGTAATTTTTTATTAGGCGGTGGTGACAGTGACATTACTTGCGCTATACCTCCTGTTTAATGTGTGCGCATCCTAAATATCAGTGACATTCATTCAGTGTAATTTTTTATTAGGCGGTGGTGACAGCGACATTACTTGCGCTATACCTCCTGTTTAACGTGTGCGCATCCTAAATATTAGTGACATTCATTCAGTGTAATTTTTTATTAGGCGGTGGTGACAGCGACATTACTTGCGCTATACCTCCTGTTTAACGTGTGCACATCCTAAATATCAGTGACCTTCATTCAGTGTAATTTTTTATTAGGCGGTGGTGACGGTCTGGCAACGCTGCTGCAGCGCTTGCAATTGCCAGCTCACAGACCATTGTGAGACGTTGGCACGCGCTGGAACTCCACGTTCCACATGGCCAGGCTTTGTGAGCAGCAGAGGGCAGTAGTGGAATACCAGCTGCAACATGGTCGTTGCCTTTCCAGTCAGCTTCTGCTTTTCACGTGGGACGAGTGGGCATTGATGTCTGACCCTTTACGCAACTTTGAAAGGGGTTAATAAATACTGCGAATGGGGGACTGCTGAAACGGGTTAATAACTACTGTGAAGGGCCTTCAGTAGTTATTAACCCCTTTCAACAGTCCTTCATTCACACTGGTATTTATCAGACTTTTTTATAACTTATTTTTCTCCCCTTTTCACCCCGGCCCTGCCACAGCCCACAGCAACAGCAGCGCCGCCAGCCCAGCACAGTCTTTCAATTTCTTTCAGACCAGACACGGCTGAGACATAAAGCTGCATAGGTTACCACTTAACCCAAAACCACTACCTCAGCGAACTCTGTGGCCACGATGTGTGTGTGACGTCAGTGCGGTGCAGAAGGAACACAGTGACGACTGACATGTGCACTGCTGCAGCGGGCCCCCATCCCGGCCGGGCCCTCGGACCACGTCCGAAGTGCCCGACCGCTCAGTCCGCCCCTGGAGGCAGGGCAACACTCTCCAAGGCCTGGGACAGTTTTATGACACCCTGCCAGCACCCTCAACCTGATGCACGGCCTATTGTCACAAGGAGGGAACATTTTTGGAAGATGGTGAAGGAGTACGTAGCAGACCGTGTCAGCATCCTCAGTGATCCCTGTGTGCCTTACAACCATTGGGTGTCCAAGCTGGACACGTGGCACGAACTGGCGCTCTACGCCTTGGAGGTGCTGGCCTGCCCTGCCCCCAGCGTTTTGTCAGAGCGTGTATTTAGTGCTTCTGGGGGCATAATAACTGATAAGCGCATCCACCTGTCAACTGAAAATGCTGACTAGTTGACTCTTATAAAAATGAAGGCCTGAATTGTCCCTGACTTTTCTATTCCACCAGAGTAAAGTGGCTGAACATAAAGGGACTCTAAATGGGGCTTTTATGGTGTATTGAATACACTGTATTCCCATGCACCCCTTCCACCAGTAAAAAGGGTATATGGTTCAATCTCCCTTTTCTCGTCCTCCTCCTACTCCTCCATCATATCTACATGCTTATTAGGCTGCCCTCGCTCCTAATGTTTTAGAGGGTCAGCTCAGAAACGGGCCCTCACCCATAATGTTTTAGAGGGTCACCAGCAGGCCCTCACCCATAATGTTTTTAGGTTCACCAGCAGGCCCTCAACCATAATGTTTTAGAGGGTCAGCTCAGCAGCAGACCCTCACCCCTAAATTTTTAGATGGTCAGCTCGGCAGCAGGCCCTCGCCCACAAAATCTTTTAGATGGTCAGCTCGGCAGCAGGCCCTCGCCCATAATGTTTTAGATGGTCAGCTTGGCAGCAGGCCCTCGCCCACAAAGATTTTTAGATGGTCAGCTCGACAGCAGGCCCTCGCCCACAAAATTTTTTAGATGGTCAGCTCGGCAGCAGGCCCTCACCCCTAATGTTTTAGATGGTCAGCTTAGCAGCAGGCCCTCAACCCTAATGTTTTAGAGAGTCACCATTAGGCCCTTGCTCATAATTTTTTTGAGGGTCACCAGCTGGCCAGCAATCATAATTTTTCAAGGGTGTGTATGATGTCCTCCTTTATGTGTAATAAAGCGTGTATTGGAGTGCTGGTTCCTTTGAAATTTTTGGCAGCACTTGCACTTTATATACAAGTAAATATACAGGAGAGAATGTTTCCTAACAATTTTTCCTCTAAAATCGATTTTATCTTCGGTTTTGTGCGTATTATTGTCAGTCTGTAAAATTGGCGTACTACTCGGACAACATCGTTCCCAGCAGCGACCTGGGAGTCCAACATGCATCCAGACATCCTCCACATGCTGTTCCCGAACCATTTCAGTGGTGTTTCCATCAATTTCTGACCTTTTACTATGAACCAGACACCCTCCCCTCTTCAGAGCAGGGAGTGCCTGGTTTAATGCTTGGGTTCTCCCATTGACTTCCATTGTGCTCGGGTGCTCGGTAGAGCACCCGAGCATCCCGAGGTGTTCTACTCGAGCACCCGAGCACTTTGGTGCTCAACCAACACTAATGTGAACCCAGACTTAGGAAACATTAGAGGAGGAGGCACATCATAATATTAGTCACCTATTAGCACAGGATAGATGTGGAAAAAATGTCAAAGCTCATGCACACGGCCGTAGCGGTTTTTCAGTCTGCAAAACACAGATACTGGCTGTGCGCGTTCTGCCTTTACGGAACGTCCTGCCATCTATATAGCAGTCCTATAGAACATGTTCTATTTCTTAGCGGGTACCGCAGAATGGCACACTGTATGCTGCCTGCATCTTTTGCAACCCAATTGAAGTGATGTAGAATAACGTCCAGCATTTCTCTATTTTTCAAGAAATGCTTTAGAAGGAGCCCAACAAAATGTGCAAAGTTCGTGATGAAAGATAAAATTAGAAGGATTTAATTCTCATAAAAAGAAAGTTACAAAGTTTAGAAAGAGAAAAATATAGTACAGCGATAAGTCTTGAAAGGTTACAAGCAAGCAATTAAACAATTAAAATAAGTGAAAAAGCTTATCTCCCCAAAGTAACGTGTATGTGTGAATGTGTGTGTGTAGAGAGCAACAGGTGTCTGGTCAAAGAATGCTCTGCCTATGTCATGAAACAAAGCCACTTTATAGTCTAACTCTCCATTGAGGTGTATTGTATCCTAAATTTAGCATTGTAACAGACATATATGGTTAACAAGTAAAATCCCTTACATCATGGTTTTCTAAGTATACCTTATTTGTAAAGCTAATAATAATATGCTGAGAAGGAGAATTCCAAATCTTCCCAAATGCTATTGTCTTAACCTGTCAAAAATTGACACTTCAACACAAGTGCTGCCCTTGCATGGTCCTTGAAATACCCTATCCTACTAAAAAAGTGTTAGTTTATTATTTTACATTTCCCCCTGATTATGATTTGAAATATAAATCTTCAATCATAACCTCCTAATCTAACGCAATTACTCATCATTCGTATCTCATTCGTATCACATTCACTCATTGACCATGTTATAGCACTTGGTTGTTTGATCAATTTTTGATTCAGTATTCCATATAGAATTGGTATACTGAGTTCTTTTTAACATTTCTTTCAAAATGTTATCTCCTTTGTTAATTTCCTTCTTTATATTACTATATGTTTTCCTAATCCTATACATAACAAAAACTTGATAGATAATACACAAAAATATAATAATAAATATAATAATAATAGGATGGGATAACGTATTCTCAACTGCTGTTTGTGTAGAAGATTTTGACCACATATTTACAGATTTCTTCAATTTTCCCCACCAAGATGTTCCAGACATGATATTCCATTCATGTTCTATTTCTGATAATTGTCCTTGTTTATGATTAAATGCAATTTCTGCTTCTTTTATTTGTTCACTTAATATTTTTAAAAGACCTTTATCTTTTTTAATTTCTTTTGTCCACTCATCCCACGGAAATTTGTCAATTTGAGTGAGATTTAATTTCATTGGAAGGATTTTCAATTGGGTTGTATTTATGGAAGAAATATTGAGTCTTCCTAAATTCATAGAGATTGCTCTCCAGTCTCCTTCCAAACAATATAAACCCTTGGTTAAATTCTCAGGATGTACACAAGAAGAAAAGAATGCTACAACCTTTTCTTTCTCAGACATCACTTGTACACAAACTTTGTTTGGACCAACTTGAGTTACCAAATCATGAATTGAGTATACATTCTCAATTCGTGCATGGCAAGAAGTTTGATTATGGAAACAAGAATGATAAATCTCCTTATCTTGTTCCGGTAAACAGATTATTTTAGAAACAAAGTGTAAACATGAAGAAAGATCCAATTGTTCTATATGAGAACCATCATATGCAAATTCCGTATATTGCAATTGATAAAAAATCAACTGTGTTTTACTCACGGGAACTCCTAAAACAGTTACTGGAACTACCATTTGTTCTCTTCCAGCTACTGGAATCAATGAGGTCGCTTTACATGTGTTCTTATTACATCCTAACCACTTATTTACCCATAAATCTATGTGTCTCATACTATAATTATATTTCATAGGTAAATTTTCCAATAAACCAAGTGGAGTAATTCCACTTTGTAAAGCCTGAGCCATTATTTTTAAATTCGTAGAATATTCTATTTGGATTTCCATACATGCCCTGGCTACTTCTGACTCTTGTTCACTTTGGATCAAACCTAAAGTAACATCTTGAAGATGTGAAACAGAAGATCCTAAAACAACTACAGAATTAACAATCATTTTCTCTAAAAGTTGGTTTAGACTTTTCTGTACTTTAATTCCTTTCTTTTCCAGATAACCTATGGTTTTTAAATCTGATTGTAATGAATTTACATTCATTGTATTTACCAAGCTTCCAAAGGTACCTATTCCTCCTAAAATACCTTCTACTATACCTCTTTTAGTTCTGGTTTGCTTGGAAACACTCTTTTTAAACCATCTTTCTAAACCTTCCTCCATATTAGCAAGATGCTTTCCACATTTAGGATATTTTTATGATATTTTCCAGTCTGATATATTAAATGTCCACATTATGGTGACATGTTTACCATTCCTCAAAAGAGGCTTGGACTGGAAATGGTTAATCTGGAAAGGACTAGATGATTCAAATTTAACTTTGGTACAAATATTTTCTGTAGGTGACCATACAGTAACATTTACAGTTTCACATTGTTTATGGTTGTTTATAGTTAATATGCAACACTGATAAATTCCTGAATCTTTAGGAGATGGATGATCTTGATAAAATGTAAACTTTTTATCAAACCATTTCACATTCCCAGATTGACCTTTATGAATTACATTAGTTGGACCATTTGATAAACTACCTAAAAATACCTCTCCTTTAGTCCATGTTATCACAGATTCGGATGGAATCTCTAATCTTGTGCTGCATTTTAAATATAATGGATTAGTTTCTTCCTGAATATTTACCAATGTTGGAGAAACTTGAAGTTCGGGATTAATAACATTTGTTCCTATGAAGTTAATGGTTATGTTAACTACAACAGGTTCCCTAATTATTTGGAATCTCCAATTTTTGACCCAATCTTCATCAACCTTTCCTGTTATGGGAAGAATTGATGGATCCATTATTTTTACATAGTTCTGGGTTTGAAACCAAATTTCCTCTCGAGATTTTCCCACTTTTCCTAATGCTATCTTATCATTTGTGAGATCTCCGGACCATGTTGCTGGCTCATTTCCTTTTATCACAATACTCCAGTATAATACATCTATTGATGTACATTCCCATGAACCAGTTCTATTGTTATGTATGAATGTTCCTTGTAATTGTGTGAACTTTGGTTTGGGTCCTGCTGTTACATGTAATTCAATGTGTGTATCATGTCTGAAGTGTATTTCAATACAACAGCTAGCACCAAAACCCATACAAAGACTTCCGGAAATGTCTCTGGAATTGTCCTGAATTTGTTCTTCCAGAAAATCCTCAAGACGAAATCCTCTTCTTCTTCGTGCAAGGATTGAAGTCTCTTTGTCATGATTATTCTTTTTATCATCAAGGAATTCTGCGAACGTAGCAGTTGTAAATATCATCATCAACAATGACATTCCCATCATGAAACAGCTTTTCTGAAGACATCCTTGTTTGTTGTGGATTGTGTATAACGTGAAGAGTTTCATTCCCTGTGAAGAAAAGCAGTATCATTATTTTGGTACATACAATTTACACTGATCAACATGTACCCACAGTTTTTGTTGCCTGCGAGTATTCTTTGAAGCATTTGGTGCTCTTTGAACCAAAATCATTACTTTTCCCTTAGTGTCAATTATTTCGAAGGGACCTTCCCAATTGCTTTCCCAAGGTCCACTCTTCCTGAAGGTCTTAATCATTACAAAAGCACCTTTTACAAATTTAGAAGAGTGAGGTGGTATCATGCGTTGCATTTTAGATGCAGCATATGGAAGAATTGTATTTAAATTCTCCTGCAATAACTGTAACCACCTGGACCTTGCTATTGCATCTTCTTGAGGTGTAGACAAGAATGGTTCGTTTGGGAATATTAATGGCATTGTTCTTCCCGTCATTAATTCAAATGGAGTATACTGTGTTGTAGAGGAAACGGTTCCTCTTATACTCATAAGAACAAAGGGTACTGCATCAACCCATGTATTTCCTTTGTCTAATAAAATTTTTGCAATTCTTGTCTTAATTGTTCGGTTCATTCTTTCCACAATGCCTGCAGATTGTGGGTGATATGATACATGGAACTGTTGTTGTACTCCTAGAATAGCACAAACAGTTTGCATGATTTTTCCTGTAAAATGACTTCCTCTGTCAGAGGTAATCATTCTTGGGATCCCCCAAGTACAAAACACATGATTTACCAATGCCCTTGCTGTAGACAGAGCATCATCTTTCCTGACAGGTAAGATCTCTACCCATTTTGAAAATACATCCACCACCACTAATGCATACCTGAGTCCATGTTTACCTGAAGGTAGAGGACCAATGTAGTCTATCTGTAATGTAGACCAAGGACCATCAGCAGGTGCAATTCGTAGAAGTGGAGGTTTTTGTCCTTTAGGTCGTGGGTTGACTTGAGCACAAATGAGACATGACTGAACAACATCTTGGACAGTCCTCTCCATTTTGTCCCAATAAAATTTCTCTTTGAGAACTCCTAACAATTTTTCCTGACCCAAATGACCTAAACTCTCATGATTGTATTTGGTGAATTCCATTAGTAAATGTTTTGGGACAACAGGACGCAATTCCCCCTGACAGTCATGACACAAAACCCTGTTTTCACAAACAAAGGGAGGTTTTGGATCAACCTGAGAAGCTGCAAGGGACGAATCCTTCGCTTGTTCTTCTGCAAAAGAAGGAAAATGCGTGTCTGTTTTCCTCACTGGTAAAGCTTTCAAAGATTCAATTTCTTCCTTCAACTCTCCTGTCATAGCTGCTTCCTTAGCCAATGTGTCTACAGTGTTGTTTCCAATAACTAACTCATGTTCGCCTTTCTTATGTGCTGGGACTTTGACTATAGCATAGCTATTAGGATTTTTTGAAGCTATTTTGAATATGTCCTTGAGTGTATCACTATGAACCAGGACCTTGTTAGAGGAATCTACAAATCCTCTCCTCTCCCACACTGGTAAATAGTCTGTCAGTGATCTCACGACATATGAGCTGTCACTATAAATGACCAATGGATTCTTGTTTTCTTTCTCATCAATTGTCAGTACAGTCTTGACAGCTTCTAACTCTGCTCTCTGAGCTGAATAATGTCCTGGCAGTCTATGCTGAACTACATATCCTCTATCAGGATACCAGATAGCATAATCTGTATAATACTTTCCCCCTGAACAATATCTCGAACCATCAACAAATACTGGTTCATCACTGTTCTCTGCATCTCTCCTAAACAAGCTAGGATATGATTCATAAAATGTTTCTGAACATTCATGAGTTTTCCCTTCATACTGCATTAATTGAGGAAGTACATACTTGGCCTTGTGATCAATCTCAATTTGTTTTGATTATAAGGACAACAACCAATGTGCAAATCTTTGATTTGACACACCTGGGAGGTTTTTCTCAAGGAGAAGTTTTAGTGTGGAGTGGGGAGTCTGCAGAATGATTTTGTTAAATCCAACAATGTGTTCTGTTGCCTTAACAGCAAAATAAACACCCACCAAATGTTTTGCACAAATTTCAAACCCTTTTTCCACAGGTGTGAGAAGCTTAGAGAAATAGTCCAAAATCTGCCATTCTCCCCCTTGCAACTGCAAGAGTACAGCTGACACAGCCGTGTCTGAGGTGTGAACCTGCAAAGCAAAAGGTGCCTGAGTCATAGCTGTTGACAATGCTGGAGACTTTTGCATATCTCTCTTTAGAAGTTCAAATGCCTTCTGTTGTTCCTCTTCCCATGGTCCAAAAGAGTCATCATCATTATTTTTCAAGAGATCATAAAGAGGTTTAGCTTTTTCTGCAAAGCCTTCTATGAATTCTCTGGAAAAGTTTACCAGACCCAAGAAATGTCTCAGAGCCTTGTGTGATGTTGGAATGGGAAGAGACGCAATAGCTTCAACCCTTTCTTGAAGCGGCTGTCTCTTTCCATGACTGATTAACACTCCAAGATATCTCACTTCAGTCTGTAACAGATTGACTTTCTTGGTGTTCAATTTCAAACCTGCTTCATGCAACAATGAAAATAATTCTGCTAAGAGAGATAAATGCAACTCTCTATCCTCAGTGGCTAAAAGAATATCATCAACATATTGCAACAGACAATCGGGTCTTGAAAATTTGGACAATACTTTTGCAACTGCCTGATGAAATATGCTAGGTGATAAATGTGCTCCTTGAGGTAATCTGCAAAATACATATTGTTCATCCATGAAACAAAATGCAAACTTGTATTGACAGCTCTTTGCAAGAGGAATGCTGAAAAAACCATTACTGATGTCTAAAACAGAGAAAAACTTTGCCTTAGCATTCAGTCGTGCCATTATGTCATGAGTATCTGCAACAATGGGTGCCACATTTGGGGTATATTTATTCAGCAATCTTAGGTCCAATAACATTCGGTATGAACCATCAGGCTTCACAGTACACCACAGTGGATTGTTTGTTACTGAATTTGCCTTTCTAATGACACCTTGATCAAGCAGTTCCTGTATGATTTTAGACATGGGACCAATTGATTCAGGTGGCAATTTGTACTGCTTTTGCGGAGGAGGGTCTCTCCCCTCGACATTGACTAATACTTCTTTCATTGTGCCCACATCATTCCTGAATTGTGCCCACAAAGAAGGATTACATTGTACAATTTCTTTTAGAACTTCATCATCACCAGTTTCTGGCCACAAATGTTCAGAAGAAACAACTTTGGTTAGGCAAACAGTACCAACATGACTGTATTCAGTGGGATCAATGACTACAGGTTTAGATCCATCAATATCTTTCCAGATCACCTTATTTCCTAAGTCAATGACCCAACCCCATTTTTTCATTAGGTCAGTTCCTATGATGTTTTCAGAATTAGTACTATGCCAAATGTCTATTTCAGTTTTCAGATAGCCTGGTATTTCCAAATTAACATTCTGTGCTAAAGTTGCCTTAGTTCCGCTCTTTCCACTAAAACCAACAATTGTACAAACAGGTGCATTTGGAGTTAGAGGTAAATCCTGATTAGTCACACTTAATTGAGCTCCTGTGTCAATGAGAAATGTCACCTCATTGCCCTGTAAGGATCCCCTTACAAAAGGTCTCCCACACTCATCTAATGAAACTGGAGCTACTAATTCCAAAGGACGAGAGGTCATAGTTCGTCCTAGTCATGGGGAAGGTAATAATCCAGTTGTCTCCTCACTCTCATTACCATAAGATTTCCCCTTGTACGAATTATTCAATGTTAATTCTCTAATTTGTCCTATTAAAGGTGCATATGGTGATTGTGACTGATCCTGCTCTGGAGAAGGAGCAGTTGGCACAAAACCATTTTCTTTCCCTGCATTCTGTGACTCATTTTGGAATTTCCTACATTGCCATTTTAAATGTCCTATTTTTCCACAATAATAACAAGTAACTTGTCCTCTTTGAAATGACACCTTTCCTTTCTGTTTATATTGGTCTCTTTTCATGGGAGGGTTTGATTTAGGACGATTTGAATTTGTTACCTGATTTTCATCCTTTTTTTGGACTGCAGCAACTTTGACCCTTATACTACTTTGTTTTATCGATCTCCTTATTTGATCAATAAATGTTGCCGCTTCCTGTAACGTAGGCTTTCCTAGTGATAACTCCCTGGAGACTGGATCAAGATATTTGAACCGTTTTACAAATGACTTTATCATTGCAGTGGGTTCAGAATCATCCTCAATTTCCATGACCATTCTATACGCCTGTTCAAATTTTATCAAGAATGCAAATGGATCATCCTGTAAAGTTGTCTTTAACATGTCAAGGATTTCAAATGTAGGAGTAGATTCTCCAGTAGTAAATAAAAGTAGTTGCCTCAATCGATCTGCTGGGGAACTATGTATTATTTCACGCTCATCATTTGTTCTTGGCGTGGTCTTTAATCTCCTTGCCATATATGATGGAAGCCATAATTTAAATACTTTGTTTTTCTGTTCATTATTTAGATTGAACTTATCAGTATTAGATTCAAAGATATCAGCATTGTGAAATGCATCCATCTTATCAGTATAAGCTGGGATATCTTTACAAATTTTTATTAACTGATCATGTATTTTTAAATTTAACTTGGCTGCCCTGTCATGTAATTTCCTCCTCCTGACTTCTTCAGCCTCTATATCTTCATTTGCATCAGCTGGACTAGTGTCTGGAATGTAGGATGCACCCGTATCTATGCCACTTTTTGTAATAATAGAAACTTTTTTCGTACGATGGCATAATTTTGATATGAGCTGTGTCCTAGTTTCCATCTGATCTTCCAGATCTTCAATGTGTTGTGCCAAAATTTGACACTTTGGACAATCATTAAAATCATCCTCTTCTATGTGTTCCTGTGTATCTGTATCATGTGTGTCCTTATTATTCACACATATACTATGTGTCTGAGTCTGTGGCTGCCTGTCTTCAAGAACTAATGTGTTGAATATTTTCACCATATGTAATACATTCCTGAGCTTCTTCAGCAATTTATCCATACACAACAACTTTTTGTCAATTCTTATGTTTTCTTCTTCACATTGATTATATAAACTTGCCCATAATTGTGCATTAGTATGACTACTTACAACTTTAAACTCCAATTTACTTTTATCTGAATAAGAATTAAGAAATTCCATTACTTACTCAGATACCGTATCCTTGATGCTTCTTACGTCTTGTTTCACAGTCTATGGAAGGATCTCTGTGTAGTGTCCCCTTCTTACGTCTTCTTCCCACAGTCAATGGAAGGATCTCTGTGTAGTAAATTCTTTCCTCACAAGCCTCCGTCTGTATTACGTCTGGGAAGTGACACTTGCAACAGATGTGTGGCTCTTTTCTTCTTCTATGGGTTCGTTGTTGTTGTTTTTCTGAAGCTTGTAATAATAATAATTACTCTCTTGGGCCCACCTCTTTACAAACTGAAAGAATGCAACAAAAATCCGCTGGCTCGCCAATGTAGAATAACGTCCAGCATTTCTCTATTTTTCAAGAAATGCTTTAGAAGGAGCCCAACAAAATGTGCAAAGTTCGTGATGAAAGATAAAATTAGAAGGATTTAATTCTCATAAAAAGAAAGTTACAAAGTTTAGAAAGAGAAAAATATAGCACAGCAATAAGTCTTGAAAGGTTACAAGCAAGCAATTAAACAATTAAAATAAGTGAAAAAGCTTATCTCCCCAAAGTAACGTGTATGTGTGAATGTGTGTGTGTAGAGAGCAACAGGTGTCTGGTCAAAGAATGCTCTGCCTATGTCATGAAACAAAGCCATTTTATAGTCTAACTCTCCATTGAGGTGTATTGTATCCTAAATTTAGCATTGTAACAGACATTTATGGTTAACAAGTAAAATCCCTTACATCATGGTTTTCTAAGTATACCTTATTTGTAAAGCTAATAATAATATGCTGAGAAGGAGAATTCCAAATCTTCCCAAATGCTATTGTCGTCTCAACCTGTCAAAAATTGACACTTCAACACAAGTGCTGCCCTTGCATGGTCCTTGAAATACCCTATCCTACTAAAAAAGTGTTAGTTTATTATTTTAAAAGTGAATGGGTTCACATCCGACCCACAAAAAATGCGGATCGGATGCAGCCAAAAAACACGGTTGTGTGCATGAGCCCTTACAGAAGTGATTATACACTGACGAACAAAAGGGTAACAAGCAAAAGGGTGTTTTGAACTTTTGACTTTCAGGGTCCATATCTCACCATCCACTACAGCTTGGAACATGAGACTACCATCACTTTATAGACAATCATCTTGGCTATCTCATACATAAATTGGACTTGCAACTACTGTATTTAGCGTATGATTACTTATGCAGATTCTTGTCACGTAACTGCATTGTTACTGTTTTGCTCCTAATATTCTACATTTTATTTTGTTAGCATTTTGTAAATCCACCTTTGGCTTTCAACACTGCCTGAATCCTTCTGGGCATGCTCTCCATCAGAATCAAGCATGTCGTGACTGAAATCTATTCCCAAGTCTCTTCTACACGTTCCCAATGTTGGTGCATATTGGGTACGAATACAGCTTTTTCTTTAACTCTACCCACAAGTGTTCAATTGGGTTTAGGTCTAGGGGGGGGGGGGGGGGTGGGGGCAATCCAACACCTCTATTTCATTGACATTGAACCATTTCTTTGCCAATCTTGACATATGCTTCAGGTCTTGCTGGTCCTTTTCATACCCATAGTAACTCGTCTTGTAGGATACTCACATATAGCTCAGCATTGAGACCACCATTGATCCTGGTCTAGTATCCAATGCCTTTGGCTGTGAAAGAACCCCATATCATCAGGCTTCCTCCACCGAACTTGACAGTTCCTTCAATTTCTCCATCCGTTAGCCCCCTTTTTCCTTGTTTCTTCCAGACCCATTTTCACCCATCAGAGCCCAATCTATTGACTTTCATCTCATCACTCCAAATCACCAGTTTCCAATCTTCTACTGTTCACTATTCATACTTTTTTGAGCCAATATTAAAGTTGAGGCTTCGTCACCTTTTTTCAGGCTACCATTCCAGACTTGTGTAATGCACACGGTGCTTACATGGACGGCTGTGATCTCACTATTATGAAGCATACAAGCCACTTCCATTGCCGTGTTTGTCACACCAGAACTGATAGACCTTGTGATGAGCCGACTTGTTGACTCCGATATTTTACCTGGATGTCACATGATACAGTTTGGCAATTTTCTTGTCGCTATTGATGAGCTGGATGATGCTGTTTCTCTTTTCTTGGGAAATTTTCATCATGGCTGCTCCTGGATTCAAACTAGTGACCTTTCACTTGGAAATCAACCTAAAAACACACTGAGCTATTATGGAATATCAGAACAGGTTGTAATTTGTAGTATACAAGAAAAAAATAATTGTTTCACCACCAGGAACAAAACAGTAACAATGCAGTTAGATGACAAAATCTGCATATTGTGGGGTTTCACTCTGGTAGATAGGGTAAGTGGGCGCAGTACAGAGGCAAAATACAAGTTCTTAACTCAAAACTTCAGTGTTTATTCACACTTGAGGCAATTGCACAAAACAGCACGTAACTTTGCAGTTTAGGGGGCCTTTTTCCCCAGCATGCGGCTCTCAGCCCTCCAGCATGGCACAAAGCCTCAGATCCCCAAAACAGAGACATCTCTGCTGAGCCTAGCTGCCTATTTAAGGACAGCCAGGTGTTGCCAAAACCCAGACCGGCACTTAAACTCCGGTCCGGTATTTGACCTCACCTGGCTGGAAACCAGCCCAGCGGCACATGCTGGGAGGAAAATACCTGCCTTGCCAGACACAGCCCCTCACTGTGTCACATACCCCCCCTTTGTTCAATCCTGAGGGGGTGGACACATGCCAGACAATTCACTCGGGACAGGGCATCCGCGTTTCCCTGCAACCGGCCTGCTCTGTGTTCTACTGAGAACTTAAAGTTCTGCAGAGACAAAAACCATCTGGTAGACCCGGGCATTCCTATCTTTGGCCTGGCTCATCCACTTGAGAGGGGAGAGGTCAGTCACCAGGCGGAACTTTTTTCCCAACAAATAGTAGTGGAGAGACTCGAGTGCCCACTTGATAGCCAGCCACTCTCTCCTTACTATACTGTACCTGGTTTTGGCTGGGGTAAGCTTGCGGCTTAGGAAGACAATAGGATGCTCCTCCCTGTTGACTTCCTGAGACAGTACAGCACCGAGGCCTACTTCGGAGGCATCGGTTTGTAACACGAACTCCCTCTTGAAGTCGGGCGTCACCAAAACCGGTGACCCACACAGAGCCAACTTCAAAGCGGCAAAAGCCTCTTCCGCCCAATCATCCCAGCAAACCATAACTGATTTTCGTCCCTTCAAGAGCCATGTCAAGGGCACGGCTAGAATAGCAAAGTGGGGAACAAACCTCATGTAATAACCCACCATTCCCAGGAATTACTTTATTTGCCTAGTGGTGACAGGTTGGGGCCAATTCCATATCGCCTCTATTTTGTTCACTTTGGGTTTGATGACTCCACGCCTAATTACATACCCCAGGTACTTAGTCTCTTCTAACCCTATCGCACATTTTTTGGGTTTAGCGGTTAGGCCAGCTTTCTGAAGGGAGTCCACTACAGCCTGCATTTTGGGTAGGTGACTTTACCAGTGGGTACTGTGGATGACAATATCGTCCAGGTAAGCCGAAGCGCACCGACGATGTGGATAAAGCACAATGTCCATTAGTCGCTGAAAAGTGGCGGGGGTGCCATGCAGACCATAGGGTAAGACCTTATATTGATACAGCCCCTCAGGCGTGATGAAGGCAGTTTTCTCTTCGCAGCCTCTGTTAAGGGCACCTGCCAGTACCCTTTCGTGAGGTCCAAAACAGAAAAATACCGGGCTTGTCCTAACCTCTCGATGAGCTCATCCACCCGGGGCATGGGTTACGCATCGAATTTGGAAACCTCGTTAAGTTTTCGAAAGTCATTACAAAACCGCAGCAACGTCCCGCCCGGCTTGGGTATCAATACTATAGGACTGGCCCACTAATTTTTTTACTCCTCAATGATGTCTAGCTGCAACATAAGCTGCACCTCCTCTGACTGATATGGCTTGTCGCCGAGCCTCGGGTACCCGGTATGGTTTTAATCTGACTTTTGCCTGAGGCTCAGGGACAATGTCATGCTGGATTATGGAAGTGCGTCCAGGGAGGTCCGAGAACACATCCGTGTTCCGACTAACGAACTCTCTGGCCTCCTGAGTCTGTTTAGAGAAGAGGCTGTCAGCAATTTTACTGTGGCAGCTGCCTCTCTTGCATCAGACAGAGGAGCCGGTACCTCTTCTAGAAAACCCCGCCGCGGGCTGTCTTCTGTACAGGTTTCCCTATCTTTCCACGGTTTGAGTAAATTCACATGGTAAACCTGCTCTTGCCGCCCTGGCTGGTGTACCTTGTAGTTTACATCTCCAATTTTCTCGAGTACCTTGTGGGGCCCCTGCCACCTAGCCAGGAACTTACTGTCCACGGTCGGCACCAGAACCAAAATCCGATCACCCGGGTTAAAGTTTCGGACCCGAGCCTGACGATTGTAGACCCGACTCTGGGCTCGCTGAGCTGCCTCCATATGCTCCCTAACAAGAGGCAACACTGTCTCTATCCAATCTTGCATCTAGGTCAGTGGTTCTCAACCTTTCTAAAGCCGTGACCCCTTAATACAGTTCCTCATGTTGTGGTGACCCCCAACCATTACATTTTTTTCCTTGCTACGTCATAACTAATTTTGCTACTGTTATGAATTGTAATGTAAATATCTGATATGTAGGATGTATTTTTATTGCTACAAATTGAACATAATTAAAGCAGAGTAATTAATCACAAAGACATCCACAGATCCCCCCTTAAACAGTGCCATCCACAGATACCCCCTAAACAGTGCCATCCACAGATCCCCCTCCCCTAAACAGTGCCATCCACAGATCTCCCCCCTAAGCAGTGCCATCCACAGATCCCTCCTCCCCTAAACAGTGCCATCCACAGATCCCTCCTCCCCTAAACAGTGCCATCCACAGATCCCCCTCCCCTAAACAGTGCCATCCACAGATCTCCCCCCTAAACAGTGCCATCCACAGATCCCCCCCTAAACAGTGCCATCCACAGATCCCCCCCTAAACAGTGCCATCCACAGATCCCCCCTCCCCTAAACAGTGCCATCCACAAATCTCCCCCCTAAACAGTGGATGGCACTGTTTAGGAGGGGATCTGTGGATGGCACGCCCATCCACAGATCCCCCTACAGTGCCATCCACAGATCTCTCTCCCCGACGCTCACAGCAGTATATTTATAAACTAATCAGTAACTACTTTAACTTTAATCATTGCTCATTGCTGAGCTCTTTACTTGGATTATAATTTTTTGGATATGGGATATCTTACTTTGTCTTAGCTCCGGTAATAGCAGGCAGTGCGGGGGGCGGCGCTCACTCACTGACGTCACGCGCCTGCTCCTCCCACTAGGCGGCGCAGGCGCGTGACGTCAGTGAGTGAGCGCCGCCCTCCGCACTGCCTGCTATTACCGGAGCTAAGACAAAGTAAGATATCCCATATCCAAATAAATTATAATCCAAGTAAAGAGCTCAGCAATGAGCAATGATTAAAGTTAAAGTAGTTACTGATTAGTTTATAAATATACTGCTGTGAGCGGCGTGGCCCTGTATATTCTAACCCCCAGGCAACCGTCCCTGTCACCATGGGAACGCCTGGGGGTTAGAATATACCATCGGATTTGAGTTTTTACGATCTCACTGAGCTCGTAAAACTCAGATCCGATGGTATATTCTAACCCCCAGGCAAGCGTCCCCGTCACCATGGGAACGCCTGGGGGTTAGAATATACCATCGGATCTTCTGAGTTACTCAGCCGCAAAACAAGCACCTGCTCTGCTTGGCCCCGGGCCAGCTCGGTGCCCCAACCAGCTCGGGGCCCCAAGCAATTGCTTGTTTTGCCTGTCTGTTAGCGACGGGCCTGGACCTACAATAGGAAGCCTCAGGCGACCCCCCGGAAAGGGCCGATCGACCCCAAAGGGGTCGCGACCCCTAGGTTGAGAACCGCTGATCTAGGTAATGTACTCAATAACACTTCTATGTAGAGTGGGTTGTTGTTCCCACGCCTCTTTGGCCACGTCCAAGAGACCGCGAGGGTTTTTTCCATATAGCAGTTCGAAGGGCGAGAACTCAGGATGTCCTGATACCATTTTTTAAGACCGAGTACGAGTACCGCTACTTTTATTTAAGTACTCACCGATACCAATTACCGATACCAATTATGGTATAATGTTTTTACAACAAATTTCAATTTCATTTAGTCATAGGGAAGATTTATCAAACCTTGTACAAAGAAACAGCGGCGCAGTTGCTGATAGCAATGAAAAAAATTAACGCTCGAATTTGGTTGCTATGGACAACTGCTTTACTTTTCCTTTGTACAAGGGTTAATAAATAATTAAATAGGCATATAACAGTGTTTCCCAACCAGCATGCCTCCAGCTGTTGCAAAACTACAACTCCCGGGCATGCTGGTAGGTGTAGTTTTGCAACAACTGGAGGCACACTGGTTGGGAATCACTATTATATGCCCATTCCACCCCCACCTTATTTTATATTCACAGTTTGAACATGAAATGGAGAGAAATTAACTGAATTTCTCCTATATTTCATGCACCATACCCACCTGGCCTGCTGTAATCCTTCTCATGCGGATGCACCAGGGTACCGGGAGGAAGTGGCTTTAACTTCCTCCAAGTGCTAGGCAACCGCATGGGACTTGGGAGCCGCCGCACAGAAGTCCCGCCGCCACGCCGATCAGCTGGAACATGCTGCCGTCCCCACTCTGATCGGCTGGGAGCGCCGCCGCAGCCAACACGAAACCCGCCGCCGCCCCCCACCACTGATCATTTGGGACACGGGACCCGCCGCTGCACGGCCATCAGATATCGGCAGGGGTATCGGCGACATTTGCACAAGTACAAGTACTCGTGCAAATGTCTGGTATCGGTCCCGATACCGATACTGGTATCGGTATCGGGACATCCCTAGCGAGAACCCAGTAGAGACCTGGTGTACCTCTCGCACTGCAAACATGAGATAGGGCAGAAGAAGGTCCCAGTAGTTCCCATCTTTAGATACGACCCTTTTCAACATATTTTTTAATGTTTGGTTAAACCGTTCTACCAGACCATAGAAACATAGAAACATAGAATGTGTCGGCAGATAAGAACCATTTGGCCCATCTAGTCTGCCCAATATACTGAATACTATGAATAGCCCTTGGCCCTATCTTATATGAAGGATGGCCTTATGCCTATCCCATGCATGCTTAAACTCCTTCACTGTATTTTCAGCTACCACTTCTGCAGGAAGGCTATTCCATGCATCCACTACTCTCTCAGTAAAGTAATACTTCCTGATATTACTTTTAAACCTTTGCCCCTCTAATTTAAAACTATGTCCTCTTGTAGCAGTTTTTCTTCTTTTAAATATTCTTTCCTCTTTTACCTTGTTGATTCCCTTTATGTATTTAAAAGTTTCTATCATATCCCCTGTGTCTCGTCTTTCTTCCAAGCTATACATGTTAAGGTCCTTTAATCTTTCCTGGTAAGTTTTATCCTGCAATCCATGTACTAGTTTAAAAACTGTCAAGATAGGGAGGCTCAACACTTAGATGGACAGATAGCGGTGGGTTCACTGCTTACTGGTTCACCCACCCAGTTAAGAGTAAAAATGTAGCAAAGGAAAACAGCAGGCACACCACCTTCTGGAAAAATTGTGGAACACTAAAAATACTGTATTTGAAAATTTGAAAATGTATTCAATTATAAACACTTCAATAGTGCAGGATATCACACAATATATAAAAAGGCCAGTATACATAAAAACACTCAATAAAAATACATTCAAATAAGATACAATAAATGAAACTCCTAAATAAAATGTCACTAAATGACCAAGCAAGGAATGTCACTAAATGACCAAGCAAGGAATGTTCAGCGGTAGCACTCTCAACTAATGCAGAATCTGGTATATGCAGTCTCCTGAAATAAAGCAATGTCCAGCTGTAGCAAAGGTAAATGCACTCCACTTTTCATACGCTGCCCATTAGCGTCTGCATAGATAGTTACTAAACTTAATCAAATTGTCTCCATGAGACTCTTACCACTCCATAGTATCAGTTGCGTTGGTGTATCCGCAAATTTTATACCATCCACTAATTTGCGGATACACCAACGCAACTGATAATACGGAGTGGTAAGAGTCTCATGGAGACAATTTGATTAAGTTTGGTAACTATCTATGCAGACGCTAATGGGCAGCGTATGAAAAGTGGAGTGCATTTACCTTTGCTACAGCTGGACATTGCTTTATTTCAGGAGACTGCATATACCAGATTCTGCATTAGTTGAGAGTGCTACCTCTGAACATTCCTTGCTTGGTCATTTAGTGACATTCCTTGCTTGGTCATTTAGTGATATTTTATTTAGGAGTTTCATTTATTGTATTTCATTTGAATGTATTTTTATTGAGTGTTTTTATGTATATTGGCCTTTTTATATATTGTGTGATATCCTGCACTATTGAAATGTTTATAATTGAATAAATTTTCAAATTTTCAAATACAGTATTTTTAGTGTTCCACTATTTTTCCAGAAGGTGGTGTGCCTGCTGTTTTCCTTTGCTACATGTACTAGTTTAGTAGCTCTTCTCTGAACTCTCTCCAAAGTATCAATATCCTTCTAGAGATATGGTCTCCAGTACTGCGCACAATACTCCAAATGCGGTCTCACTAGTGCTCTGTAAAGCGGCATGAGAACCTCCCTCTTTCTACTGGTAATGCCTCTCCCTATACACCCAAGCATTCTGCTAGCATTTCCTGCTGCTCTATGACATTGTCTGCCTACCTTTAAGTCTTCTGAAATAATGACCCCTAAATCCCTTTCCTCAGATACTGAGGTTAGGACTGTATCACTGATTTAATATTCTGCTCTTGGGTTTTTACACCCCAGGTGTATTATCTTGCACTTATCAACATTAAATTTTAGTTGCCAGATTTTTGACCATTCCTCTAGTTTTCCTAAATCCTTTTCCATTTGGTGTATCCCTCCAGGAACATCAACCCTGTTAAAAATCTTTGTGTCATCAGCAAAAAGACACACCTTACCATCGAGGCCTTCTGCAATTTCGCTGATAAAGCTATTAAACAATATGGGTCCCAGAACAGATCCCTGAGGTACCCCACTGGTAACAAGACCATGGTCTGAATATACTCCATTGACTACAACCATCTGTTGTCTGTCCCTCAGCCACTGCCTAATCCATTCAACAATATGGGAGTCCACGCACAAAGACTGCAATTTATTGATAAGCCTTCTATGTGGGACAGTATCAAAAGCCTTACTAAGGTCCAGATAAGCGATGTCTACTGCACCTCCACCATCTATTATTTTAGTCACCCAATCAAAAAAAATCTATAAGATTAGTTTGACATGATCTCCCTGAAGTAAACCCATGCTGTTTTTCATCTTTCAATCCATGGTATTTTAGATGTTCCACAATCCTCTCCTTAAGTATGGTTTCCATTAATTTCCCCACTATTGATGTCAGGCTTACTGGCCTATAGTTGCCCGATTCCCCCCTACTACCTTTCTTGTGAATGGGCAGAACATTTGCTAATTTCCAATCTTCTGGGACGACTCCTGTTGCCAGTGATTGGTTAAATAAATCTGTTAATGGTTTTGCTAGTTCAGCGCTGAGCTCTTTTAATAGCTTTGGGTGTATCCCATCAGGCCCCTGTGACTTATTTGTATTAATTTTAGATAGCTGACTTAGAACCTCTTCCTCTGTAAAGACACATGCATCAAAAGATAAATTAGTCTTCTTTCCTAACTGAGGTCCTTTTCCTTCATTTTCCTTTGTAAAAACTGAACAGAAGTATTCATTGAGGCAGTCAGATAGTTCTTTATCTTCTTCCATATACCTTCCTTCTTTTGTTTTTAATTTGGTAATTCCTTGTTTTAGTTTCCTTTTTTCATTTATGTATCTGAAGAATGTCTTATCGCCTTTTTTAACTGACTGAGCTACTTTCTCTTCTGCCTGTGCTTTAGAAGCTCTTATAACTTGTTTTGCCTCTCTCTGCCTAATCTTATAAATTTGCCTGTCATCCTCGTTTTTTTTATTTTTATAATTACTAAATGCTATCTTTTTGTTTTTACTGATTTTGGCCACTTCTGCTAAGTACCACAGTGGTCTCTTCCTTTTTTTGCGTTTACTGACAAGCCTAATGCAATTTTCTGTTGCCTTCAATAGTGACGCTTTTAAGTAGTCCCATTTCTCCTGGACTCCATTGAAATTGTTCCAATCTGATAGGGACTCGTATACCACTAATCTAATTTTAGAAAAGTCAGTTTTTCTAAAATCTAAAACTTTTGTTTTTGTGTGGTGTGACTCAGTCACTGTACTTATAGTAAACCACACTGACTGGTGATCACTAGATCCCAAGCTTTCCCCTACAGTAATATCAGATACAAAATTCCCATTTGTGAATACTAAATCTAAAATGGCCTCCTTCCGAGTTGGCTCCTCAACTACTTGCTGTAGAGATACTGCCAGTAGGGAATTTAGAATATCTGTACTCCTGGCAGAACTAGCTATTTTGGTTTTCCAGTTTACATCAGGAAGATTAAAGTCTCCCATAATGATAACTTCCCCTTTCAATGTCATTTTAGCTATTTCCTCAACTAGTAGATTATCTAATTCTTTGACTTGGCTAGGTGGTCTATATATCACACCTACACGAGTTACCTTATGATTATCAAGCTCCAAGTAACCCAAACTGACTCTAAATTGGTCTCGCTAACTTGTATCAAATTAGATTTCATGCTATCTTCCACATACAGGGCCACCCCTCCCTTCTTCTTGCCTTCTCTGTCTTTCCTGTATAGAGAGAACCCTGGTATTGTTATATCCCAGTCATTACTCCCATTGAACCACGTCTCAGTAACAGCCACTAAATCTATATTCTCAGATGCCATTATAGCCTCAAGTTCATTGATCTTATTCCCTAAACTGCGAGCATTTGTAGACAAGAATCTGAGCTTGTCATTTCTTAACCTTTGCGCTACTGGCATCCTCTGGCATTGTTCCGGGGGGCAGTCAGACTGCTGGATTATCACTCTTTTGCCCCCCTTTCCTAGTTTAAATGCTCCTTAGAAATACTTGGAACTGTTCACTGAGGACATTGGTTCTCTTGAGAGAAAGATGCAAACCATCTTTCTTGTACAGTTCTTTTCCATTCCAACGAGAGCTAACATGAGACACAAAGCCAAACCCTTGTTTCATACACCATTCACCAAGCCATACATTGAATTCCTTAATGCGCATCTTCCTGTCATGCTGAAGGTTATGCACAGGCAAAACTGCAGAGAATGAAAAAGGTGATGCAACCTCCCGTATATCATTTCCAAGTGTGTGAAAAGCTTCCTTCACCTCATTGCAAGCCAGATCATTTGTCCCAAGATGGACAATAACATCCACCTCCCTTTCCTGCTTTGCTTGCCTAACAATATTAAGGATCCGTCGTCTATCCCTGCTAGCGGTAGCACCAGGGAGACATCTCACAACACCATTTTCCTCAAACTTCACACCTCTTATGATGGAATTGCCCACCAACAGCTGCTTACTATTAGTCATCACCTTATCCTTTTTGTCTTTGGCTGCAGTCTTGCATACTTTAGGCATGGGAGATGAATGTTTCTCACCCACTGTGCTTGAGCCATCCTCCATATTGCTCTTGCACTCTGAAAGTGCTGCAAATGAATTATGGAGAGCCACAGACTGTGGGACATGTCTTCTATCAACAACTCTCAGTCTACCAGAACCTGCAGTAACCCATCTTCCATTTCTAGGGGGCCTCTGTGGCAGTGGCATTGCAACGTTCTCAGCCTGAGTTTGTTTAACGGTTAATTTACAAATCTCAGATTTTAAAAATGCAATTTCCTGCTGCATTATGGAGAGCTGTCTACAGATCAGACAGCATCCAAACCTCTGAAGAGTGAAACCTGAAATAAAAGCACAACAATTCCTGCACAGAACCAGGTCTGCCATTTTAAAGAGGGGAAAGATTATAAACAAACAAATCTTACTTGTTTAGATTGTAACCACCTCCAGATTACCTCCTGAGTATCTCCTGAATATCTCCAATGCACTTATAAAAATCATCACTTGGAAAAAGCAGCAAGCTATAATTAGGCAAGCTAATACTATGTGGCTATATATACACACACACTCCCACAAAAGCTCCCCCCACAACAACAAATTTAACACCTTAATCACCTATGCTCATTTGCAATCAGACAATAGTGATAACCTGTCTAACAAATTCCTCACCTGTTTTGAAACACAGTGTCTGGGTATCCACCAGAAACACCGCTGAAGTTCTGCTACAGTGTAAAAGCCCTGAGTTAGTCTAAGTTAGTCTCCTGACTATCTCCAATGCACTTATAAAAAAAAAACACTTGGAAAAAGCAGCAAGCTATAATTAGGCAAGCTAATACTATGTGGCTATATTTACACACACTCCCACAAAAGCTCCTCCCCCAACAACAAATTTAACACCTTAATCATCTATGCTCATTTGCAATCAGACAATAGTGATAACCTGTCTAACAAATTCCTCACCTGTTTTGAAACACAGTGTCTGAATATCCACCAGAAACACTGCTGAAGTTCTGCTACAGTGGAAAAGCTCTGAGTTAGTCTAAGTTAGTCTCCTGAATATCTCCAATGCACTTATAAAAATCAGCACTTGGAAAAAGCAGCAAGCTATAATTAGGCAAGCTAATACTATGTGGCTATACATACACACACTCCCACAAAAGCTCCCCCCACAACAACAAATTTAACACCTTAATCACCTATGCTCATTTGCAATCAGACAATAGTGATAACCTGTCTAACAAATTCCTCACCTGTTTTGAAACACAGTGTCTGGGTATCCACCAGAAACACCGCTGAAGTTCTGCTACAGTGGAAAAGCTCTGAGTTAGTCTAAGTTAGTCTCCTGACTATCTCCAATGCACTTATAAAAATCAACATTTGGAAAAAGCAGCAAGCTATAATTAGGCAAGCTAATACTATGTGGCTATATTTACACACACTCCCACAAAAGCTCCTCGCCCAACAACAAATTTAACACCTTAATCACCTATGCTCATTTGCAATCAGACAATAGTGATAACCTGTCTAACAAATTCCTCACCTGTTTTGAAACACAATGTCTGAGTATCCACCAGAAACACTGCTGAAGTTTTGCTGTTTTGAAACACAGTGTCTGAGTATCCACCAGAAACACAGCTGAAGTTCTGCTACAGTGGAAAAGCTCTGAGTTAGTCTAAGTTAGTCTCCTGAATATCTCCAATGCACTTATAAAAATCAGCACTTGGAAAAATCAGCAAGCTATAATATCAGATATTGGCAGTGGTATCGGCGACATTTGCACAAGTACAAGTACTCGTGCAAATGTCTGGTATCGGTATTGGGACATCCCTAGCGAGAACCCAGTAGAGACCTGGCGTACCTCTCGCACTGCGAACATGAGATATGGCAGAAGGAGGTCCCAGTCCTTTCCATCTTTAGATACTACCTCTTTCAACATATTTTTTAATGTTTGGTTAAACCGTTCTACCAGACCATCAGTTTGCGGATGGTAAACGTCCGTCCGTAGTTTTATGTGCAGCAACTTACAGAGTTCCCTCATCACCTTGGAAATAAAAAGTGTCCCTTGGTCGGTCAGAACCTCTTTATGTAGTCCTACTAGGTAAAACATCTCCATTAACTCCTTAGCTATGAGTTTGGCCGAGGTATGTCGCAGTGGCACCGCCTCCGGGTACCGAGTGGCGTAGTCTAGAATGACTAAGATGTGTTGATGCCCTTTGGCGGACTTCGGTACTGGACCTATGAGCTATTCGGTCAAACTGTACTTCGATAATCGGGAGAGGTACTAGGGGTCTACGGAAATCTATTACCCTAAATCTGGAGTTTACAGAAACACCCCATGTGTGCTCAAAAATTGATGTATGGGCACACAGCAGGCTTCAGAGTGAAAGGAGCACCTTATGGCTTTTGGAGAGCGGATTTAGCTGGAATGGTAATTGGGAGCTATGTTGCATATGAAGACAACCTCAGGTGGCCCTAAAGTGGAAACCCCCAAAAAGTGACCCTATTCCCTCAAGGAATATGTCAAGGTGTGTAGTGAGCACTTTGACCCAGCAGGCGTTTCACAGAATTAGGAAACACTTAGCTGTAAGAAGGAAAAATAAAATAAAAAATCCAGAGACAGTTGCTTTACACCCACATTTTTCACTTTCACAAGGGGTAATAGGACAAAATGCACCCCACATTTTGTTCCCCATTTCCCGCCGAATACAGCAACACCCCATATGTGCTCAAAAATGATGTATGGGCGCACAGCAGGGCTCTAGAGTCAAACAGCAAAATATGGATTTTGCTGACCTGAATTGGCAGACATTGATTTTAAGTGCCATCTTGCACTTAAAAGATTCCTGAGGTCCCCAGAAATTAAAAACCCCAAGAAAGGACCCCATTTTAGAAAGAGCACCCCCATACGAACATTTTAAGTGGTATAAAGGGTACTTTTCAGCAAACAGGTGTTTCACAGAAGGCAGAGACGCTTGTTAAAGGATTTCAAAGCACACATTTGTGAAAAAAAATAATTACTAGCAGACCCCAATTTTTTTTCACAAGGGGTTAAAGGAGAAAATCCACCCCAGTATGTGTTCCCCATTTTCTCCCCATTCAGGAAACACCTCATATGTGCTTGTGGCCTGCTGAATGGCGCACAGAGCAGGGCTCTAGAGGCAAAGTGCAAAATATGTTTTTGCAGACTTGAATAAACAGACATGGATTTTAGATGCCATGTCGCATTAAACAAATTCGTGAGGTCCCCAGAAATTAAAAACCCCAAGAAGGGACCCCATTTTGGAAAGAGCAGCCCCGTGCGAACATTTTAAGTGGTAGAAAGGGTACTTTTCAGCAAACAGGTGTCTCATAGAAGGCAGAAACACTTGTTAAAGAATTTCAAAGCACACAACATTTGTGAAAAGAAATTATTACTAGCAGACCCCAATTTTTTTTCTTTCACAAGAAGTTAAAGGAGAAAATGCACCCCAGTATGTGTTCCCCATTTTCTCCCCATTCAGGAAACACCCCATATGTGCTTGTAGTCTGCTGTATGGTAGTGTTGAGCATAAATATTCGAATAACGAATATATAGTGCTATATATTCGTTATATAGAATATTCGTAATTTTTTTCCATCTGAACACATGATTCCTCCCTCCTTCTTGCTTGTGGGCCAATAAATCATTGGCCCACAAGCAACTTAAGCAGGGAGGAATGACTTCAGATGAAAAAAATGACGAATATTCTAAAAAACTAATATATAGCACTATATTCAATATACACTCACCTAAAGAATTATTAGGAACACCATACTAATACGGTGTTGGACCTCCTTTTGCCTTCAGAACTGCCTTAATTCTACGTGGCATTGATTCAACAAGGTGCTGATAGCATTATTTAGAAATGTTGGCCCATATTGATAGGATAGCATCTTGCAGTTGATGGAGATTTGAGGGATGCACATCCAGGGCACGAAGTTCCCGTTCCACCACATCCCAAAGATGCTCTATTGGGTTGAGATCTGGTGACTGTGGGGGCCATTTTAGTATAGTGAACTCATTGTCATGTTCAAGAAACCAATTTGAAATGATTTGAGCTTTGTGACATGGTGCATTATCCTGCTGGAAGTAGCCATGAGAGGATGGATACATGTTCTCATTCTGTTTACGCCAAATTCGGACTCTACCATTTGAATGTCTCAACAGAAATCGAGACTCATCAGACCAGGCAACATTTTTCCAGTCTTCAACAGTCCAATTTTGGTGAGCTCGTGCAAATTGTAGCCTCTTTTTCCTATTTGTAGTGGAGATGAGTGGTACCCGGTGGGGTCTTCTGCTGTTGTAGCCCATCCGCCTCAAGGTTGTGCGTGTTGTGGCTTCACAAATGCTTTGCTGCATACCTCAGTCAACGTTGCTCTTCTATCAGCTTGAATCAGTCGGCCCATTCTCCTCTGACCTCTAGCATCCACAAGGCATTTTTGCCCACAGGACTGCCGCATACTGGATGTTTTTCCCTTTTCACACCATTCTTTGTAAACCCTAGAAATGGTTGTGCGTGAAAATATATATATGTATTGTGACACAGTAAGGGGCTGTGTACATGTGCATTGGTTTTCACGCATCACTTGTGCATTGCCTGAAAATCGCTGTTCTATATTCTGCAATTTTCACGCAACGCTGGCCCCATAAAAGTGAATGGAGTTGTGTGAAAATCGAATCCGCAAGCAAGTGCGGATGCGAAGTGTTTTTCACAGATGGTTGCTAAGAGATGTTTGTAAACATTCAGTTTTTTATCACGCGCAAAACGCATTAAATCGCATTGCACCCGCGCGATAAATACTGAACAACTGAACACAATCGCAAACAAAACTGAATGGACTTTCTTGCGAAATCGCACAGTTTTCACTGAACGCATCCGCAATGCATCCGGACCTAATCCGGACACGCTCGTCTGCAAGGGGCCTAAAGGGAGTTGTATGGGGAGGCAGGTATTTTCCTCCCAGTGTGTGCTGCTGCTGGACTGATTAGCGGCCAGGTGGGGTCAAACACTGGACTGGATCTCATGTGCCAGTCCTGGGTTTTGGCAACATCTAGCTGCCTTTAAAAAACAGCTGGGTTCAGCAGAGAAGATCTCGGTATTGGGTTCTGAGGCTTGTGCCGGGCTTGGAGGGATGAGACCAGTGTGAGGGGAAACAGGCCGCCTAAAGCCTGTTCATGGACTCTTTGAGGCAGAACTGCCAGCAGGGTGTGAACTAACACCAAAACCACAAGGTGACTTTTTGTGTGGAATGTGACTTTCTTTTATGAACTTGCCAAGAGTGTGAATAAGCACTGAACTGTTTGATTTAAGAACAGTTTTTTTCCCAGGGCCGGTGTAAGGATTTTTTCCATTACAAGCAAAGCTACATTTTGGCGCCCCTAACCCCCTCCCGCCCCTCGCAGCTCACCTGGCCCTGGTCCCGTCTGCAGCAGCTGGCGTCTCCTCTGTGTGGTTCTGGTATCTTCTCTCTGCTTCAGACAATCGCTGGTTTGAGGACCGTATTTTTCGTCCTCTAAGATGCACCGGCCCATAAGACGCACCTAAGTTTTAGAGGAGGATAATAAGAAAAAAATAAATTCCATTACACCTCAGGTCAGACCAGCAATCAGACCCCCAATGTTAATCAGACCTCAGCTCACAGCCCCAATCAGACCCCCAGTGTTAATCAGACCTCAGATCAGACCCCCAATGCCTCAGATCAGCCCCCCATGTCAGCCATCATGCCCCCCATTGTCAGCCATCATGCCCCCCATTGTCAGCCGTCATGCCCCCATTGTCAGCCATCATGCCCCCCATGTCAGCCATCATGCCCCCATGTCAGCCATGAGTCCCCCCATTGTCAGCCATGAGTCCCCCCCATTGTCAGCCATGAGTCCCCCCCATTGTCAGCCATGAGTCCCCCCCATTGTCAGCCATGAGTCCCACCCATTGTCAGCCATGAGTCCCCCCCATTGTCAGCCATGAGTCTCCCCCATTGTCAGCCATGAGTCCCCCTATTGTCAGCCATGAGTCCCCCTTGTCAGCCATCATGCCCTCATGTCAGCCATCAGCGCAACTAAAATAGAATAAAATAACTTACCTCTCCTTCTTCTTCCTGGTTATCGGCTGTCAGCTGTGAAGGCTGCGCACAGTGAGGTCACATTGTGTGCAGCCCTTTACAGCAGACAGCCGAGAGGAGGACCAGGAAGCGGTGAGTACAGATGAAGCGCTTCCAAAATGGAAGCGCTTCATTAGTGTTCGCCCCATAAAACGCAGAGGCATTTCCCCCCCCCCCCCCCTTTGGGGGGGGGGGGGGGAAACTACGTCTTATGGGGTGAAAAATACGGGGTATTTAAAAAAAAGTTTCATTTTTCAGCACCCCCGTCTCTGCGGCAGTCCGGGGGCACACGTGAACTAGCGGCAGGACGGAACCGACAGGCTGTTCACCCTTCAATCTACACAACAAAAATATAAATGCAACACTTTCAGTTTTGCTCCCATTTTGCGTGGGTGAGCGGTTTGGTGACATGAACGTTGTGGATCGAATGGCCCATGGTATGGGCAGGCGTAAGTTATGGACATTGAACACGGGTGCATTTTATTGATGGCATTTTGAATGCACAGAGATACCGTGACGAGATCCTGAGGCGTATTGTTGTGCCATTCATCCACGACCATCACCTCATGTTGCAGCATGATAATGCACGGCCCCATATTGCAAGGATCTGTACACAATTCCTGGAAGCTGAAAACATCCCAGTTCTTGCATGGCCAGCATACTCACCGGACATGTCACCCATTGAGCATATTTGGGATGCTCTGGATTGGCGTATACGCCAGCGTGTTCCGGTTCCTGCCAATATTCTGCAACTTCGCACAGCTATTGAAGAGGAGTGGACCAACATTCCACAGGCCACAATCAACAACCTGATCAACTCTATGCGACAGAGATGTGTTGCACTGCGTGAGGCAAATGGTGGCCACACCAGATACTGACTGGTTTTCTGCCCCCAGTAAGGCAAAACTGTGTACATTTCAGAGTGGCCTTATTGTGGGCAGTCTAAGGCACACCTGGGCAATATTCATGCTGTCTAATCAGCACCTTCATATGCCACACCTGTGAGGTGGGATGGATTATCTCGACAAAGGAGAAGTGCTCACTAACACAGATTTAGACAGATTTGTGAACAATATCTGAGAGTAATGGGTCTTTTGTGTATGTAGAAAATGTTTCAGATCTTTGAGTTCAGCTCATGCAAAATGGGAGCAAAACCGAAAGAGTTGCGTTTATATTTTTGTACAGTGTGTGTGTGTGTATATATATATATATATATATATATATATATATATATAGAGTTCAAAAAAAGGGGCCACAGCAGCACAAGACCAGTGCAAGTGGGTGCAAATATCCTCAAAGCCTTAGGCTCACACGGCTATCATAAGCATAGCATCAAAGGATGAAGCAGCACTCCAAATACAGTGAAAGAAATGGTGGATCTTTATTCCTTGAGAAAGACCGCATCGAGCGGTTGAAACGTTGCATGTTGTGAACAGATAGACACATACATAGTGAGAGCTGGGCAGGGGCCAAAGCACTGAAGGTACATCAGCATGCACGGAGACTGACGCGGTTGTGGGCGTTTCCTTAGTACCGAGCCATGCATGCTGATGTGGGAAACCAATGATATATGTGTTTATGGTAATTTATTGGGGAATCAAGTGCAGTGATGGGGGGCGCTGCACAGATATGCCCCTGCATCCCAACCCTGTCCCCGCATGCCCAATGTTACAGTATTGGCAGCGGTCGGACAGAGCAGGAGTGGAATGCTGGAGCCGGGCCCCCACCCCGCCGACCCCTGACCCGCCGCGCGATGCGTTCCACGCTGGGACGCACGGCGGGCGGAAGGGGCGGGAGTGGGGGACCGGACACAGGCTGCAGCGATGGACCCGAGGAAGGAGCTGGCCGAGCGGTGCGTGGTCCTGCGGGGAGAGGTGGCACGGTAAGAGGGGGATCTGTGGGGACTATGGGGATTGGTGTGCCGATTCCGAGTGCGGAGGGCAGGATAGATCGTGCCGGCGGCCCCCCCGACTTCCGCCCAGCGGTCACGTGATGCGCTCCACGCTGGAGCGCATGGAGGCAGGGCGGGAGCGGCAGGCGACGGAGCGGACCGGCGGGGGATGAGGTGGTGGCTACGGGGTGGTTGGTGTGGACGCAGGAGGGGGATGGAAGGGACGCTGGAGGGGAGCAACTTACCAGGGTAGCGGCGGGTTCTGGCGCGCAGAAACGCCGCACGTGCGGGCAGCTTGGCCGGAAGTAAGGACTGACGGGTGCAACTCCTCCTACCAAAACGAAAAGGCGAGAGAGGACGTGCACCAGGAGAGCTGGGCGGCGGAGCTTAAGAAGCCCCCTACGCCCCTCCCACAAAAGCAGGCTGGATTCAGCCTGCTGAATATATTGTTTCACACATGGACGGTGGACCCTTCCTTGAGGAGATCCCTCTGAAAGGTTGGTGATATGTGGGTTTGGGTCATGGATGCAGTGTGACCCCGCATCAACGTGCAGGCTTGCATTTGGTCCGTGATCCCGGGTGGTGGCTCCATGTCCATTTGGCTGTGGTTGCCCCCATCTGGCCCCACACAGCCATCCGCTCGTATTTGTTGCACTAAACTGTGCATTAGGATCCCCAACCTGTGTGAATCCGGTATTATTATCATAAATACGCATGCGCCGGACCTTAAATGTGCTATTCCCTCACCTAAAATGGCTGGCGTTACTTATAAGCCGCAGTGCGCAACCGCACAGAAATGAGGGCAGTCTCATCAGGAAGCAAAGAATACACGTCATCCTGACATGCGCAATTGCGCTGTAGGCACGCCGGAATACACGCTAAGCAGCTGACGGCCGCCATTCTCCTCATCGCTCCTCCTTCACGCTTCGTCAGATACATCATTTAGTAAGCACTTAGCACTTTAAATTATAGTTTGCACATGGCACCAATAATGTTACTTATATTAATTATATATTTATATGTATTGTTTCACACGAGATGAATTTTTCATGTATTGTAATCACTTTGATATCTATGATGCCATCATATGATACATTAAGTATTTGTCACAGTTCACTATTATTCATTTTTTATTATGATATTATATGATTGTCTTTGATTTTTGTGAATTGGCACATCAATTTGGTTTGCTATATATACTGAGCACTTTGTCTGTATACACTGCTTGAGGAAGGCTCCAGTATAGAGCCGAAACGTCGCATGTCCTGCTTGGGTGAATAAACTTTATTTCTCATTTTATTTTATGGAGTGCTGCCCGTTTTTTATATATATAGCCAAATAACGGAACAGCACCCCCAGAGACAATCGCAGGTGCAAGCTACCAGGCAACAATGTAGCAACCAAATAAAGTAGCAGCACACTGCTAAATGCACTAAGAATGGGTGAACAGGTGAATGTGTGAACAGGGTCAAATACATGACGCCAATACTTACTATTAAGCAGTGAAGAAGCTCTTAGCGCATATTATTGATCAAAAATATGTCGGGCCCATCTACCAGATGTCAAGGTAGCTTCTTATCAGATGGAACCTACTCTAACACGGAGTGTCCAGCTCCATTGTTACTTTGATTAAAAGCACCCAGGGGTGGGGGATGGGCAGGGAGTGCTAAGTTCCCAAGAGGATGCCTGGTCCTCTATAATATACATATAGCCAAATAACGGAACAGCACCTCCAGAGACAATCGCAGGTGCAAGCTACCAGGCAACAATGTAGCAACCAAATAAAGTAGCAGCACACTGCTAAATGTACTAAGAATGGGTGAACAGGTGAATGTGTGAACAGGGTCAAATACATATAAATATAGAACTCTATATACAATTTCTTCTTTTTGAACCAAAGAAAAGGAAAAATTGGCAAAAAAAAATCAGCACAGACAAAAAAAAAAGCGCAAAGAATAATCCCCAGGTGCTGATCAGGCAGGTATGCACTGAACAGCACTTGGCGGTCACAGCTTGCATGCAGAAAAAGTGGTGCAGAGCTGGAAAATTGTCCAAAAAAAAATAAGACCAAAAAAAGTGCACGGACCAAATGGCGTTCATAAAAAAAAAAAAGGACGGGGGCGGGAAGGGACCAGCTCTAATAAAAAAATTAAAAATAATTAGTGCAGCAATTCCAGATGTTCTTCTTTTCTTATTGTTTTCTTCTTTGAGCAGGAAAGGGTTAAAAGTGAAGTGGTGGTGCACCACAAGTCCCAGCAAGCCAACAGCAGCACAGAAAAGCACAGAATCTCTCTGGATGCAGTCACTAGCTAGAATGGCTGCATGCAGGGAAGTTCAGCCCTTTCCTGTGCAGCTATAGCGCTGCCATTGGCTGGAGCATTGTTCCAGCCAATCGCAGCGTTGGCAGGGGACTCCAAACACCAGTGTCCCCTGCCTCACCTCGGAGGAGACCGGTGCTGATCAGTTCAGCACCGGTCACCTCCCTCTGACCCCCACCTGACCCGCCCCGCAGCTTTTTTCAGCTTCCGGCGCTGCGATGTGCCGGTCTTTATTGACCGGCCAATCGCAGAGCTTGGACCTGCAGGGGAGTGGTGCAGCACCATGCTGCCCTTACCCGGCAAGGCTGCCTGCCGGTAAGAGCAGCCATGGTGCCCCGATTCCCCCTGAACGTTACCCGGAGCCCTGCAGACCTGGCTCCGTACATGTACGGCGCTGGACTTTAAGTCATGTCTGGTTGTGCCGTACATGTATGGCGCGGGTCCTTAAGGGGTTGAAAATATATTTTAAAAAAAATTAATCACCTCACTTTCCCCAGAATAATAATGGCCGATTTGCAATTTTATCTTCTTTTCACCTGCCCAAAACATTTTATAAAAAGAGATCAAAAAGTCACACTCACTCCAAAATGATATCAATAAAAACTACAGATCATCCAGCAAAACATGAGACCTCACAGAGCTCCGTAAATATAACTATAAAAAGTTATGTGGGTCAAAATTATGGCGATGAAAAGAAAAAATAATGTTTCCAGTTTTTGGTTTTTTTCCAGCATTAAAACACAAGAAAAACTCGCTGTAATCGTACTAATCCAGAGAATAAAAGGTATGGATAAGCTATACTTCAGAGGGAACACCATAAAAACAAAACCTATAAAACTGGTGGAATTGTTATTTTTTTCAAATTCCACCCCATTTGGATTTTTTTTCTGCTTCCCACTACATCATATGCAACAGTAAATGAAGCCATTAGAAAGTACAACTTGTCCCACTAAAAAGGCCCTTATACAGCTATTTGAATGGAAAAATAAAAAAGTTATGGCTCTGGGAATGTATGGAGTAAAAAAACAAACACACAAAAATGGAAAATAGCAAGGTCTTGAAGGCGTTAATGGAGATCTCAAGGTCTTCCCAGAATTCCATCTCCTCTTCAGGAATTATGTCCTTCGAGGACCACAGTTTACAAAAAATGACACCCATTGCAGTGAGATTTTAGCATATTTTCAATGAAATCACTAACTTAGTTGCTGCCTTACCCCTTACATACACTCACTAGTTTTGAATCTATTAAACACATCTCCCTATGCCCTTGGGTGTGGTAAGTCTTTTACATGATGCTCTAAATCAGGCATGCTCAACCTGCGGCACTCCAGCTGTTGCAAAAGTACAACTCCCATCATTCGTGGACAGCCTACAGAAGGGCATGGTGGGAGTTGTAGTTTTACAACAGTTGGAGGGCCGCAGGTTGAGCATCTCTGCTCTAAATCATAAGTAGGGTTGAGCGAACCCGAACTGTAAAGTTCGGGTTCGTACCGAACTTTAAGATTTTTGGGGCCCGAACCCGAACATTTCAGTAAAAGTTCGGGTTCGGTGTTCGGCGATTTCTCAGCGCTTTTTGAAAGGCTGCAGAGCAGCCAATCAACAAGCGTTTAACTGTGTGACCTTAGAAGCCATCACAGCCATGCCTACTAATGGCATGGCTGTGATTGGCCAGTGCAGCATGTGACCCAGCCTCTATATAATCTGGAGTCACGTAGCACTGCACGTCACTCTGCTGTGCTTAGTGTAGGGAGAGGATGCAGCTGGTGATTTCAGGGAGAGAATAGGACAGAATCTGGGATCAGAACTCAAATCTAACTCAGCGATCTGCATACAGTTAGTTGTGTGAGTGCAGTGCACAATCTTTTTACCCTGCCAGTGACAGAAAAAAATTACTTTTAGGGTCCATTCACACGTCCGTTTTTTCTTTCCTGATCTGTTCCGTTTTTTCTGGAACAGATCTGGACCAGATCTGGACCCATTCATTTTCAATGGGTCCTGGAAAAAAACGGACAGCACAATGTGTGCTGTCCGTTTCCGTTGTTCCGTTCCGCATGTCCGTTTAAATATAAAACATGTCCTATTCTTTTCCTGAAAAATCGGATCCTGGTACAATACAAAGTCAATGGATCCGCAAAAAACGGATGACATACGGATGTCATTCCGTATGTCATCCGTTTTATACGGAATCCGTTCCTGGAAATTACATTTTAATAATTTTTTTTTTTTTAAAGAAATCCAAACAACTTTATTTGCTTATTGAAATTTATACATGTTTCCGTTTTTTGCGGATCCGCAAAAAACGGATGACATACGGATGACCTACGGAAACATTTTCAGGAACAACGGATCCGCAAAAAACGGACAGAAAATCGGATTATAGAAAAATACTGACATGTGAATGTAGCCTTATCCGTCTGTTAGTTAGGTGGGTGGCGGCGGCGGCCATTTTATGCAAGCTCAGTGCACCAGCACAGCATCTGAGCTTTTGTGACATTCTAATCCAAGCTTTAAATACTGCACTAATAATCTGGTTTAAAAAAAAACACCCTTTTTTTGGCAATATACAACATCTGGTGCATTTGCAGGATTAGTCAGTGTGCAATTTAAGCTAGAAATACAGCCATCATTTTTGGGTTTTTACAAACACCCTTTTTTTTGCAAAATCCACTATTTTACAGATCTGCACCTGTGAAAGTGAAGCGTAATATACAGCTTTCATATTCTGTTACTAAAAAAACACACTTTTTTTGGCAATATCCAACATCTTGATTAATCATTGTGCAATTAAAGCTAGAAATACAGCCATAATTTTCTGGGTTTTTAAAAACACCCTTTTTGTGCAAAATACACTATTTTACAGCCCTAGCTGCATCTGCACGTGTGAAATTCAATCGTTTTATACAGCTGTCATATTCTGTTATAAAAAAACAACCTTTTTTTTTTCAAAATACTATATATTGCAGCCCTTGCTGCATCTGTGATTGTTAAAAACAAGTTTTAAAAATTTAAATAATTTTCTGGCTTTGAAAAAACACACATTTTTGGCATTATCCAACATCTGGATTAGTCAGTGTGCAATTTAATCTAGAAATACAGCCATAATTTTCTGTGTTTTTATCATCAGCACGTGTGAAATTCAAGGGTTAAATACTGCTGTCATATTCAGTTATTAAACAAGCACCCGTTTTGGGCAAAAAAGTATATTTTGCAGCCTTTGCTGCATATGTCATTGTGAGATACACACTTTAGATACTGTGGTTTTATTCAGTTGTTTGAAAAACAGCCATTTTGGGCAAACAAATTTAATTGTGGCCTAGTCTGGATCAGTCGGTTTGAGATACACCCTTTACATACTGTGGTTATATTCTTCTATTAACCACCTCCGGACCGCCTAACGCAGGATTGCGTTCCGGAGGTGGCAGCGCTGCGCAGAGTCACGCATATACGCGTCATCTCGCGAGACGCGAGATTTCGCTCAAAGCCGGCCCGCGCATGCGCATCGCGGGCCGGCAAAATTAAAAGAAGTATTTCGTCACCAGCCTGCCAGCAACGATCATTGGCTGGCAGGCTGGCGATTTTCAAAAAATCCAATCCAAAGTCATATAACAGATCATATTAGTAAATATGATCTGTTATATGGCTTGTCTGCTCCTGTGCTGGTCCTTTTCGTCGGTTGGATCCAGCACAGGAGCAGACTGAACTGTGAGTACACCAAACACTACACCTTAGCCCCAGATCACCCACCTGCACCCCAATTAACCCTTTGATCACCCCTTTGATCGCCCCTGTCAATCACTAGTGAAAGGAAAAAAAGTGATCAGTGTAAACTGTCACTTTTTTTTTTTCACTGGTATTGGCTGTTAGGTTTTAGGGATAGTTTAGGCCCCTTGGTTAGGTAGTTAGCGTCAGTTAGCGCCCACCCCACCGCACCGCAGTCACTTTTATTCGCTGTTTAGCGTATCGCTAATCAGCATTTGTACTTTTATAGTATCTGTAAGTGATCAAAACTGATCACGGTCAGATCTATAATAGTATTAGTGTCACCTTAGCTCGCCCTCCACCCAAAACGCAGTGTTTGCCCGATCAGGCCTGATCGGTCGCCCACACGTGCGTTCACCCACGCCCGCCCCACCGCAGTGACAAAAAATTATTATTTTTTGATCACTGCACATTCATTTTACACGCACTGCGGCGATAAAAAAATCAGTTTTGATATTTTTTATCAACCGCAGCAGCCTCCGGTACTTCGCTAGCCTCCCCTTTGTAAGACAGGTTTGCTTTTTTTCTTGGGTAGTCTCAGGGAATACCCCTAAATTTAGTAGTCCAAAATGTCAAACAGGGGGTATTCTTCTGAAGAGGCCTACAGGATTCTGACCCAGTCGGATGAGGAGTGGGAACCCTCATCTGACGAATCTAGCGGGTCAGAATATGAACCTGTGGAAAGCAGTGGCTCTCTGACCCAAAGTTCGGACGAGGAGGTGGAGGTCCCTGGCAGCACCAGGCGTACCCGGCCCCATGTCGCTAGACCACAGGTTACGCAGGATCCGCTTCAAGAGCAGCAGAGTGGGGCTGTCGCTGCCGGATCACGTGGTGAGGCATACACCAGCAGCGCAGCCCTTCCTGGACCTAGTACCAGCACTGCCGTACAACCTGGTGAAGTAGCGAGCACCAGAAGGGCAGTTGAAGCTGGTACGGTGGCACGTGCAATAGTTACCCCGTCGCAGCCACCGCAAAGACGGGCCCGTAGAGCCCCTAGAGTCCCTGAGGTGCTGGCAAATCCTGATTGGCAGTCACCAACTTCAGCCGCACCAGTAGTTCCCCCTTTCACCGCCCAGTCTGGAGTTCGGGTTGAGACGGCTCAAATCGGTTCGGCCCTGGGATTTTTTGAGCTGTTCTTGACTGCGGAGCTCTTGGACTTAGTCGTGGCAGAGACCAACCAGTATGCCACACAATTTATAACCGCTAACCCGGGAAGCTATTATGCCCAGCCTTTCCGGTGGAAACCAGTCCAAGTTTCCGAGCTTAAAATTTTTTTGGGCCTTCTCCTCAACATGGGCCTGACAAAAAAGCATGAATTGCGGTCATATTGGTCAACGCACCCAATTCATCACATGCCCATGTTCTCTGCTGCTATGTCCAGGACACGATTTGAGACCATCCTACGTTTTCTGCATTTTAGCGACAATACCACCTCCCGTCCCAGAGGCCACCCTGCTTTTGACCGGCTCCACAAAATTCGGCCCCTCATAGACCATTTCAACCTGAAATTTGCAGATTTGTATACCCCTGAGCAAAACATCTGCGTAGACGAGTCCCTAATACATTTTACCGGGCGCCTTGGCTTCAAACAATACATCCCAAGCAAGCGTGCCCGGTATGGGGTCAAATTGTATAAGCTCTGTGAAAGGGCCACAGGCTATACCCACAAATTTCGGATCTATGAGGGAAAAGATCAGACCCTGGAGCCGGTCGGTTGCCCTGACTACCTGGGGAGCAGTGGGAAGACAGTCTGGGACTTGGTGTCACCCTTATTCGGCAAGGGGTACCATCTTTATGTGGACAATTTCTACACAAGTGTGGCCCTCTTTAGGCATTTGTTTCTAGAACGGATTTGCGCCTGTGGCACCATGCGAACTAGTCGCGTGGGCTTCCCCCAACGGCTTGTAACCACCCGTCTTGCAAGGGGGCAGAGGGCTGCCTTGTGTAACGAAGAACTGCTCGCGGTGAAATGGAGAGACAAGCGTGACGTTTACATGCTCTCCTCCATTCACGCAGACACGACAATCCAAATTGAGCGAGCAACCCGTGTCATTGAAAAGCCCCTCTGTGTCCACGACTATAATGCGCTCATGGGAGGGGTGGACTTCAATGACCAGATGTTGTCTCCGTATTTAGTTTCCCGCAGAACCAGACGCTGGTATAAGAAGGTGTCTGTATATTTAATTCAATTGGCGCTCTACAATAGTTTTGTTCTCTACAGTAAGGCTGGGAGAACAGGATCCTTCCTCAAATTCCAGGAAGAGATCATCGAGAACCTCCTTTACCCAGGAGGTTCCGTGGCCCCATCCACCAGTGTAGTTAGCCGTCTACACGAGCGACATTTCCCCAGTGTCGTTCCTGGTACCTCAACCCAACCGTCACCCCGAAAAAGATGTCGTGTCTGTAGCAGGAGTGGAATAAGGCGTGACACCCGCTATTTCTGTCCTGACTGTGCTGACCACCCTGCCCTATGCTATGGAGAGTGTTTCCGGAAGTACCACACACAGGTACACTTAGCATAGGGATCACATCTCACCAGGACAGGCACACAGGGCTATTAGGGCCCATTCACTCACAGCTGCTGCAAACCTCTCCTTTCACCTGGGATAAAGTGCATAATGTACTTCGCCACATCTTTGGGCGATTTGCGCTTTGCACATTGTCCCATGGGGAAGGAGAGGTTTGTTCTATAAAAGGTAAAAAAAACTAAACAAAAAAAAAAATACCGGTAAGTAAAAAAGTTAAATGTTCAGTTAAAAAAGTTTAAAAAAAGTTTCTATGTTCTGTTCAACAGTTAATAAAGTTATTGCTTTGCGGCCTGGTTTTTTCTTTTTTGTTTTGTTTTTTTTACCTTTCAGGTGGACCAACCGATCGACCAGCTGCAGCACTGATGTGCATTCGGACAGAAGCATTGCGCTGCTGTCAGATTACACGCAAGTCGGTGTATGCGGCGCTGCAAGACGAGATTTCTCCTCTGCAGTAAAAGATACGTTTGCCGAGGCATATGAGCTGAGGAGGTGGCGGTGTTCATATACTTTGGCAAACACTTTGTATATATAAAAAAAAAAATCCCGGCAATGATTTATTCATCCACATCGATTGATGTGAATGGAGAAATCTGGTTTGCCAGGGCATACGAGCTGAAGTGGGTATGGATGTTGGGCGGAGCTCCTATGTCCTGGCAGACGCCTTTCCCCTCCTTTTTCTTTTTTTGGCAGAGATTTTTTCATCCACATTGATCGATGCGAATGAAGAAATCTGTGCCGTTCATTTTTTTCTTTCAGCCCAGAGGCTGAACGGAAAAAAAAAATCTCATTACCCGTATGCTCAATATAAGGAGAATAGCAGAAACTCCTAATGCTGGGCATACATGTAATGATTGCGGAGACCCTCAAATGCCAGGGCAGTACAAACACCCCACAAATAACACCATTTTGGAAAGAAGACACCCCAAGGTATTCGCTGAGGGGCATATTGAGTCCATGAAAGATTGAAATTTTTGTCCCAAGTTAGCGGAAAGGGAGACTTTGTGAGAACAAAATCAAAAAAATCAATTTCCGCTAACTTGTGCCAAATTTTTTTTTTTTCAATGAACTCGCCATGCCCCTCATTGAATACCTTGGGGTGTCTTCTTTCCAAAATGGGGTCACATGTGGGGTATTTATACTGCCCTGGCATTTTAGGGGCCCCAAAGCGTGAGAAGAAGTCTGGTATCCAAATGTCTAAAAATGCCCTCCTAAAAGGAATTTGGGCACCTTTGCCCACCTAGGCTGCAAAAAAGTGTCACACATGTGGTATCTCCGTATTCAGCAGAAGTTGGGGAATATGTTTTGGGGTGTCATTTTACATATACCCATGCTGGGTGAGATAAATATCTTGGTCAAATGCCAACTTTGTATAAAAAAAATGGGAAAAGTTGTCTTTTGCCAAGATATTTCTCTCACCCAGCATGGGTATATGTAAAAAGACACCCCAAAACACATTCCCCACCTTCTCCTGAGTACGGAGATACCAGATGTGTGACACTTTTTTGCAGCCTAGGTGGGCAAAGGGGCCCACATTCCAAAGAGCACCTTTCGGATTTCACAGGTCATTTACCTACTTACCAGACATTAGGGCCCCTGGAAAATGCCAGGGCAGTATTACTACCCCACAAGTGACCCCATTTTGGAAAGAAGACACCCCAAGGTATTCCGTGAGGGGCATGGCAAGTTCCTAGAATTTTTTATTTTTTGTCACAAGTTAGTGGAAAATGATGATTTTTATTTTTTATTTTTTTTTCATACAAAGTCTCATATTCCACTAACTTGTGACAAAAAATAAAAATTTCCATGAACTCACTATGCCTATCAGCGAATACCTTGGGGTCTCTTCTTTCCAAAATGGGGTCACTTGTGGGGTAGTTATACTGCCCTGGCATTCTAGGGGCCCAAATGTGTGGTAAGGAGTTTGAAATCAAATTCAGTAAAAAATGACCTATGAAATCCAAAAGGTGCTCTTTGGAATGTGGGCCCCTTTGCCCACCTAGGCTGCAAAAAAGTGTCACACATCTGGTATCCCCGTACTCAGGAGAAGTTGAGGAATGTGTTTTGGGGTGTCTTTTTACATATACCCATGCTGGGTGAGATAAATATCTTGGTCAAATGCCAACTTTGTATAAAAAAATGGGAAAAGTTGTCTTTTGCCAAGATATTTCTCTCACCCAGCATGGGTATATGTAAAATGACACCCCAAAACACATTCCCCACCTTCTCCTGAGTACGGAGATACCAGATGTGTGACACTTTTTTGCAGCCTAGGTGGGCAAAGGGGCCCATATTCCAAAGAGCACCTTTCGGATTTGACAGGTCATTTTTTTCAGAATTTGATTTCAAACTCCTTACCACACATTTGGGCCCCTAGAATGCCAGGGCAGTATAACTACCCCACAAGTGACCCCATTTTGGAAAGAAGACACCCCAAGGTATTCCGTGAGGGGCATGGCAAGTTCCTAGAATTTTTTATTTTTTGTCACAAGTTAGTGGAAAATGATGATTTTTTTTTTTTTTTTTTTTTTCATACAAAGTCTCATATTCCACTAACTTGTGACAAAAAATAAAAACTTCCATGAACTCACTATGCCCATCAGCGAATACCTTGGGGTGTCTTCTTTCCAAAATGGGGTCACTTGTGGGGTAGTTATACTGCCCTGGCATTCTAGGGGCCCAAATGTGTGGTAAGGAGTTTGAAATCAAATTCTGAAAAAAATGACCTGTCAAATCCGAAAGGTGCTCTTTGGAATATGGGCCCCTTTGCCCACCTAGGCTGCAAAAAAGTGTCACACATCTGGTATCTCCGTACTCAGGAGAAGGTGGGGAATGTGTTTTGGGGTGTCATTTTACATATACCCATGCTGGGTGAGAGAAATATCTTGGCAAAAGACAACTTTTCCCATTTTTTTATACAAAGTTGGCATTTGACCAAGATATTTATCTCACCCAGCATGGGTATATGTAAAAAGACACCCCAAAACACATTCCTCAACTTCTCCTGAGTACGGGGATACCAGATGTGTGACACTTTTTTGCAGCCTAGGTGGGCAAAGGGGCCCACATTCCAAAGAGCACCTTTTGGATTTCATAGGTCATTTTTTACTGAATTTGATTTCAAACTCCTTACCACACATTTGGGCCCCTAGAATGCCAGGGCAGTATAACTACCCCACAAGTGACCCCATTTTGGAAAGAAGAGACCCCAAGGTATTCGCTGATGGGCATAGTGAGTTCATGGAAGTTTTTATTTTTTGTCACAAGTTAGTGGAATATGAGACTTTGTATGAAAAAAAAAAAAAAAAAAAAAATCATAATTTTCCACTAACTTGTGACAAAAAATAAAAAATTCTAGGAACTCGCCATGCCCCTCACGGAATACCTTGGGGTGTCTTCTTTCCAAAATGGGGTCACTTGTGGGGTAGTTATACTGCCCTGTCATTCTAGGGGCCCAAATGTGTGGTAAGGAGTTTGAAATCAAATTCTGAAAAAAATGACCTGTCAAATCCGAAAGGTGCTCTTTGGAATATGGGCCCCTTTGCCCACCTAGGCTGCAAAAAAGTGTCACACATCTGGTATCTCCGTACTCAGGAGAAGGTGGGGAATGTGTTTTGGGGTGTCATTTTATATATACCCATGCTGGGTGAGATAAATATCTTGGTGAAATGCCAACTTTGTATAAAAAAATGGGAAAAGTTGTCTTTTGCCAAGATATTTCTCTCACCCAGCATGGGTATATATAAAATGACACCCCAAAACACATTCCCCACCTTCTCCTGAGTACGGAGATACCAGATGTGTGACACTTTTTTGCAGCCTAGGTGGGCAAAGGGGCCCATATTCCAAAGAGCACCTTTCGGATTTGACAGGTCATTTTTTTCAGAATTTGATTTCAAACTCCTTACCACACATTTGGGCCCCTAGAATGCCAGGGCAGTATAACTACCCCACAAGTGACCCCATTTTGGAAAGAAGAGACCCCAAGGTATTTCGTTATGGGCATAGTGAGTTCATAGAAGTTTTTATTTTTTGTCACAAGTTAGTGGAATATGAGACTTTGTAAGAAAAAAAAAAAAAAAAAAAAAATCATCATTTTCCGCTAACTTGTGACAAAAAATAAAAAGTTCTATGAACTCACTATGCCCATCAGCGAATACCTTAGGGTGTGTACTTTCCGAAATGGGGTCATTTGTGGGGTGTTTGTACTGTCTGGGCATTGCAGAACCTCAGGAAACATGACAGGTGCTCAGAAAGTCAGAGCTGCTTCAAAAAGCGGAAATTCACATTTTTGTACCATAGTTTGTAAACGCTATAACTTTTACCCAAACCATTTTTTTTTTACCCAAACATTTTTTTTTTATCAAAGACATGTAGAACTATAAATTTAGAGCAAAATTTCTATATGGATGTCGTTTTTTTTGCAAAATTTTACAACTGAAAGTGAAAAATGTCATTTTTTTGCAAAAAAATCGTTAAATTTCGATTAATAACAAAAAAAGTAAAAATGTCAGCAGCAATGAAATACCACCAAATGAAAGCTCTATTAGTGAGAAGAAAAGGAGGTAAAATTCATTTGGGTGGTAAGTTGCATGACCGAGCAATAAACGGTGAAAGTAGTGTAGGTCAGAAGTGTAAAAAGTGGCCTGGTCTTTCAGGGTGTTTAAGCACTGGGGGCTGAGGTGGTTAATAAAACACCCTTTTTGGCCAAAATACACAATTTTTTCTGCCCTTGCTGCATCAGCACGTATGAAATTCAAGGGTTATATACTGCTGTCATATTCAGTTATTAAACAAACACCCGTTTTGGGCAAAAAACTTCATTTTGCAGCCTTTGCTGCATATGTCATTGTGAGATACACCCTTTAGATACTGTGGTTCTATACAGATATTTGCAAAACAGACATTTAGGTCAAAAATCTTTAATTGCGGCCTAGTCTGGATCGGGGCGTGTGAGATACACCCTTTACATACAGTGGTTACATTCAGTTATTTTAAAAAAAAACACCCATTTTGGTCAAAAATCTTTAATTGCGGCCTAGTCTGGATCAGGGCGTGTGAGATACACCCTTTACATACAGTGGTTACCTTCAGTTATTTGAAAAACACCCATTTTGGTCAAAAATCTTTAATTGCGGCCTAGTCTGGATCAGGGCTTGTGAGATACACCCTTTAGATACTGTGGTTCTATTCAGTTATTTGAAATACAGCCATTTTGGGCAAACAAATTTAATTGCGGCCTAGTCTGGATCAGTCGGTGTGAGATACACCCTTTACATACTGTGGTTATATTCTTCTATTATTAAAACACCCTTTTTGGGCAAAATACACAATTTTTTCTGACCTTGCTTCATCAGCACGTGTGAAATTCAAGGCTTATTTACTGCTGTCATATTCAGTTATTAAACAAACACCCATTTTGGGCAAAATTTTTATTTTTCAGCCTTTGCTGCATATGTCATTGTGAGATACACACTTTAGATACTGTGGTTCTATTCAGTTATTTGAAATACAGCCATTTTGTGCACAAAACTTAAATTCCGGCCTAGTCTGGATCAGTACGTGTGAGATACACCCTTTAGATACTGTGGTTCTATTCAGTTATTTGTAAAGCAGGCATTTTGGGCACAAATCTTAAATTCTGGCCTAGTCTGGATCAGTACGTGAGAGATACACACTTTAGATACCATGGTTATATTCTTCTATTAATAAAACACCCTTTTTGGGCAAAATATAAAATTTTACAGCCCTTGCTGCATCCGAACGTGTGAAATTCAAGGGTTATATACTGCTGTCATATTCTGGTATTAAACAAACACACCTTTTTGGCCAAAAACTTCATTTTGCAGCCTTTTCTGCATATGTCATTGTGAGATACACCCTTTAGATACTGTGGTTCTATACAGATATTTGCAAAATAGCCATTTAGGTCAAAAATCTTTAATTTCGGCCTAGTCTGGATCGAGGCGTGTGAGATACACCCTTTACATATAGTGGTTACATTCAGTTATTTGAAAAACACCCATTTTGGTCAAAAATCTTTAATTGTGGCCTAGTCTGGATCAGGGCATGTGAGATACACTCTTTACATACAGTGGTTACATTCAGTTATTTGAAAAACACCCATTTTGGTCAAAAATCTTTAATTGCGGCCTAGTCTGTGTGAGATACACCCTTTACATACTGTGGTTCTATTCAGTTATTAAACAAACACCCACTTTGGGCAAAAAACTTTAATTGCAGCCTTGTCTGCATCTGTACGTGTGAGATACAACCTTTACATACTGTCGTTCTATTCTGCTATTAATTAAACACCCATTTAGGGCAAGATCCTAAATTTGAGAAATATGAGGAGAGCGTCAAATAAGGGACGTGGCCCAGGTCGTGGTGCTGCTGGTGGAGCTCCTGTTGCAGGGAGAGGACATGGAATCAAGGTCATGCGAGTGACCGATGTAGTTCGGAGGAAGAGGCGGTGGTCAAACAGAGCCACCAGCACAGCAGAAGACGGAGCAGGGTGCAAAAGCGGAGCGGCCGTCCCCTAGACAGTATGCCTGCTACTGCCCACCGCAGCAAGGGACCAATCACACCAAAGCCAGCTCCAAGGAGTTCCCTGGCGTGGCAGTTCTTCAGACAATGTGCTGACGACAAGACACGAGTGGTTTGCATGCTGTGCAATCAGAGCCTGAAGCAAGGCATACATTTTCTCAACCTGAGCACAACCTGCATGACCAGGCATTTAAGTGCAAAGCACGAGCTGCAGTGGAGTAGACACCTCATTAACCAAGAAAGGTCTCTGGCTACTCCTGCTTCCTCCTCTGCTGCAGTCTCGGCCTCTTAATCCACCTCTGGAGTGACAGTGCCACCTGCCACCCCGCAAACAGAGGATCTGCCAGCAACACCACCACCTGGGTCACCAAGCATCTCCACAATGTCCCACGGAAGCGTTCAGCTCTCCATCTCCCAAACACTGGAGCGGAAGAGGAAGTACCCCCCTACCCATCCGCGATCCCTGGCCCTGAATGCCAGCATTTCTAAATTACTGGCCTTTGAAATGCTATCATTCCGTCTGGTGGAGACAGAAAGTTTTAAAGGCCTTATGGCGGTGGCGTCTATCCCACAGTACGTTGTGCCCAGCCGCCACCACTTTTCCAGGCGTGCCATCCCTCACCTGCACAACCAAGTGGGGGACAAAATCAGGTGTGTACTGCGCAACGCCATCTGTGGCAAGGTGCACCTCACTACGGATACATGGACCAGTAAGCATCGTCAGGGACATTATATTTCCATAACAGCACACTGGGTAAATGCAGTAGCAGCTGGGCCTGAGGCGGATAGCAGTTTGGCGCATGTCCTTCCACCACTGAGGATTGCAGGGCGCTTCAGTTTGCCTCCTGTTGCTTCCTCCTCCTACTCCGCTTCCTCATCCTCTACCGGCTCCTCATCCGGTCAGCATAACACCTTCACCACCAACTTCAGCACAGCCAGGAGTAAACGACAGCAGGCAGTTTTAAAACGTATCTGTTTGGGGGACAAACCCCACACCGCGCAGGAGCTGTGGACGGGCCTTGAACAACAGACCGATGAGTGGTTGGTGCCAGTGAGCCTCGAGCCCGGACTGGTGGTGTGCGATAATGGGTGAAATCTTGTAGCAGCTCTGGGACTAGCCGGTTTGACGCACATCCCTTGCCTGGCGCATGTGCTGAATTTGGTGGTGCAGAGATTCCTTAAAAATTACCCCGATATGGCGGAGCCTAACCGCTGTACAGGACGGAGCTGTGAGTGAGAGCTCTCTCCTCCATAAATCCCACTTCACAGCTTTTGCACACTTTTAGTGAAGCTAAAATGGGGAAGATCGGCAGAGAACGACCCAGAGAAGCTCCTGACACCCCAAAGGGGAAGAGGAATCAGGCTGACCTGGATAAATTCTTGCACAAAAGGTCCACACAATCTCCTGCACGTCTAGCCAAGATGAGACTTAGATAATCTCCGTTTACAGAGTTTGTCTTTTGTAAAACTCTTGAAATGTGCATTCCAATTATTAATACCGGTCCTGGACTTGTGTGCCAGGCAGGATCTTAGTTAGCCCTATGAAGTGGGGTGAGGGAGATATCGGGTTAGGATGTTCCTCCGTATATAAAGTTATCCCCCCACCTTGCAGCTTTGGTGTATAACCTTAGCCGTATTCTTTTATTTTCATCCGTTTTCAGTTTTGTGTAGTTAATGTTATAATTATTTTTCTCAATGCGGTTCGGCTGGTGGTCGTGTGCTCAGCCCGGATGCCCCCTCTGTGTCTTCTATGCCCAATGCCAGTTACCTCCCATGTCTATTTACCTGTTAGTGCCCAGACTCTGAGATAGTGACCAGATGCCCAGCTTGCCGGTCTATTTCTTTGCGGAGTGTCCTCATTTTGTATTCCCATTATTTGTCCTCTTGGATGTTGTCAGCATACTTGCCTGGTGTTTCATATTTGGCCATATTTTCGTATTCATCGTAGACACACACCCATATGCGTGTGGCTCCCCCAAGCATACAGATGTACTCAGCTTATTTCTTCAAAGATATGTACCCAGCTTCTCTACTTACACTAATGTACTCAGCTTCTTTATATATCTCTATATACTCAGCCTCTCCAAGCAGATCGATGCATTCACAAATCTACCTGCCTATTAACACCCAGCCTTTTCATGTGCAAGGGTGTACCTAGCATTTCTCCCGGCTTGCATGTTCTCTCACCTGTCATGTTTAGGAGCGGATTTAGCATGTCTACCTGTCGACATGTATATAGCAACCCCTGACACATTGGTGTATACAATTTACTCACTTACCGACAGCCACTATGCTTCCTCATGAATATTTACATATTTGATATGTTAGAACTTCTTCTTGTACTTAGCCTTCTAGCTTCTTTCCATGCACCCAGCGTGAAGACCATCAGTTGTACATCCCACTTTAGTGGGAAAGTTTCTGTACCTGACACAAATGCCCATACTCATGTACTCAGCGTATTTGTCCACTATTGTGTATTCAGCATGCTCTCCAATTGTTATGTACTCAGCTTACTTGCTTCCTTATATGTACCTAGTAACTCAAGCCTCCTCGGACGCACCTCAATTGATACCCAGGTGTCCCCTCATCGTGTGCACGCCCTGCACTGGACTTGGCTCAATGGGTCCCTATTTGGTATATACTATGTCTATGTGGTGTACTGTCAGCTATCTGCTTTAGTTTTGGTTACCGTTATTAAATGGCGGAACTAAAAATTACTACCTTCAATGTTCGAGGGTTTAATTCGTTACAGAAGAGGTCGCAGATTTTTACGCTCCTGAAATAACTTGGTAGAGACATCCGTCTTTTGCAGGAAACACACCTTAAAAGGGGGAAAATTCCTCTTATTTCGAATTCGCAGTTCCCCAAATGGTTTCACTGTACCTATTCGTCAGCCTCTAGAGGAGTAAGCATTGCCATTGGCAAAAATGTCCCATTCGAGCCTATTTTGGTTCAAGACGACCCTGAGGGCAGATTTTTTTTTGTAAAGGGCAAAATAGGGGGCCTTCTGGTCTCAATAGCAGGCCTCTATGCACCCAATACCAGACAACATAGATGGTTATGCAAGACCCTACTGAAGTTCCAGGATTTTGCCAAGGAAATGAGGATTATTGGGGGCGACATTAATGTTTCCTTGTACCCGGATTTAGACACATCCCTAGGCAAATCTACCACGTCACAGAAAACGTTGGGTGGAATTAACGGCTTACTGAGAAACTCGCAACTGACAGACACATGGAGAGCTTTACATGCTTTAGATAAAGATTTCACGTTTTACTCCTCGGTACATAAATCATTCCAAAGACTTGACTATATTTTTCTCTCCAACTCACACGTAGCCATGTTACGACAGTCGCAAATTGATTCCATTACAGTTTCTGATCATGCCCCCGTCAAGACTACTACTCTTTCTTTTGCCAACCTCCCCGTAAGGGAATGGTCGTGGCGTCTAAAACGAAACTTTGCTCGATGCGGACACACACATTTCTGACTTGTCTATCAAACTGTCTCATTATTTCCACGATAACACAGTGAACGATACATCCCAGACAATTATAGGGAGGCTCACAAAGCCTTTGTCCGTGGAGAACTTATTGCCTTAGGTGCTAAAGTTAAAAAAGAAAGACAAGAGAAACTTAACTCACTGTTAAGCCAAATTGCGACCATTGAATCTATACAGAAACCGTCCAAACTTACCCATGCTCAAGATGAGCTTAAATCTTTAAGGAGACAGTTGAAGGAGTTACTTAACGTTAAGTGCGCAAAAGCGTATCAGTATGCCAAATTTAAACAATACTTACCTGGAAACAAAGGAGACAAACTTATGTCTCACCAAATCAAACAGAGAAGGGATGCGCAATTTATCTCCTCCATCAAATCCTCAGGAGGTGTCTATGTCTCCACCACTTCTGAAATAGTGGCAGAATTCTGCTCCTTTTACAAAAACCTATATAATCTTGGGATCTCTTCTGGAACAACCTCACAGAGACTGTCGGAAGCTGAAAGGGTACATAGATAATTTTCTAACAGCTTTGAAACTTCCTGTACTGAGCAGGGATGATTGTCTCAGTTTGGTGGAACCTTTTTCAGAGTAAGAAGTAAAAAAGTTGGTCTTGGGAATGCCTTTGGGTAAGGCGCCAGGCCTGATGGTCTACCGATAGGGTACTATAAGAAGCTTCTCCCATCCATATTGCCCCAGTTGACGAAGTGGTGTCAAGCGCTGGCGAGGGGTGTATCTCTCCCTAGCCAGGCTCTAGAGGCCACGATCACAATCATTCATAAAGAGGGTAAAGACGTGAAAGAATGTGGTAATTATAGGCCGATCTCGTTGTTACATTTGGATATAAAGATTTGGGCCAAACTTTTTGCCTCCAGGCTGACCTCTTTAATACCCAAGATCATTAATAGGGAACAGGCTGGCTTTGTGATGGGCAGAGAGGGACACTTTCAATCTTGTCGTCTCATTAACGCCATCCTGTGGTCAAAACTTAAATCACAGCCTCTCGTGATGTTGAGTACCGACGCCGAAAAGGCTTTCGATCGGGTCGACTGGTTGTACATGCAGCGTACCCTACACAGGTTTGGAGTTCCCTCTGAGTTCATACAAGCGATAATGTCTCTTTATAGCACCCCCAGCGCTAGATTACGAGTTAATGGCACACTGTCAAACCCGTTCCCTATGACCAACGGCACCCGACAGGGGTGTCCATTATCCCTGTCCCTGTTTATAATGGTTATGGAAACGCTACTTCAAGCGTTCCGCAATAACTCATTGATTAGAGGTCTGCAGGTTGGGCCTGCTGAACATAAATGTGCAGCATTTGCTGATGACTTAATGCTTCTAGTCACAAACCCTAGACAAGCCTTTCCTCTGATTTTGGATCTTTTCTCCACCTTTGGAGAACTATCTAACTTCAAAATAAATTACTCTAAATCGGTGGCGATGGGAATATCGCTGCCAGTCGCCACGCTGAACTCTCTCAAAAAAACACACCCATTTAAATGGAATGACGTTTCCCTTACATTGGGTGTGGAACTCACAAGCGACCCCTCAAAATTGTATAACATCAATTATTTATCCCTCTTAAGAAAAATACAAACCCAACTGCACTCGTTATCGCTCCCATGGGTCTCGTGGATAGGCCACAAGAATGTCCTGCAAACGTATATAGTTCTAAAGTTGCTTTATTTGTTACAAATGGTGCCGATTAGTGTTCCGCACTCATTCTTCCGGCAAGTCCGTCAAATGTTTACGTTATTCCTCTGGAGGAGTAAGAAACCCAGAGTGGCTTATGATAGACCATAAAGCCATACAACTAAAGAGATGGCTACTTCTTTGTGTACCGGCCTACAGACCCCTGGGAGCAGATATTGAGCTTGTGAGGTTGACAGAAAAGCAGTTAGCGGGCCTATGGGGACTTGATCTACCTGATGCTAAACCAATGGGGTTAACCACGAGCCTTTTCATGACAGTTAAAAACATCAAGGGCCATATGGAACCTTTTTCGACTCCACCCTACAATTTACCAGCTATTGCTATCCCCTTCTTGTTAAAATCTGATCCATTCCACAATTCTGAGGACTACTCAAGAACACTTCATTGGCATCCCTCCTTGCCAGATTAAAGACAGAGGGAGACATAAACTCGTTCTGCTTCGACTTAGTGGGGGTGAAAAATTTCTTGGCACATAATGTGCTTAAGAATGCTTGCCGAGACTTAATAGCCAGATATGACAGATCCCCTGTCCCTACTTAGTTTGAACAACTCACGTCCTATGATAAACTACCTAGACGTAGCATCTCGTTACTGTATAAATGGTTATTGACTAAAAGGCCCTGTGGTACCTCAGCTTTTATTAGGGCTTGGGAGTCTGACTTAGATTGTTCTTTCTCCCCCTATGAACTGACTCAGATATACCAGAGATCCCATGGGTTTTCCAAATGCATCAAAATACAGGAACATTCATTTAAAACTATGACTCGCTGGTATAATGACCTGTTTAAGCTTTTCAGAATGGGACTCTCTATGAATGATCTGTGTTGGCGCTGTGGTGGGGTGAGGGGCACCTTGGGTCATATTCTCTGGTTCTGCCCGAATATCCGTCCATTTTGGGAGTTGGTAGAACGCCAAGTAAATGTAATTTGTAAAACTTCAATTAAGTTATCCCCTGCATCAGTGTTATTATGGCTGCCTTCCGACACCTGGCGACCAGCTTTGTCGGACCTACCGACCATACAAGTACAGGCAGATAGACTACTAGTCCCGCTGAATTGGCTCCGGCCTACACCTCCCTCCTTGGAGGATTGGTACACAAAAATAGACCAAATATTCTTGGGCGGGCGGAGGGAAGGAAGGGGCAGGGGGAAGCAAAGAAAAGGCTGAGCTAGCAGGGCACCTACGAGCGTAATGCCACCCCTGGGCACTTGCGAGCCATCATTTGCATATGCTACAAAGATGTTTTTTTACGGATTTATAAGTCCAGGATTGATGCTAAAGGTAACATTTTTATTAACTGTAAGCATGCTTGAAAGCTATGGGAAGGGTTACAAACGTGAAATGCTGATGACAGACTCCATTTAACAAGGTTCCAAGTAGAGCTTCAACATGCAACAAGAAGAAATGGGAGTGAGACAAAACATTTTTTGAGCATTCAATTTAATGAAAACAACGAATAAACTGAAACAGGCTGTTTTTCAGCTGATCAAAAGTTTAGGACCACACCTCCAAATAAAAACGAAACCCCCCCAAAACAGAAATACAACTTCCAAACATGAACTCAGTAATGAGTAGCTCCGCCGTTATTGTTTATCACTTCCAAAATTCGTTTCGGCATGCTTGATGCAAGCGTTTCCATGGGGTGAGTGGGAACATTTCTCCAAGTGGTGAAGACGGCCGCACGAAGGCCATCTACTGTCTGGAACTGTTGTCCATTTTTGTAAACTTCCCTTGCCATCCATCCCCAAAGGTTCTTAATTGGATTTAGATCAGGGGAACATGCAGGATGGGCCAAAAGAGTGATGTTATTCTCCTGGAAGAAGTCCCTTGTCCTGAGGGTATTGTGTACTGTAGCGTTGTCCTGTTGAAAAACCCAGTCATTACCCCACAGACGAGGGCCCTCAGTCATGAGGAATGTTCTCTGCAATATCTGGACATAGCCAGTGGCCGTTTGACACCCCTGCACTTCCTGAAGCTCCATTGTTCCACTGTAGGAAAAAAGCACCCCAGACCATTATGGCGCCCCCTCCACTGTGGGGCATAGAAAACATCTCAGGTGGGATATGCTTGTCATGCCAGTAACGTTTGAAACCATCAGGACCATCAAGGTTAAATCTTTTCTCATCAGAGAATAAAACTTTCTTCCACCTTTGAATGTCCCATGTTTGGTGCTCTCTTGCAAAGTCCAAACGAGCAGTTCTGTGGCGTTCAAGGAGACGATTTTTATTTTTGAAGCCCTTCAGTCTCAGATGCCGTCTGATGGTTATGGGGCAGCAGTCAGCACCAGTAAGGGCCTTAATTTGGGTCAAGGATCATCCAGTGTCTTGACGGACAGCCAATTGGATCCTCCGGCTCAGTGCTGATGAAATTTTTTTGGGTCTTCCACTTGACTTTTTTGTTCCATAACCCTCAGGATCATTTAAGAAATTCCAAATGACTGTCTTACTGCGTCCCACCTCAGCAGCAATGGCGCGCTGTGAGAGACCCTGCTTATGCAGTTCAACAACCCGACCACGTTCAAAAAGGGAGAGTTTTTTTGCCTTTGCCATCACGTGAGACTACCTGACAGAAAATGACAATGAATCCACATCTTTGCACAGATTTTGCCTTTTAAAGGCATGTGGTCCTAAAATTTGGATCAGCTGAAAAACAGCCTGTTAAGTTTAATCGTTATTTTCAATTAATTGAATGCTCAAAAAATGTGTTGTCTCACTCTTATTTCTTCTTGTTGCATGTTGAAGCTCTACTTGGTACCTTGTTAAGATCCAACAATGTAAAATATGATCTTTTACCATTTTTCAAGTGGTCTTAAACTTTTGATCAGGACTGTATTTCGATTCTCTCAATAAAAAGAGATTTGTCAAAAAACTCCACCTTGCACATGCTGGCCAGACTGTGCGAGCAGCAGCAGACGATAGTGCAGTTTCAGCTGCAGCACGCACGGGTGAGTCACTCTGCAGAACAGCACCACTTTACCACCAATGACTGGGCCTCCATGCGAGACCTGTGTTCCTTGTTGCGATGTTTTGAGTACTCCACCAACATGGCCAGTGCCGATAACGCCGTTCTCAGCGTTACTATCCCACTTCTATGCCTCCTTGAAAAAACGCTGCTGGCGATGATGGAAGAGGATGTGGCACAGGAGGAGGAAGAGGGATCATTTCGTAGGGTTTCCGGCTAGTCATTCACAAGTGGCTCCGAGGGTGGGTTCCTGCATCCACAAACGCCATGGACATAATTGTCCAGCCAGGGCACAGTTCTGGAGGATGACGAGGTGGAGGATGAGGAGGAGGAGGAACCTTGTTCACAGCAGGGTGGCACCCAGACCAGCTCATGGCCATCACTGGTGCGTGGCTGGGGGGATACAGAGGACACAGATGATACACCTCCCACAGAGGACAGCTTTTCGTTGCCTCTGGGCAGCCTGGCACACATGATCGATTACATGCTGCAGTGTCTCCGCAACAACCACATTCTAACTTATGCTGATTACTGGGTGGCCACGCTGCTGGATCTCCGTTACAAGGACAACGTACCGTCCTTAATTTCCTCACTGGAGCGTGATCGTAAGATGCACGAGTACAAGCGCACGCTGGTAGACGCGCTGCTAGTGGCATTCCCACCTGACAGCGGGGGCACAGTGGAAGCACAAGGCGAAGGCAGAGGAAGAGGTCGCCAACGCAGCTGGGGCACCGCCAGCACCTCAGAAGGCAGGGTTAGCAAGGCTGAAATGTGGAAAAGCTTTGTCAGCACGCCACAACAACCAGCACCACCAGCTGATATGGAACGTCTTAGCAGGAGGCAGCATTTCACCATGGTGGAGCAGTATGTGTGCAAACGCCTACACTTACTGAATGATGGGTCTGCCCCCTTCAACTTCTGGGTCTCCAAATTAGGCACATAGCCTGAGCTTGCCCTTTACACCTTGGAGGTGCTGGCCTGCCCTGCAGCCAGTGTATTATATGAACGTGTGTTTAGCACGGCAGGGGGCGTCATCAAAGACAAGCGCAGTCGCCTGTCCACAGCCAATGTGGACAAGCTCACATTCATTAAAATAAATCAGGCATGGATCCCACAGGACTTGTCCGTACCTTGTGCAGAATAGACATGTATACCGGCACTAACCAGCCATTGTTATACTACAGCGCAATTGCTCATTCTTGTATTTAGGATATGTCACACTCTTTTGAAGTGTACCCTAATAAAAAATGTTTTTTTTTATTAAAACCAAAAACCAGTGTTGGCTACCTCGTCCTCCTCCACCGCTGCTTCCACCTACACCGCTACGTCCACCGCCTCCTCAAACTTCTACTCCATATGGAACTCCACCCCATAAATCAAATTTTATTAAAATTTTTTATTTGTACGTATTTTATTTTATGTAATTTCACTACTTTGTGTGTTACATTTTCGGGTGAAATTCACCAATGTTTGGGTGTGATGTACCACTGCTATACCTAGTAGACAGGTAAAAAAAAAAAAATTGTCTTACATTTTCTGGTGAAACTCACCAATTATTGGGTGTGATGTACCACTGCTATACCTAGTAGACAGGTAAAAAAAAAAACAATGGGATCTGAAGGAGATCCGGCCTCTTTCCAGATTTCGACCAGACAAAAAGTCCTGCATGCAAACACAAGCATTCACTGCATGGACAATAGAATTATGACATATTAAATTTATGGTGCAACAATCATGTAATATATATGCAATGATGGATTTTTTTATATGGTTTATGTACATAATCACTGTAATTGACACTAATTATACAATTATGGATTTTGATTATTCTATGGGTTATATATGTGTTCACATGATATCATTTCATTTGCTTGACAAAGGCCTCATTGTGCTGGGCTGAAATGTTGCGACTGGGGAAATAAATGGGTCTAACACCCTTCACAGATACTGAGGTGCTGCCTCATCATTTGTTTTTTGGATATTGTCTATGGATTTATGCCTAAAGTCCAGGAGGGATTGCACCCAACTTCATTACTGACTGTGCTGCTGCTACTCTTTCTTTATTGTATTAGATAGATAGATAGCAATACAGTGGCGAGGTATGAAAAATTACAGTAGGTGCAGTTCTAACTCGGCCATAAAGTCCAGTGGGTCCACAAGTCCGTGAAACCTCACCAAAGCTTAACCCTGCCTTGTACTGTCAGCGAAGTGAAGGGGTGACTTAATGTGACTATTAGTGAAGACAGCTTGTGTTGGTGGGGGGCCATACTGACCTTCTGCACCAGGATCCATGAGCCTTTAGATATACTTCTGGCCTACATGATCTACATGGGGAAAAAATAAGTCTGCCAGCAAAACTACTGACAGATATAGGTTATAGAAGGGGGCAGGAGGTAATACATACCTTTGGCCCTGCTTTTAAAGGGAACCTGTCATCAACGTTATACTACCCATACTGACGGCAGTATGGGTAGTATAGAGACAGATGAGTTGATTTCAGACGTCAATCATTTAAAAGTTAAAAGTAAGTAAGCATAAAGTTGATGACAGGTTCCCTTTAATTCTGAGTTCTGTAAAAATGAACTTTAAATGCCACTCGCACAAGTGCACCAGGGGGAGGCCCACAAGTTAGGGTGCTTCAGGCTTAGTGTATGGAAAAACTCTGCAGCCCTTCCCTTCTGCTGTGAGTGATGGCTGTAGCTTCCAACCAGAAGAATGCTACAGATGTCACTGGCGTATGGCTGCAAAACCCCACTTAGTGATATGGGTGTTTCATTTTGCTGGACAGGTGACAGTTTTGTTACATGTATAAATAATGGGTATCCTTCCCTTTTGTTTCTCACTTATCACATTGACTCTTTACTATCAACCATTCGGTAGATACAGATGTATGTCCATTCAGTGTAGATGTCAGTACATGTCTCTTGTGATTGTACTTGTTCTGATCAGATAATACCTAAAAAAAACTAAACATATTGAACTACTAAAACAAGAATAAATGTCAGAGTGAAAGTACTAGTTAAAGTTCACATGTCTATGACTTCATTGACCTTGACATTGTAAGTAGTTAAAACAGGTTTGTCTGAAATCATACTATGTTTCTCTTCCAAAAACAGTACCATTCATGTCCATGTCCACTCCCATAGGCGTGCGCACGGGGTGTGCCGGGTGTGCCTGGGCACACCCTAATCAAGCCTGCTGGCCGGCGAATACTAATGAAAATAGAAGCGCTCATTGGTACCGGAGGACCAAGAAGCGGTGAACGCTATGTACTTACCGCTTCCTGGTCCTCGGCTGTCGGCTGTTCAGGGCTGCACACAGCGTGAGGCGCTTTGTGACAACACGTTGTGCGCGCCAGTTTAGAGCACAGCTGACAGAAGGAGGAAGAGGATCGCGGGCGGCGAGGAGCGTCGTCGTCCAAGAGCAGAGAGGTAAGTGTTTTTTTATTTTATAAAAAATTAGGCTGCTGGGGGCATAATGGAGGCTAATGAGGCATAATGGGTGCTAATAAGGCATAATGGGGGTTAATGATGAATAATGGGGCTAATGAGAGGCATAATGGGGGCTAATGAGGCCTAAGGGCTGATAATAGGGGCTAATGAGGCATAAGGGCTGATAATGAGGGCTAATGAGGCATAAGGGCTGATAATGGGGGCTAATGAGGCATAAGGGCTGATAATGGGGGCTAATGAGGCATAAGGGCTGATAATGGGGGCTAATGCGAGGCATAATGGGGGCTAATGAGGCATAAGGGCTGATAATGGGGGCTAATGATAGGCATAATGGGGGCTAATGAGGCATAATGGGGGCTAATGAGAGGCATAATGGTGGCTAATGAGGCATAAGGGCTCTATATATATATATATATATATATATATATATACATACATATACACACACACGCGGTGTGTGTGTTTGTGCTTTAGGGTGCACACCCTAATGCAATAGGCTGCGCACGCCTATGTCCACTCCATTATAGAGATGAGTAGGTATAAATGCCGCAGGCTCTGGATGTGAGAAAACAGGCCCTATCAAACAAACCCTTTAACAGAGATCTTGTTTTGCTGGACAGGTAACAGTTTTGTTACATGTATAAACAGTAGGTATTCTTCACAAAAATTATTGGTTTTAGGAAAGAGTGACTCACATACTACACCCAACAGAGCCTATACGGTAATACATGAAGAACCTGCAGCCCTATACTGCGGAGGCTTTGTGTACATTGCTCTGCCGTGTGCAGGAGTACCCTAGGATCATTCACACCTATCAGCTCCATATCCTCTTTTTACTCTTTATTTAATGGGTAAACCAAGATAACCACTAAATATAAAGGAAAAGGAGATCAGACAATAGACAAGAAGATGACAATCCTCCAAATAAGGTCCCCTGAAATACGACTAGTTTTTAAATAAGGATCCCCACCCCAGTACATAAAGAAAAAGGTCCATAAAACGTAGTAAACAAGCTTTAGTACTAACAAAAAGACATCAAATGTCTTCTCAGAATGGAATAGAAGTGCAACCAGACAGTTGTTCCTTCAAAAACCAGTTGGTATACTGGAAACAATAAAAAAAATGCCCTCTTTGTGAAAAGCTCTTCAACAAAGAAGGCATGGGCAGAGCCATGCTTGATGTGTCTGGAGACCTGGAGCTTCACCATCTGTAGAGGGAGGAGGGGGACACCCGCCTAGCCAGCCAGATCAGCACTATCCGCCTAGCCAGCCAGATCATGCAAAATAGCCCTCGCCATCAATGGGTCGACAGTTGTTGCAGCCAGATCTCCCTCACATCCAGCGCCAGCTGCTGAAAATTTACGTGTAAGGCCAGGAGTGGTCGAATTTGGCTATCGCCGTAAGAGGCTGGCACAGAGTGTTTAATATTGTGTAACTGCTTACTAATCTGTTTCTTTAACTCTTTAACATGTATGACTATTTGATGTCCTTTCTGTCATATCTTTAATGAATTTCTATCATGTCTCATTAAAAATGTACACCTTCTGATAAAAATATCTTGTTCCATTTTGGCATTAACCTTCTAAGCCCAAGGGAAGGGCAACCCTCCAGCCATGGTTCCCTAGAGGTTTCCCCCACAGGGTTTTTTTTCCTCTCCTGAGTGCGGGGGGGACGGGGGGGGGCGGGGGGTAGGGAGTGACTCTTCGTGAGTTGGGGTTGTGCCATGTTCAGTGCCCTATTCATAGCGAGTGGCCTGAGAATAAATTTGAGGCACTGAATAAAAATACAGTCATTTAATGTTAAATAAATTCTCTCTATTTTACACGAAAAAAAAAAAAAAAAAGAAGGCATCGAGTTACTGTAAAAACAGAAAAAGGCACAACATAGGGTAAGTACGTCCTGGGCGGTTGGACAAAGACGGAAATCTCCAATATGGAGGCTCACCTTATGGAGTTGTGTTAAACTCTATTGTAGACTTGTAATGGCTGAGATCCGGGGTGCCAGGTATGCTGCCGCACAGGCGGATAGTATAAGTAAATCTTCTTTATTGTAGATAAATCAGTGGTAATGTCTCAAATTTCGACCACATCAGAAAGAACTTCTCCACCTGTTTCTCCTTGTGAAGCAATGTCTCAATCCAGTCCATTCCAAAAAGATAGTTCACTTTACTGGATCTGAGACTTAAGGATGGTGTAGTGGATTGTGCACATAAGTGTAATATGCTTTACTTATAGCTGCAGACCAGACTGTCAGTGCTTCTCATAGGTCATGTATCTACTATTTCCATCTGATAGGAGACTAAAGATGCCCATACTAAGCAAGCCGAACGTGTATTTGTATTATACTTGAAAAGTGGAGAAACCCGCTGCTAGACACTTCTGGTGATGGCTTATGTTCCGGGAGAACAAAAAGGATCACACGAAAATATGAATTTTTTGTCTCCCCTGGCATCACCTGTTGGGTGAGAGTCGGAAGCTCCTCACACACGTTACTGTGTAGGCCAAACGTGCTGCTCTTGGTGGGTTCAGCCAACAAAAGATTAATGTGTATGGCTGGGTAAAGAATGGCCTATTTAAGATTTAGGGGCACATTAATTCCTAAACTATCTCTGAGGTGCCGCTGAGGGTACTTTCACACTTGCATTTTTCTTTTCTGACATATAGTTCCTTCCGTCCTAGGGGCTCTATACCGGAAAAGAACTGATCAGTTTTTGTAATGACCGACGACACGCACAGGGAGGAAAACAGGGAAAGCCCTGCCCAAGGGAGAGGGAAAGGTGGTGACCCCTAACTCACCTTGCGGCTGGCACCTGACTGCCCTGACGTCCCTAGACGGGTTCCTCACCCGTGCGGCGATCGCGTGCCTAAACCCTGGCTTTCCCTAATATGAGCCCTGGATAGTGAACAGGCCGGTGGGATCGCTAGTCCACACCACTATCACTAAGAGGGAAACACCAGGGAGAGGACAGACAAAACATACAAACACATACACCCAGGTGGGCGACCACAATAAACCAAAAAGGTCCAACAGGGATCTGGAGGGTAGCGTACTGGACCAACTACCAGCGAACGCAGCAACACAGCTCCAGAAGGTCAGAATAGATGTCCAGGCAGGAAGCTCTATCTCTGGCAACCAGAGAAGTGTGAGAGAGAAATATAAGGAGGTCTGGGAGTGCTGGACAAGGAACAGCTGAGGAGAAGGAGCTACGGATCCCTGAGTGAGCCAAAAGGGTTTGCTAAGCAAACCCAGAAAGCTACCATAAAGAAAACAGCCCTATCTTAAATAGAGCGTGCAGCCAACCGCTGCGACTTCCTGACCCCGGGTATAACGGAGTCAGGCGTGGTCCTCGACACCCTCGTGACAGTACCCCCCTCTCTACGAGGGGCCTCCGGACACTCAGGACCAGGTCTCCCAGGATGAGAGGCATGAAAAACCCGAACTAACCTGTCGGCGTTTACCTCAGACGCAGGAACCCACATTCTTTCCTCGGGACCGTAACCTCTCCAATGCACCAGATATTGAAGAGAGCGGCGGACCCGACGAGAATTAACAATTTTGGATATCTGAAATTCTAGGTTACCATCCACGACAACAGGAGGGGGTGGCAGCGGTGATGGTCCTAGAGGTGGAACATATTTTTTGAGTAACGACTTATGAAAAACATTATGAATTTTAAAAGTCTGAGGTAACTCCAGGCGAAAAGCCACGGGGGTGATGATGGCTACAATTTTGTAAGGGCCAATAAACCTAGGACCCAGTTTCCAAGAGGGAACCTTCAATTTAATATTCCTAGTAGACAACCACACATAGTCATTCACTCCTAGGTCCGGACCTGGCGACCGTCTCTTATCAGCCATGCATTTGTATTTACCTCCCATATTTTTCAAGTTAGCTTGCACCTTCTGCCATACCGATGAAAGAGATGACGAAAACCGTTCCTCTTCGGGAACCCCAGAAGACCCCCCCTCTTTGAAAGTACAGAATTGGGGATGAAAACCATATGCACCAAGAAATGGTGACTTGCCAGTGGATTCCTGACGACGATTATTTATGGCAAACTCAGCTAACGGTAAATATGATGACCACAACTCTTGGTTTTCAGACACAAAACATCTTAGATATGTCTCCAGGTTTTGGTTGGTACGCTCAGTCTGTCCATTCGACTGAGGATGGAAAGCTGAGGAAAAGGACAAGTGTACCCCCAAACGAGAACAAAAAGCTTTCCAAAATTTAGAAATAAACTGGGTACCCCGATCCGAAACAACATCGGAGGGGACCCCGTGAAGCTTCACGATTTCACTGACGAATACCTGAGCAAGAGTCTTAGCATTAGGTAGTGCGGGTAACGCAATGAAGTGTACCATTTTGCTAAACCTGTCCACTACTACCAAAATAACTGTTTTACCCGCAGACAAAGGTAAGTCAGTGATAAAATCCATTGACAGATGTGTCCACGGTCTATTGGGAATGACGAGTGGTAAGAAAAACCCTGCAGCCACGGGTGAAGAAGAGGGTCTGATGTGTCCCTTAGCCAAGCTCTCGGAGATATAATCTTTCATGGCTTGTCTCTCTGGACCCGAAAGATTATATAACCTGGTCTTGGGTAATTTTGCGCCGGGAATAAGGTTAACCGGGCAATCATAAGGACGATGAGGTGGTAACTTCTGACAACCCTTTTCAGAAAAAACATCCTCAAAGTCCGAAATAAATGTAGGTAGGGTAGTTATGGGGGCGACTAAGCAATTGCTATTTAAGCAATTTTCTCTGCACTGCTCACTCCACTCCAATATCTCCCTGGCCTGCCAATCCACCACTGGATTGTGCGCTACCAACCAGGGAAGACCCAGCACTACCGGAGTGGGAAGCCCCTCCAGAACATAACCTGAAAGCATCTCGTTATGGTGGTCCCCTACCCGAAGGTGTAAATTATGAACCATGTGCGTGAGGTTTCTCTGAGACAGGGGAGCAGAATCAATAGCGAATATGGGAATGGGTCTCTGTAAAGTACAGAGAGACAAACCCAAAGTGCGGGCAAAATGGGCATCTATCAAATTTACCCCTGCTCCACTGTCTAGAAAGAAAGAAATAGTCTCCGTCTAATCACCAAAAATAATAACCGCTGGCAACACAAATTGCGATGGACGTATGGAGGAAACGTATACCCCCCGGCTGACATCCTCCACACAGCCTGGGGTTAGTAGTTTTTCCGACGGTCTTTTGTTTCTGAGGAAAGAAGGACAGACATTAATGAAATGACCCCTCTCCCCACAAAAAAAACAAACCCCACGCCTACGGCGAGCCTCAGGAGGACGGACCTGACGAGTAGTTCCTCCTAGCTGCATAGGCTCGTCTAAGTCCGTACAGACTAACTGCTGCTTGGGAGGGGTTACCAATTGCTCCGGTTTTTTCAACCTGACCCTAAGGCGTCTATCTATTCGGATAGAAAGGGACATAACCGCATCAAGGGAAAAGGGGGTCTCATATAATGCAAGCACATCCTTAACCCTTTCGGATAACCCAGAGCAGAACTGACTCCTGAGAGCCGGGTCGTTCCATTGGGTATCCGTAGCCCACCTACGGAATTCAGAGCAATACTCCTCTACCGGCCGCTCTCCTTGTAAGAGTCTCCGTAATCTTGATTCAGCCAGGGCGACTCGGTCAGGGTCATCATATATGAGACCCAAGGCCCCAAAAAACTCATCCACTGACCGAAGAGCCTGGGAATCAGTAGGTAAAGAGAACGCCCAGGACTGCGGATCCCCCTGCAGCAGGGAAATAACAACCCCCACCCGCTGATCTTCATTACCAGAGGAGTAAGGGCGCAGTTTAAAATATAACTTACAGGCCTCACGGAATGTCAAAAACTTGTCCCTTCCCCCAGAAAATCTGTCAGGGAGAGGGACCTTGGGTTCCGCAACAACCTGGTTACCAGTAGCAACCGCTGGGCTTGCAGTCAGTTGTAATTGCTGCTGTTGCTGGAGGACCGACGCCTTCAATCCTACCACCTCCAAAGACAGGCCATGAAATTGTTTGGACAGAGCAGCAATTTGATCCATACTGGATTCTAAGTAGGTAAAAATTATTATTATTTTTTTTTTTTTACCTACACAAAATAATGGCCAGAGATAATGTAATGACCGACGACACGCACAGGGAGGAAAACAGGGAAAGCCCTGCCCAAGGGAGAGGGAAAGGTGGTGACCCCTAACTCACCTTGCGGCTGGCACCTGACTGCCCTGACGTCCCTAGACGGGTTCCTCACCCGTGCGGCGATCGCGTGCCTAAACCCTGGCTTTCCCTAATATGAGCCCTGGATAGTGAACAGGCCGGTGGGATCGCTAGTCCACACCACTATCACTAAGAGGGAAACACCAGGGAGAGGACAGACAAAACATACAAACACATACACCCAGGTGGGCGACCACAATAAACCAAAAAGGTCCAACAGGGATCTGGAGGGTAGCGTACTGGACCAACTACCAGCGAACGCAGCAACACAGCTCCAGAAGGTCAGAATAGATGTCCAGGCAGGAAGCTCTATCTCTGGCAACCAGAGAAGTGTGAGAGAGAAATATAAGGAGGTCTGGGAGTGCTGGACAAGGAACAGCTGAGGAGAAGGAGCTACGGATCCCTGAGTGAGCCAAAAGGGTTTGCTAAGCAAACCCAGAAAGCTACCATAAGGAAAACAGCCCTATCTTAAATAGAGCGTGCAGCCAACCGCTGCGACTTCCTGACCCCGGGTATAACGGAGTCAGGCGTGGTCCTCGACACCCTCGTGACAGTTTTATCCCTATGCATTCTGAATGGATGAGCATTCCGTTCAGGATGCATCAGGATGTCAGGCAAAATATAAATCCTCAGCATGCTACAGTTTTATCTCCGGGCATTTTTTTTCCATAGGAATGTATTAGTGCCGGAAACACATGGGCAGACCGAAAAAAAAGGTGAAACAAATAAATGCCGGATCCTTTTTTTCCGATGACACCGGAAAGACGGATCCGACATTTCAATGCATTTTTCTGACTGATCAGGCATTTTTAAGACTGATCAGGATCCTGATCAATCTTACAAATGCCATCAGTTGGCATACGTTTTGCCGGCGACAGAACTGCTTGCCGGATCACTCTGCCGCAAGTGTGAAAGTAGCCTAAGTATCATATTCCCATAAACAAGGCAATAGGTCTGCAGCCAACAGGGAACACTTCAGGCAGCTGTGATTTCCAGTTGGGGACATTTTAGATTTTGACCAATGTGTAATAAATGTCCTATAAAAAAATCATTAAAGATATCTTTTTATAACTGTTTAAGATTGCATTTAGTTTGAGGGTGGCTTCCAAAACATCTTAGACTGAGAAACCTATTGTCACGGCCACGGTTATGGTCGTGACTCCTTGGGAGTCGCATACAGTTGCCCGCGGTTTTGGTTGTTGTGTCAACCGCAGCTGAGGCATTATGTAGTTGGCCTCGGTGCGGTTGCCGCGGACAACAGCCTTGTGTGCGGTTCCCGGGGAGTTGTGTGTGGATGCACGTTTGTATGTCTGGTGTGCACTGTGTTTTATGTTTGTGTGCGCACGGACATCATTCCCCGCACTGTGGTTACCCGTGGCAACCTTAGGTGGTATTATGTACATGTGGTGGCAGTGTCCCGGCCTTCGGGCTGACTCCCTGGACACGTGCGCCACCCATGTCGTTGCTTGCAGCAACAGCCACAGTGTGTCTTATGTTTTGGACACTTCTACCTTAAGTGTGTGTTTCCCTTCCCTGGTGCTGGAAGGGTTAACTCCGTTCCCAGTGTGTGTGATGTCACTGGGTGTGTCTGACCGTTTGGGTGTGGCCACTTGGGCCTATAAAGACCCTCTCTCTTGCAGAGCTCAGTAGGTTGCTTCAGCATGCTTGCTGATAGCAGCCTCCTGTGTTTTTCATCAGCCAGTGAGAGCCACCACTGTGGTCATAGTTAAAGTTTGAGTTTAAGTAGTCTATAGTTTAAGTTTATGCTTATGTCTCTTGTATGTCATGTTGTATGTGATGTTTCTGTTGGGACCTTCCTTGTCACTTTGTGCAGTTTACGGTTCTGGATTCCTGTTGTTCAGGGATCCAGTCAGCAAGGCTGTGGCAGGTTGGTGGAACTTCTAGTTCGCCTGCCATACCCGTAAAACTGTTTGTGTTCCCCTTTTTCCCAACAGCTTGGCCAGTGAGACTCCTGCTCCTCCGCGTCTAGGAGGAGTAGGTCGTCTTACCCTGACTCCTAGCGCAGGGACCGGACGGAGGGTGAGTTAGGGATCCGAGGTTCCTGCGCATGGGTCCTCCTACCTTTAAGGTCGGCCCATGCAGTTAGGAGTTAGGGTCAGGGTAGGGACGCTGTTAGGAGGTGACCTGCTCCCTATCCTGTTCTCCTGGCCGAGTAGGCCTACAGCATCTGGCCTCGCACGGCTGAGGATTTCCCCCATCCTCAGCCGTGACAGTATGACCACAGAGGCTTCCCGCGTGGCGTTCCCTCGAAAGAGGGTGAAGCATGTACCGCCGTCTGCGGAAGGGGTACATGCGCGCTCTTCGGAGGGAGAGCGTTCTGGGGGTTTCGCCTCTGACGGCGCGGTGAGTGGCGTTTCCCCGCCATCCCTTCACCGTTGCCTCGTTTGGCGTCCCCCTGATTTTATTACACGTGGTGTGTGTTTGGTATGCGGTATGCATACCTTCGAAAGAGGGTGCAGCATGCAGTGCCATACCTTTGTGGCCTGCATGCGCGTTCTCCGGAGGGAGAGCGTTCCTGGGGGTTCTCCGTTAACGGCACGGTTGGTGGCGTATTCCCCGCCACCTCACCTTCCGTGTCCGTGTTGGGGATCCCTCGTCCCTCTCCATGTTCCCATCTCTGGTCGTTTGCTGGCAGCACTCCGTAAGTAGTCCAGCTGCGTGCTGGTTAGGGGTGTCTGCTGGCAGCGACTGGAGTGGGGACGTGTGTGGAGAGTCCCTTCGTCCATCTCTCAGTGGTTCTTTCCCCTTTGTTGCTGGTGCGGGCTGCAGTCCTCGTCGGACTGGCTAGTGTGAGCCGGGAGAGGATGCAGCTGACAGCGACCCCTTTTTAGAACCGGCACTGAGAGTGGACGTCCCCTTCTCCTATCCCCTTGTCTGAGTCCCTCACGTATTTTTTTTGGTGGGGGGGCTTTGAGGGGTGGGAGTGTCACGGCCACGGTTATGGTCGTGACTCCTTGGGAGTCGCATACAGTTGCCCGCGGTTTTGGTTGTTGTGTCAACCGCAGCTGAGGCATTATGTAGTTGGCCTCGGTGCGGTTGCCGCGGACAACAGCCTTGTGTGCGGTTCCCGGGGAGTTGTGTGTGGATGCACGTTTGTATGTCTGGTGTGCACTGTGTTTTATGTTTGTGTGCGCACGGACATCATTCCCCGCACTGTGGTTACCCGTGGCAACCTTAGGTGGTATTATGTACATGTGGTGGCAGTGTCCCGGCCTTCGGGCTGACTCCCTGGACACGTGCGCCACCCATGTCGTTGCTTGCAGCAACAGCCACAGTGTGTCTTATGTTTTGGACACTTCTACCTTAAGTGTGTGTTTCCCTTCCCTGGTGCTGGAAGGGTTAACTCCGTTCCCAGTGTGTGTGATGTCACTGGGTGTGTCTGACCGTTTGGGTGTGGCCACTTGGGCCTATAAAGACCCTCTCTCTTGCAGAGCTCAGTAGGTTGCTTCAGCATGCTTGCTGATAGCAGCCTCCTGTGTTTTTCATCAGCCAGTGAGAGCCACCACTGTGGTCATAGTTAAAGTTTGAGTTTAAGTAGTCTATAGTTTAAGTTTATGCTTATGTCTCTTGTATGTCATGTTGTATGTGATGTTTCTGTTGGGACCTTCCTTGTCACTTTGTGCAGTTTACGGTTCTGGATTCCTGTTGTTCAGGGATCCAGTCAGCAAGGCTGTGGCAGGTTGGTGGAACTTCTAGTTCGCCTGCCATACCCGTAAAACTGTTTGTGTTCCCCTTTTTCCCAACAGCTTGGCCAGTGAGACTCCTGCTCCTCCGCGTCTAGGAGGAGTAGGTCGTCTTACCCTGACTCCTAGCGCAGGGACCGGACGGAGGGTGAGTTAGGGATCCGAGGTTCCTGCGCATGGGTTCTCCTACCTTTAAGGTCGGCCCATGCAGTTAGGAGTTAGGGTCAGGGTAGGGACGCTGTTAGGAGGTGACCTGCTCCCTATCCTGTTCTCCTGGCCGAGTAGGCCTACAGCATCTGGCCTCGCACGGCTGAGGATTTCCCCCATCCTCAGCCGTGACACCTATGTAGACCATTTACATGGGCCTGGGGAAAAATTAGCCTAATGAATGGCGGGTTTGATCAACCTTTAAAAGATGACTAAGGCATAATGGGGATCCCCTGGCTCTGCATGCTGTCAGATCCAAGGCCTTACCCCTGGAATCCTCCTGGATTGCACCTAATACCATGTGCAGCTACATGATACCTTATTTGTACATATGTAAATCTCTATTTCTTTTATTTTAGCAAAAGCGTAAGGAGATTCCCGAAGAAATAAAAAGTAGAACCTTTTCTTAAAGCTGAGGGAGAAAATTTTCAAAACTGGTACTAAGGAAAACTTGCTTTCTTGCCCATATCAACCAATCAGATTCCAGATTTAATTTTAAAAAGTTCCTTTGCGAAATGAAAGGATCAATCTGACTGGTTGCTACTGACAACTAAGCCAGTTTTCCTTACTACCAGTTTTGATAAATATCCCCCAAAGTTTTTTTTTTCTCTTTCCTACACCTGGAATACAATTTAAAATTGGGCAATATTCTCTGTATGCAAACCAAGTGACTGGCACCATCACAAATTTTTTTTTTCAATAAACTTTATTGTAATTGTTTTTATCTAACATTCACAGTTCACAAATAATTTGTCAGCAACATCATTTAAGTTATCACGGCATTTCACATACAAAAAAAATCAAAACATTTTTTTTTTTAGAAAACATTCAGAGCGCCATTTCCAGAATACAATCTCTGTCGTTCTTTATCAATACAACCATTAGTCTTAAATACAAAGGCCTACAATTAACAATTGTCAAAAAATACTCTCTAAAAAACTCTCAAGCCCACCATTAATCTTTGGAACCTAATATTTCAAGCGGGTATTTTATATACCAATCATTTTTGCCAAGATGGGAAATGACTTTAAGCAGTAATTTATCATGTGTTTTCAAGGATCAACAGTAAAACACCCACAAGAAGGAGATCTAAGTAGTAATATTGCAAGGGTTAAAAACAAGACTACAATGATAAAATTGAGCTTGTATTGTGCGTTTTTTTTTTAGGTAGAGCTCTAAGGTTGCATCACAGTTCTGCAGAACGAGGGACATGCAAGATGACATGCTACAGGTTCAACCTGATGTAAAATTCCACATGAGAACTTACCCGGTAGTTCAAAGCTTGAGTCAATAGGAATATTTAAGCAAGTCACTCAAATATACACATACAGTATATGCTTAGCTCTAAAATACGTGGCTCTATTAGTCATCAACGGTTGAAGCATTTTAGAGCTTAATCTTTATTGGGTGTCTGGTAGGAAAGTAACTGGATAATATTGGCATAAGGATATTATTATGTATGTCGGCTGTGAAGACACACAAAATAATCTACCCCTATGAGTCCAAGACACAAAAAGCAAACTAGACTTTGCAGTATAACGCACCACATATTAAAATACAGATTTACATAAACTATTATTGCTCTGACAACCCAAAACCAATGTTCCGTATTATTTGTCTCTTTTTTTTATTTTACTTAAAAGCCTTTTCTAATGGCAAACGTGGCTGCTGTAAGTGAAGGAACCTTAAAGGGGTGGTACAGGATTGGGAGAAGACATGGCTGCTTTCTGCCTTTAAAGGGAATGTGTAATCAGAATGTGACATATTGTTTAAATCAAGTTTTTATGTTAAAAATATTTTTAAAGATGTGTTGGTTATGTCATTTTTAATTTTCCACATCACTATATTTTAAAAAAATAAATCCTAACATCCTGCAGTTTTCGTAGTGGCTACTATGCCTAATGATAGGCACTACTTTTTAGTTTGTACAGATTACAATCATCTCATTATCATCACAGGCGGGATTTCAATGGCAGATATCATAGATAGATAGATAGATAGATAGATGCACACAAGATCCACTATGCACAATAGGTGATTGTTAGGGCTGAAACGATTACTCGATTGAATTGAGTAATTCAACACAAAAAAATCCTCAACGCTGCACTGTACTATATCCTGACACATGGTCAGGTCATGTGACGTCAGGAAGACAGTGCAGCGCGTGGAGATGAAGATGGAGGAGCTGTGGAGCAGTGCCCTTACAGGAATAGTAAGTACTGGCGCTGGGGACATGGCTAGGAGGGGGAGATGGTGGCACTGGGGGCAAACTAGTGGCACTGGGGGGCACCTGATGGCCCTGGGGAGCAGCTAGTAGCACTGGGAAGCAGCTGGTGGCACTGGGAGGGGGCAGCTGGTGGCACTAGTGGGGCAGCTGGTGGCACTGGGGAGCAGCTGATGGCATTGGGGGCAGCTGGTGGCACTGGGGGGGGGGGGCAGCTGGTGGCACTGGGGGGGAAGCTGATGGCACTGGGGGGGAAGCTGATGGCACTGGGGTGGCAGCTGATGGCACTGGGGGGGGACACTGATGGTACTGGGGGGGAAGCTGATGTCACTGGGGTGGCAGCTGATGACACTGGGGGGGGGGGGGGGAAGCTGATGGCACTAGGGGCGGAAGCTGATGGCACTGGGGTGGCAGCTGATGGCACTGGGGTGGCAGCTGATGGCACTGGGGGGCAGCTGATGTCACTGGGGTGGCAGCTGATGACACTGGGGGGGGGAAGCTGATGGCACTGGGGGAGGAAGCTGATGGCACTGGGGGAGGAAGCTGATGGCACTAGGGGAGGAAGCTGATGGCACTGGGCGGGGGTGATGAGTTTTTATAAAGAAAAACATTCTTTTAATTAGTTTTTTATTAGAGTACTCGATTAATCGTTGGATTAATTGATAGAATACTGGATTACAAAAATAGTTGATAGCTGCAGCCCTAGTGATTGTCAAAGCTTATCTATTCTTTCCTTGTACAGTGACCTCTGCGCAGGTCACAGAGCATGCCTAGAAAACTCTCCCACAGTAGTCAATAGGGTCCCCTCCGGTCCATCGTGTCCCATGGGGCTGCCGTAAAGCAATTTTCTTAATGCTTTCTAGATGCTGTTAAGAACTGCTCAGGCAAGATGTCTTCCTTCATAATCATGTTCAGGAAATAGAATAAAAAAATAATAATCTACAACTGGAAAAAAAAACTGATTAGAAAAAAGATGCTTTTTAACTGTGCAGTGTATATCAGTCGGCACTACGGTGGTAGCGTGGTGGTGCACGTGTCCTAGGGTTGGCATCCCTAGGACATTTCTTGAAATAAAGTGACCGTCACTCACTGTTTGTTTCTTTTGAAATGCTTGTTTATTGCCACATATTAGTGACAGAGGAAGGCACAGATTGTGCCGAAACGCGTCACTAATATGTGTCAATAAACAAGCATTTCAAAATAAACAAACAGTGAGTGACGGTCCTTCACTATTACTATCTGTTTTTAACTGGCAGAAACCATTAGAGGTGACGCATTCCCATTAAGCGTGGGTTACAAGTCACTTTATTTCAAGAAATGTCCGTATGGACATCTCTCTAATATACGTATAACTATTATCAAAATCCATCCTATTACGACTGAGAACAATCAGTTGAGGTGATGGAGCAGGGCAGCCACTAGGAATTCAAATTGCCTGGCCTTCTGCCATATACACGTGCCATTAACATTTGCTGAGTGAAAAGAGCACCTGTTCCTGTTCATAATGGTAGAGATTTGGTAATAGATATATGTTCAGGAATTGTTGACAATGCATTTTCTCCCATCTAGCATCTAAAGTTGCCCCAATGCCCTCCAATAAAATGTAAAGGCACACAACGTGTTAGGACTATAGCAAGGTCTGGGTGGCATATCATATGTTCTGGCGTTTCTTTATTTTGTGCCCTCTAAATCTGCCCTCTCAGGCCCTGTATTAAAGATAAACAGAGTGTTGCTTTAAATTAAAGGGTTTTCCCATCTTATAAAATGATGGCTTATCACTAGGATATGCCATAACTTTATGATTGGTGGGCATGGGTGAACTGGGAACCTAATGTGGCCCTAGAAAAAACCAAAGGTGGCCTCATGTTGTAGGTGGGTCCAAACTGACAGAAGATGGGGCAACACAAGTAGGCAGGGCCAACACATATAAAGGAAGAAGAAGAAAATCCCTTTATTGGCATAACAGCAGCAATCACATTCACAACAGGAGCAAAAATAAGAGTAATTAGAAATTAAAGAGTAAAAATACAAGAAAAACATAACACAGAATTTACTTAAAAAATTCACTACTGGGTTACTGGGAACAGTGGTGGTTATAAATCCTAACCGTTGCTGGGAGAAAGGACCTACGATAACGCTCCTTCGTGCACCTAGGATGCAGCAGTCTGTCACTGAAGGAGCTCTCCAGCTCCACAACAGCTTCGTGCATGGGCTGGTAGGGACTACAGAAGTGGGTGGGGCCAGCAATACAATAGCCGATGTGAGAGGTAGCTTTCTTTCAGGGGATCATCCTCACAAATACCTTCGCAGACAACAGGTTTTAAAGGTCCAAACAGTGCATTTATTGTGGCCCACCAGCAAAAGCAAAACCAACAAAACAATAAACACTCGCCCGTCCAGGCTCTAACTAATACATAACGTCCCTGACTCACCTATTAGGTACAGTTCACACCCTGTGATCCGATGCGGCTTTCCCAGCCAATGTCCCACAGTCTCCTGGCTGTCCAGAGCACAGTACACCCACTGTCTCAAATCCAATGTCTCTTGTGAGGGATTAAGGCTCAGTAGTCCGCCTGACTATGGCCCTATGACCCTCCCAGGCGTCGCTTTGTCCCCTAACTCCAGAATTTCTCCCAGCCTCGTGGTCTCTCAGCCTCCTGGCTGAAACCACACATCCAGAGCCTCTGCCAGACTATGCTTCCACACTCTCCAGGATCCCACTTCCCAGGATCCCACTCTCCACCCCCTCTCACGCTAAGGTTTCTTTTATTCTCAGGTGATTGTGGCACCTGGTATTGCCTCAGGCCTGGCAACTAATGGGGAAGATATGGAAAATCCTGACATACACCTCCCCTAACAGCCATGAGGCCTGTCACACCGAGAACAAACTACCGCCCCAGCGGAACCAAATACCACAGTGCAGCTCAGAATACTGCCGTTTACGCCACAGTATTCAACTATATCAACGTCCTGAAGAAGGCAATACAGTTAAATTCAGGAGGGCAACTGCAGCCGTTGACCAGGTGAATAAGTGCCTGATGTTCCTACATTAATTAATACTGAGCATCAGATCGTTATGTATCTGGCTGGCGGCAATGAGGAGGGCTTGGGCAGCCCCCTGGGCATCAGTCCCCCGGGGAATTTCACTATATGGTCTATGGCCAGTCTGCTCCTGACGAATGAGCTATTCAAGGAACAGAGGCGGCCCCATTCACTTGACTGTACAGAGTGGAGCTAGGGCACCACTGTGCAGAGACAAATGAGAAAGGGAATGTAGCACTAAACTAGAACTGCCGCCTTTTAATTCTCAAGCTGGTGGCTCCAGATTTCAGACATCACTGACCATAAAGTGATGGTATACTATTAAGATATGCCCACACTTTATAACCCATTTTTTATGTTAACCACGACACAAGCCACCCATTCCGCCACAGTCCTATATGATAACTGCTAGTTGGAACCTCTCGGGCTTGTTTTATAACCCTTGCAATCATTCTCTTATATTAACGTTTACCTTCATTTTTACTGTTTTTAGCTCTTTACTGCTGGCAGACATTATATCCCACTTGCTCTCGTTCTCTGAAGATTTATTGGTATATTTATTTGCAAAGGAAGAACTACACTTAATATTCAGCACAGTCCTATATTTATGACTGTTGCTCCAGTTACTTCTCCTTCCATGTATAATAGAGTTATTATACATACTGATAAATTTGCCTAATATAATAGTGACTGATTTGCAGAGATTTTCCCGCTGGAATTTTTTCTAGACATAAATCTAGACCAAGTGTCCTGACTGTGGAATCGTACAGTGTGTCTAATAATAAAAATTAAATATATATGTTACATCTTTAGATAGCCTACATTCATACATTAGACGCCAAAATGGGTTAAATCACTTGCAGAACAGAGTTCTGTGTATATTTGTATATGGAATTCAGATCCTCACATCCAGACACACACACATTAAACCTCAGATAAATATATTTTATACATCACATTAAGCAGCATTTCTATCACTCAGGCACAAATCTGGGTAAATCCTTCTGAACTCCCTGCATTTATTCTACTCATCAAAGGGGTTTTCCAATGCTTTTTAACTGATGACCTAACCTGTTTTCAAGTTCGGGTTCGGTGGCAATCCCGTTATGGATTCTGTCATATTCCGTGATAACGGAATCCATAACAAAATTGCCACTCAACGCTGAACCCGAACTTGAAAATATCAAGTTCACTCATCCCTAGTCATCAGTATCTGACCTATGATGCTGAGTTGCGCCTAGGCCATGTGACCGATGATGTCACTGGTCAAGGGAAAGCTTCGATAAGGAGGAGCGCTGCAGCCTTCTCAAACAGCTGATAGGTGGGGGTCCCAGGTTTTAGACCCCCACTGATCAGATACTGATGACCAGAGGATAGTTAATCAGTAAAAAAGTCTCAGTATTAGGGTACATTCACACGACCGTGTGTAATCCTTTCCGTTTTGCGGTCCACAAATAACGGAACCGCGTGTACGCATTTTGCGGACAAATGACTTCCGTTTGTGTTCCGTATGTCTTCCGTTTTTTACAGTCCGCAAAAAATGGAAGGAAAAAAAGATAGAGAAAAAAAAAAGATTTATTAAGGCATTCAAAAACACGGAAACGGATCTGCAAAAAACAGATGACATACGGAAACCTTTCCGTATGTCATCCGCAATTTGCGGATCCATTGACTTGAATGGGGCTGCGGACCGATCTGTGCGGACAATAGTAGGACAAGCTTCATATTTTTGCGGACTAGAAATGCAGAAACACGGATGCGGATAACATACTGAACGTTGTCCGCACATTTTATTCACCCATAGAAATGAATGGATCCGCATCTATTCTGCAAAATGCAGAACGGATGCGGATCAAATAATAGGGTCGTGTAAATGTACCCTAACCCTTTAATTGTATTTTTTGAGACCAGTGGTGTGCAACAAATAGCCGACGGACTGAAATGTATATTATTCCCGATAGCTTGAATGGCCATACATTTTACAGCATCCAAAGGGTTACCCTTTCAAAGCTGAATCGGTTGTGCATGTGTGGTCATTCTTTATTGAAATGAATTACAGATACAACTTGATCATAGTTTTCTGCAATGGCCATCTCTTTTCTCTGTTTTCTGTGGGAATGGAGATCCTCCTAAACTTTCACCAATCGGATCTTAAAGGGAATCCATCATCAACTTTATGCGGCCATCAGTAAGGGCATCATAAAGTAGTGACAGAAAACGCTGAGTGTCATTCATGAGCTAAAAGTAAGTGGCTGCCAAGAGCCAGCTTTGTAATAGCAGGAGCCTAAGCCTGAAACGAGTCAAGGCTGCCTGAGAAGAGTCATGGGTTTTCATGTTCTTCTGCTTTTCCCACCCACCTGCTGATGTTGGTCAGTTTTCTCCTTAGGAGAGAACTGCCAATCATTAGCAAGGTGAGTAGGAGCTCATGAATAACTGTGACTCTTATCAGTTAGACATGACTCTTTTCTGGGTTTTCAAGTTCGGCATAGAAGTTTCGGGTTATCTAAGAAATCCGTTATGGATTCTGCTTCCATGGACCATAAGATATGGTCCGTGGTAGCGGAATCCATAATGGAATTCTTAGATAACCCGAACCTTGTACGCCGAACTTGAAAACAGAAGTTCGCTCATCCCTAATTATGATGCTTACCTTTAGCTCATGGGTGACACACCACTGAAATCAACATCTTTCATTACTTTATTTGATTAAGTAATTTTCATTCACAGGATAAGGCTAACTTTTAGATTGGTGGGGGTTCGACCACTGAGACCCAAATCAATAACAAGAACGGGGGCTGTATTAGGCATTCCCTAGAGATGAATACCCAGTTGACCTCAACATTCATTTGCAAGGTCCCTGCAGTGTGTGGGGCACCCATTTTTGTTATCGATGGGGGTGGCAGTGATCGGACACTCACTGATCTAATACTTGTCTGCTATCCTGGAGGATAAATTTATATAACTAGAATATTCCTCTAATAACACATCTGATACAGGATCGAAAAAACTTTGGGAACCCCCCATGTAACCCTTTTCCAAAAACTGTTTGGACCACTGGGCAGGAAAATATGTTGCCCACCACTGGTCTATAAGGTTTGGCTAAAAATGATACCAATCAGCATTTCAGATGCAATGCTCTTCACCCGTTTTACAATTGTTTGCTCAGCATAGAGACCCGTAGAGCAAGAAATCTATAACACATACAAGTTTTTCTAAAAAGTGCAAAGCTTAGACGGGAAGAATTATGAAAAGTGCTACATGGAGAGGTGACTCCCTGCACATTGATGCAAATGAAATCATGTACCTCTCTAATGAAAGGATAATTGCTAACTAAATTACTTCGGCATAACTATCGATGTTTTACATATTAAAGTAACATTCACAAATAGATATTAGAATCTCATGGAAACTATAATTAAAAAAATAACTGTCCATTAGGCTCTGTTCACACTACTCTCACGGTCCGTTCAGTTGACTTTGCATTGCATTTTAAACAGCAAAGTGCTATTATTCCCGTTAAGGCCTCATGCACACGGCCTCATGCATACAGCGGGTCCGCAATACACGGGCACCGTACATGGGTCCATAATCCGGAGCTGTGGTGCAGAACGGAGGCACGGAACCTCACGGAAGCACTACGGGTTCTATTTTTTTACGGTGCGGACGGATCACGGACCCATTCAAGTTGAATGGGTCTGGATCCATCTCGGGCTGCAACACGGATGGGGCCCGTGCATTGGGGACCGCTAATTGCGGTCCCCAATGCACGGAAAGGCTGCACAACAGCCGTGTGCATGAGGCCTAAATAAAACTGAATACTGATCCAATATAGGTCAATAGGATCCATTAGGATCAGTTACGAACAGGCGCTCACCTGAACACATGTCCTAATAAGGTTAAAGTAGTAGGTACCACAGCACCAACTGAACAGCCCATAATGTTGGGAAGAAGCCAGAATAAAGTAGAATGTAGTCACCACAGACTGATCAGTATTTGCCTATCTCATAAGCACAATAGGGGCCATTAAGAGGGTAAACTGAACTTAACAGTTTACCCATATTAGGCTACTTTCACACTGGCGTTTTGGCTTTCCGTTTGTGAGATCCGTTAAGGGCTCAGTTTTGCCCTAATGCATTCTGAATGGAAAAGAATCCGCTCAGAATGCATCAGTTTGCCTCCATTCCGTTTTGGAGGCGGACACTAAAACGCTGCTTTCAGCGTTATGGTGTGTTTCTGAAGAAGCGGAGCCAAACGGATCCGTTCTGACACACAACGTAAGTCAATGGGGACGGATCTGTTTTCTATGACACAATCTGGCACAACAGAAAACGGATCTGTCCTTCATTGACTTTCAATAGTGTTCAAGATGGATTGGTCTTGGCTATGTTAAAGATAATACAAACATATCCGTTCTGAACGGATGCAGACGGTTGTATTATCTGAACGGATCCGTCTGTGCAGATCCATGACAGATCCGCACCAAACGCGAATGTGAAAGTAGCCTTACAAAAGGCCTGTAGTAATGGGCTCTGTGATTCCCTTTGAGTTACATTTCAGGTTCAGCTTGCCTAAGATCAGGTATGCAAGGTGTTTGGGTTGGAGTGCTATCCAGGTAGGCTGGGATATGTAGGTATCCAACCAGGGGTGTAGCTAAAAGCTCATGGGCCCTTATTCAAGAGTTCAGCTTGGGCCCCCCTGCCCTTAGTTCTTGTTGGCAAGGGGCAGGGGAGCACGTAGCCTTCCTGCTGTATGAGGCAAACATTGAAAGGGCACCCCCTCATGCCAAATTCTTGACCTAACCCCTTCCCTCCAGCCAGAGGTGTAAATTGACCAGCATGCACTTTCTATAATGCCAGTGTCTCATGTGGCACAAGGGTCTTTGGGCCCCCTCAGGCTCCTGGGCCCGGTAGCGACTGCTACCTCTGCACCCCCTATAGCTACGCCCCTGTATCCAACCTTTAGAATGGTTGTGCAGCTATTTTGTAACAGTCCTTGCTACAGATGACATCATCGGTGTGTTAAAAGAGCTGTCTATTGAATTGCACACAATGAATCTGGAATGTACAAGAACATAAGAATATAGATACTTGTGTGGTATATATGTTCTCAAATATGTGTACATTCATCAACTACGGATATAGAAGGGCACAAAGCCAATACATACAATCTTATTAAAACTCATATTTCCCTGGTCATAGTAATAAGTGCCTATACCGCTTGATGAATGGATAATGCTGGACTACTACTGCTTTTCTCAAGCTTTATAGGCATACTATTAGAGAGATTTTCCAGGCTACAGATATTGTCAGTGGGGGTCACACCATTCCGCTGTTTGCAGTAGGCACCAGAACTAACTAGAGATGCAGACAGCACTGTACTTCGTGTAGTGACCACGCCAGATTACTATAGCTCAGCTGCCAATCAGTACAGTAAAACAAGACAGTATGCTGAAACTGTCCTTTAAGCACCACATGGGAAATGGCATGTGTGGCCATAACAACTGGTGAAAAATATTTAATAATATTTCATTTTGGTCACTTTTGAAATAACTAATGAGGTACAATGGCTCAGTGGTTAGCAGCACAGCGGCCCTGGAGTTAAACAGGTGTGAAACTGCATCATCTGCAAGGAGTTTACATGTTCTCCCTGTATTTGCCTCCATCAGTGGACTGTGGAGCAGTGGAAACCTCTTCTATCGAGTAAGGAATCAGGCTTCTCTCATCTGGCAATCTGATGGACGAGTCTGGTTTTGGTAAATGCCAGGAGAACATTGCCTGTCTGACTGCATTTTGCCAAGTGTAAAGTTTGGTGCAGGAGGGATAAAACAATGGGGTTGTTTTCAGGGATTGACCTAGGCCCCCACAGAAGGGATATCTTAATGCTTCAACATACCAAGGCCCTTTTCATTTTCGGCATGACTGTGCATAAATGAAGGTCCATAAAGGCATGGTTGGGCGAGTTTGGTGTGGATGACCTTGACCGCCAATCACAGATCCCTGAGCTCAACCCCATCGCACATCTTTAAGTTGAACTAGAATGGAGATTGCAAGCTAGGTCCAACATCAGTGTCTGACTTCACAAATGCTTTTCTGAATGATTGAGCAAAAATCCCCCCCCCCCCCACACACTCCAAAATCTTGTAGAAACCCTTCCCAGAAGAGTAGAAGAGAAGTGAGGGGACACTATAATAATGCCTGTGGATTAAAAGCTCCTGTAGGTGTAATGCGTCGGTGTCTCATTACCTTTGCCCATATAATGTACCTGGATCCATAAAGGTATGCTGTAACAATGGCAGGTCATTATAGTTTTCAGAGCTTTAGAGCATGATCTTGGAGTTTACAATATTAACCACTTCCCTGGGAGCATAGCTATGTTTCGTTATCTATGCAATCTGGAACTCGGAGTACTGTGAACTCTTTCAGCAAAGCCCAACCTAGACATGTAAAATAAATCTTGTGGGTAAAATAACAAGCAAATCCATATGGCATTTTTGGAGACATTTAGTTAAGCTGTCCTTATGAAGAGGGCTAATAAGGCGCTGATGGGATCCATAGAAGTAATCCCTCATATCCTACACGTCCCTGGACCCAGCATTGATACCCACATAACAGTACATTTGGCACAAGACTCACTGCAGACTGGTAAGTTAATGTTAATACTTCTAGCTTTTTTTTATTACTGCAGGAGTCCCTGGCAGTGAAGAATGGAGGTTATCCAGTGTCCAAGAGTTGCTTTAAAATATACTCTGTCGCCTGGTCTTTCCACGACCTGCAATGAAAGTTCACATTTAATAGATTTCCCATCAAATTGTTAGTCATTAAAGGCTATGGACACCTTTGGGGCAATTTTTTAAAATAGCATTTTACTCATTTTAAAACGGCTAGGGCAGCACTAATAGCCTACTCATATTTGCCGGTGACGTCACCGGCAACACTGCGAGGCAGAAGCCTCCGTCTAGCAGTGTAAAAAGGTAAACAGAACAGCCCTTGCCCTGCATAATATGCATGAAATGCTCATCTCTGAGGGGCTGAGTGGGGGAAGAAGGGGTTATGTCCGGGTTCAGCTCTGAACCTGGGCAACCCCTTTAACTGATTGTTTATGAGGTCAGGAAATCAGAAATAAATCTTCACATGAGCCGTCAGATGACGGGACTGAAAATTTATGGGCTGGGTTCACATATGCGCTTTTAATTCTGGCAGTCTGTTCCGGTGGAGGAACAGACTGTCGGGAGTCCACGTTATCCGGCATAGCTGGATACCACAGTGCATTGCCAGATCCCCATTCCTTGTAATGGGCTCCAGACGCTTTCTGGCATGTATGCCAGCTCTCGGCAGGACAAAAAATGCTGCGTGTGCTGCGACTGCTGGAATTCACTGCATATGGTATACATGCTGGCTTTTGGGTGGACAAAAAATACTACACGCAGCATTTTTTATCCTGCCGAGAGCTGGCATATATGCCAGAAAGCGTCTGGATCCCATTACAGTGAATGGGGATCTGGCAGTGCACTGTGGTATCCAGCTATGCCGTATAACGTGAACTCCCGACAGACACAGACTGGCGGAATTCAAAGCCTATGTGTGAACCCAGCTATACTTTGATACTCCTGTATCTCAAAAATGGCTGAACATTTTAAATAAAAACCAACTTGAAAAAATGAATTTTAGCCCAAAATGAGTAAAATGCAATCACAGCCATCAAAGATGGCCGTAGAAAGCTATCAAAACCGGCCATATGCCAAGTGAGTAATGCAAAACGTTTCATGGTCATCATATTGTGGTCAAATCTTTATGATTATGTCCAGCATAATTGGGGTGTCCAGTTTAGAGAAAAATCTTTTCAGGATCCTCATCTCTTGCCCAGAGTGGAGAGTGGTTACAGAACTGTCTTGCTAGGGAGGACCTGTCCTGTATTAAACTGACAACTGTCAATTAATTTGAATAGGCTCTATGTAATACTTTTTTATGTGGCAGCACTTACAGGGACTTATCGCCGTATCTTCAAATTAAAAATGTTTGCTGGGAGGCCCAGCAGGGGAACACTTTGTGATCATCTTTTTGTCAACACAGAGGATCACTGCCTCCACTGCACTTAAAGGGAGTCTGTCACCTCCATATGGCCATATACAGTGCTTACATGGCTCTGTAGCAAACCTATACAGGATTGTAATAGTACCTTTGTCTTTAGACTTGCACAAGCAGGAAAAACAAAGTTTAATTCATATGCAAATGAGCACTCGCAAGTGCCCAGGGGCGGCGTTCAGTGTGTAGGTGCCCAGGCTGCTCTGCCTTCTTCTCACTTTACTCCTCCCCAGCCTCTTCCTTTGCCCGCCCTCCAAGTCTCTTGCCTCATCGATCGGTCTGGACTTGGAGGGTGGGCAAAGGCAGAGGCTGGGGAGGAGTAAAGTGAGAAGAAGGCAGAGCAGCCTGGGCACCTACACACTGAACGCCGCCCCTGGGCACTTGCGTGTAAGCACTGTATATGGCCATATGGAGGTGACAGACTCCCTTTAAGGAGCAGAAAAAAGTTCATATTCACACTACTCCTGATGATAAAGGCTCCACAATTTGCATATTAATAAAAAGTATCATATCTCAGTAATGGAGCCTCAGCTCAACAAAAGAAAAGCAGTGTTTTTATCAGGCGAACCACAGCTATGTGTCTATGCAAACAATTTGAGGTTACTGGTGACAGATTCCCCTTAAGCAGGGCTTGATAAGAATATAGCGATTTTATCATAGACTGCAATATTATTTGACTGATCTAACAATCTTATGTTCAAGTGCCCTACTTAGGGGATACTAGAAGTTAAAAACAAGTAGAATTTTTTTTTTTTTTTAAATATTAAAAACTCCCTGAAGAATAAAAAATTCAAATCACCCACCTTTCCACATTTTACAAATATAAATAAAAAAATAAATAAAGATCATTGCCGAGTCAGAAAACGGCAGAACAATTAAAATATCAATGCCGGAATGGGCATCGCTGTTTTTGGTCACTTTCCTTACAAAAAAATTAATAAAAAGGGATCAAAAAGTTATAAATACTCCATTAGATCAATAAAAACTACAGCTCACCCTGCAAAAAAGAGCCATTACATAGCTCTGTAGGTAGAAATATAAAAATGTGTCAGAAGATGGCAGTGTAAATTTATTTTTCACAGTTTGGTCCCTTGCACACGAACGTATTTTCTTTCCATGTATACGGAACCATTAATTTCTATGGGTCTGCAAAAAAGACGGAATGTACTCCGTGTACATTCCATTCCCGTATTTTCATTCCGCAAAAAAATAAAACATGTCCTATTCTTGTCCGCATTACGGACAAGGATAGTACTGTTCTTTTAGGGGCCAGCTGTTCAGTTCTGCAAAATACGGAATGCACATGGATGTCATCCGTATTTTTTGCGGATCCGTTTTCTGTGGACCACAAACTACATATGGTCGTGTGCAAGAGGTCTTTATTTGTGAAAAAACATGAAAACATAACAAAAAAACTATACATTTGGTATTGCTTTTTCCCCCCCCTTTTTGAAAGGTGAGGGGGGGTGATGGGATTGTTTTTGGGTTAATATATAACTTTGGACTGTATGTTTAACCCTTAAAAATGTAATGCAAAAAATGGAAAAAGGTAATCATGGACGATTTAAAATTGGAAAAGGATATTATATTTATACATAAATGAGTCTACCCGGACTGTAACTCTATCTAAATTACATCAAAAGACCACGGCACTCTGTAGTTATTTTTAGTTGCTTGTTTTATTTCTTATCTTTTTTATCTTTTTTATCTATATATTTTTCTTTTATATATCCATCCACAAAAGTAGCCACTGGCCAACGTTTCGGTCTAGTCTTAGACCTTGTTCACGGCCTTAGTGTTTGTAGTAGGGAGAATGGTGGATGTAACGCTATCTATACCTGTCTGATGAAAGATGGAGCCACGGTGACCAGGGTCTTTCTGAAGCTGGATTTCCTTCATTGTGAAGATTGAGGTATCTATAGAGAAATGAATGATTGTTCAGAAGTTTGCCATGCATCATGATAATATGACACAAGATGATACAAGATTTATAGCAAAAACTCTTAGAAATCTCATGTCACTGGAACATAGTCACTTACTGTCTGGCAGTGTCAGCACGCTCTCTCCAAGAGTTTTAAAGTACGGGTGATGTAGACCGGCATCTGCTGATATCCTCTTCTTATCCTCATACTAAAAGATATCAACCAGATGTTACATGTACTCTGGAGACTACAGCTGTCATAAGGACTGAGAATGAGTGAGGATCTTAAGGACCCTTTACATGGGACGACAAAACAGCAGATAATCGGGAAGGAGGCGTTCCTTCCCGACAATATGCTGCTCGCTGGTATAGGAGACCACTGCACTTACGCGCAGCGATCTCCTCCAGAGTATGGGGAGGAGCGATCGCTAATGCCATCACTCTTTCCCATACTGACTCGTTGTTTGCCGACAGCAGATCGTGTTACACAGAGACAATTTGCCACTGGGAAATGATCATCACTAACGAGCGTTCCTATGAAGGCTTATTAGTGATTATCTTTAAGATTCTCGGAATGTGTAAAGGGCCCTTAAGTAATATCAAGGCTACCAAAAATGCTCTCTATAAAATAAAATGGTCTGAGCAGGAAAAAGGAAGCCTTTCTTCTAATTTCATGCAATTTCTTTCATTTATTTTACACAAGGTAGAAATATGAGAAAAAACAAAAATGATCTTCTGCCAGGTAAAAGGTATGCCAGGTCATTGAGTCTTTAGTAAAGAGATTTTCCCATGTTATAAACATCTGCCATATACTTATAAGCGCCATCACTTTATGATCGGTGGAGGTCCGAGCTCTGGGACCCAGACCAATTTTGAGAATGAGAGGGATGTAACACTGGTTAAGTGCTCTATCCCCTTCATGGTTTTTCCTTGCACAGCTGGGCTCCAACAGAATCACGTGAATGGGGCCAGCTGCAGTTCTCTTCATAAGAGAATGGATGGGTGCAGGACAAGTTAGAAGGGGATGCAGTGCAAAACCGGCACCGCGTTCCCTTTATCATCAGTGTTAGGGAAGGTCCCAGAAGTTGGACCTCCACAATCATAGAGTTGGATATCCTTGTGATATATAATTACTTTATAAGATGGTAATACTCCTTTTGATTAACACACACCAAAAAAAAAAAAGTTGTACATTCATTTTCACAAATTGGAAACCTTGGCCAAAATTACTGTTACTATGAACAGTTAAGCAAGTTAATGATGAAAGGATCTCCAAAAGGCATAATTAAAGATGAAACACACTTTTTAACATTTTAAGCAATATTAGTGCATTATTTTGGTTTTGTACAAATTTACAGTAAAAAAAAAAGGAAAGGAGTACCTTGCAAAAGTATGGGAAACCAAGGAGATTTGAGCACTCAGATAACTTTGACCGAGGTCTCAGGCCTCAACCCTTAGACACGTACGGTGCTGGGAGGGTGTTTAAATATTGCGCCCACTCGCAAGCGGGTCTCTTCTGATACAAACAGAAGAGGCCCACAGCTAATGTATGCGACCAGCAATAACGCTGATTGCAGGCATTTAACCCTTTAGATACAGTGGTCAAGATTGACCACGGCATCTAAATTGCTAAAAACCTGTAAAGATGAGTTTCTGGGTAAGTACTGTCTCCCCCATGTGGCTATTGGGGAAGCTGGTCCTTTGTTCTAATGCGCTGATTCTCTCTGAAGAGAGCTGCAGTTCCTATGGAGGCCTGCAGGTGGCAGGCCAACATAGGATAACGGCAAATTGAGCTAAAATAAATATGAATACTGCATATTGTAAAAAATTTTATAAAAAAAATTAAAAATTAAATCACCCCCCTTCCCTAGAATAAAAAAATACATAAACAATAAAAATTAAACATCATGGGCATTGACCAAAGTTTTGCTTTGGACCCTTTTCTCTTGTAAAAGATGAAAATAAAAAATTTAGTTTTTGCTTAAAATACAAAGGGAATGTGTGATTTTCAACTTTATGTCTTTTGGAGATCATTTCATCTTTAACTTGCTTAACTGTTCACAGTAACAGTAATTTTGACCAGGGGTGCCCAAACTTTTGCATGTCACTGTATATACAAATCTCCCCTTTTTTCAATGAAAGTCACAACATGCTACATCCGATTATATTACATAGTTTGCTTACCAACAGCAGACTGTACAATAACTCAATCCCATCAGAATCCAATCTGAAAAGAGAGATTCCGCCATTAACAATAATCCAGAGCAACTCATTACATATGTAAATACTAGCTGAGTTTTGATTTATCCAAGACAATTGCTCCTGGGGAAAAAAGGTGCCAAATACCTTGGCATTAAAGAGGTTCTCCGGTAATTAATAAAATTATGAAAATACTTAAATATTGCTTTATTAATAATACAGTCAGGTCCATAAATATTGGGACACCAACACAATGCTAACATTTTTGGCTCTATACACCACCATAATGGATTTGAAATGAAACGAACACGTTGTGCTTTAACTGCAGACTGTCAGCTTTAATTTGAGGGTATTTACATCCAAATCAGGTGAACGGTGTAGGAATTACAACAGTTTGCATATGTGCCTCCCACTTGTGAAGGAACCAAAAGTAATGGGACAATTGGCTTCTCAGCTGTTCCATGGCCAGGTGTGTGTTATTCCCTCATTATCCCAATTACAATGAGCAGATAAAAGGTCCAGAGTTCATTTCCAGTCTGCTATTTGCATTTGGAATCTGTTGCTGTCAACTGTCAAGATGAGATCCAAAGAGCTGTCACTATCAGTGAAGCAAGCCATCATTAGGCTGAAAAAACAAAACAAACCCATCAGAGAGATAGCAAAAACATTAGGCGTGGCCAAAACAACTGTTTGGAACATTCTTAAAAAGAAGAAACGCACCGGTGAGCTCAGCGACACCAAAAAGACCCAGAAGACCGCGGAAAACAACTGTGGTGGATGACCGAAGAATTCTTTCCCTGGTGAAGAAAACACCCTTCACAACAGTTGGCCAGATCAAGAACACTCTCCAGGAGCTAGGTGTATGTGTGTCAAAGTCAACAATCAAGAGAAGACTTCACCAGAGTGAATACAGAGGGTTCACCACAAGATGTAAACCATTGGTGAGCCTCAAAAACAGGAAGGCCAGATTAGAGTTTGGCAAACGACATCTAAAAAAAATCTTTCACAGTTCTCGAACAACATCCTATGGACAGATGAGACCAAGATCAACTTGTACCAGAGTGATGGGAAGAGAAGAGTACGCAGAAGGAAAGGAACTGCTCATGATCCTAAGCTTACCACCTCATCAGTTAAGCATGGTGGTGGTAGTGTCATGGCGTGGGCATGTATGGCTGCCAATGGAACTGGTTCCCTTGTATTAATTGATGATGTGCCTGCTGACAAAAGCAGTAGGATCAATTCTAAAGTGTTTTGGGCAATATTATCTGCTCATATTCAGCCAAATGCTTCAGAACTCATTGGACGGCGCTTCAAAGTGCAGATGGACAATGACCCAAAGCATACTGCAAAAGCAACCAAAGAGTTTTTTAAGGGAAAGAAGTGGAATGTTATGCAATGGCCAAGTCAATCACCTGACCTGATTGAGCATGCATTTCACTTGCTGAAGACAAAACTGAAGGGAAAATGCCTCAAGAACAAGCAGAAACTGAAGACAGTTGCAGTAGAGGCCTGGCCGAGCATCACCAGGGATGAAACCCAGCGTCTGGTGATGTCTATGCGTTCCAGACTTCAGACTGTAATTGACTGCAAAGGATTTGCAACCAAGTATTAAAAAGTGAAAGTTTGATTTATGAATATTATGATTATGTCCAATTACTTTTGGTCCTTTAACAAGTGGAAGGCACATATGCAAACTGTTGTAATTCCTACACCGTTCACCTAATTTGGATGTAAATACCCTCAAATTAAAGCTGACAGTCTGCAGTTAAAGCACATCTTGTTTGCTTAATTTTAAATCCATTGTGGTGGTGTATAGAGCCAAAAATGTTAGAATTGTGTCGATGTCCCAATATTTATGGACCTGACTGTATATTCTGAAATACCTTTTATTAGTTATAATGGCTCATTTTGTCTAGGGAGCAATCATCAGGGAAAATTAAATAGCTGTCGTCCTATTAATACTGACAAATCCTGAATACAGCTGATAAGATCTTCAGCTGAATCTCTGTAGGAATGGAGTTTGTGACGATACTACTGAAGTAAATAGAAGATGGACAAGACACTCTGTGGTAATGTGGGGCTGTGGTAATGTAGCAGACTGTACACACGTGCTGCTGCTCATTAGCCACATCTCCACGCTCCTCTCTGTACTTCATGTTTCCTTATAAACTCCATTCCTACAGAGATTCAGCTGAAGATCTTATCATCTGTATTCAGGATCATAATGCCTGACAAGTAGGAGTTGAGGCTGAGGCAGCTCCTTAGCTGAGTGTTGTGAAGTAACTTGTCCTCCTCCTGTTCTGATTAGGACAGGTTTTGTGTGTGCTAATAGGATGGCAGACCCTCCCTAGACAAAACAAACCATTCTAACTAACGAAAATTATTTTGAAATGTATTTATAATAAAGTAATATTTAAGTATTTTTAGCAATTTTGTTTTATTAATTCTCAGAGAAACACTTTAAACTAAATGTTGGTTACAATTACTAACATCTAAGTATCCTATGGTGGTTAGACCCATAGGCCCAATATTCACATATTACCTAGGTGTGTGGCTTTTCAGTGGTTGTGCCCGGTACTGTGGAAAACCATAAGCCTTAAACTCTTTATTGGAAGATATACCAGGCCACGTGTCTTCAGTGGGTGTTCCTGAAATAGAAAGTAGATTGCGTCAATATCAGAAATCCCACATGACCCAGCTGTAACATGATAGTAAGATTCCCTGTAGAACGTGTGGTTTGAGTCTGGCTACTAGGACCCTATAAATGAAGAAAATAATGTCTGGTTTCTGCTCTGGCCATTTCTTTCAATGGAGTGTGAACAAACATGTATTGAAGGACAGGACTGAAATCAGCCAGTTGTCTGCCTCATAATGTTATCAAGTTACAAAAGTCTAATATAGAAAAAAAATACTTCATTATGTAGAAGAAAAAAAAAAAAAAAAAGACACTGCATACTCACCAAGAAGCCTAAAGATTAAATGCAGTTCTTCTTTAATCGTAGAACCAGGAAAAATGGGTCGTCCAGTGGACATTTCATACAAAATACAGCCAACTCCCCTGTATTAAAATAGAAAGTAACCCCATATAAAAATTTACACAGCAAATTTTCCATTCAAATCTTTCAAGGGAGTCTGTCACCAAAAATTCCAATGTGAAACTAGACAATGTAGGGGTCATTTTTACAAAGACCAGCATTTTAGGCCAGTCTCTGAAAGGCCCTGTGCTGCCAGGGAATGCGCACACCTCATCATAAATTAGGCACATCTCCCGGCTGTCCGTACACCTAGATTGAAAACGACTCCAGTCGCTGACTGGAGTCGTTTTTAAATGTCATTTACACCTGTTTCTAGGCTTAAATTTTAGTGAATTTTCCACGGCCGATGGCCCAGCCTCGCCCCCACCACTTCCCATTGGCAAGGACAGTGGAAAAAACACATACGTGACAAAATTTTGTCACACAGGCATTTAAAAAGTCACAAAACTCTTTGTAAATGACCCCCAGTGCCTTGTAGGGCTAATTCAGCTGAATGTAATGATACCTTTCACTTAGCGATCTATTGCTTCATTCTGGAGACTAAGTGCTTTTTAATCAAAATACAAAATAAGGCTACTTTCACACCAACGTTTTTGCTGGATCCGGCATGATTCAGCATCATGATGATACAACCGCCTGCATCCGTTATGAAGTCAATGGGGGACAGATCAGTTTTCTTTTCAGAGAAAATGGACCTGTCCCTATTGACTTACATTGTGAGTCATGACGGATCCGTCTTGCTCTGCATCCCAGGACGCAATCAAAAACACTGCTTGTATCTCTTTTGTGTGCGTCATGGGAAAGCAATGAAACGGAACAGAATGCTTTCTGGTGCACTCCGTTCCCTTCAGTTCAGTTTTGTCCCCATTGAAAATGAATTGGGACAAAACTGAAGCGTTTTCCTCCGCTATGAAAGTAGCCTTAGTAGTTAAATAAGAACTCCCACTTAAATTTTTATTCTCTGACATGTTAGAAAGGTCCATGATGTAAGCTGTAGTAAAGGTAATCTTCTTACCAGTGACTGCATTTGTGAGTTATCCCCACCCTTCTGATCCTCAGCTGTGTCACATGAGCAGCACTCTGACTTTCCAAATAACACAGAATCTTATGTGTGGACAGGAAGCCAGTTTCTCTAGGTATTCCTATGGGAGCCTCAATGTCAGTCTCATAGGAATGAATAGAGAATTAACTGACTTCCTGTCCTGTGTCAGTTGGAGATCAGAGTGCTGGTCACATGACACAGATATGGATCAGAAGGGAGGTTATGACTCAGAAATACAGTCACTGGTAAGATGATCACCTTCACTACAGTTTACTTCATATACTTTTCTAACAGGTCAGAGAATTAAAACTTTTCTGGGAGTTCTACGTTAAGTCCACTGAGGGTGGGCCGAGGCCACTCTGTGCACCCTTGCTCCTCCTGCTTCGTCTACTTGATTGGCATGGCCAGGTTCCTGCATAGTCATCTCACCTGGCCCTGTCAATAAAGAAGAAGAGGGAGGGTCTGGCAGAGGAAGCAGGAGTACGGGAGAAAAGGGAGGGAGAAACAAAAGTCCACCTTCTCCCTGGCTGTGACGTGCTCCGCTGTGATTGTATCACGGCACAGCCAGTGAGAAGGAGACGCCCATTGAGAAACCCTGGCGTCTCCTCCTCCCTGTACCAATGCTCAGTATTAACATACTGAGCGTGAAAACGACAGGGGGGCACAGCGGGGCGTAGGAGCGATATTTGAAAAAAAAAAAACAGGCTGGGTGGCAGCATCAGCGGGGGGTACTCTGCCAGGAAAGGTATTTATCTAAATAAAATAAAAAAACATGAAAGGTTATCTTTAAACACAAAATCTGACCAAAAAGCTTACAATTCTTCTTTGCTTCTCTGGACATGTACAAATGGCGTAAAAATCTGTTTAAAGCTGCCAGCAATGGCACTATATAGTATAAAGAACAACAGACACAATCAATAGGCATATCCTCTGTCACTCACCACATGTCTATAGGCGTGCTATACTCTGTAGATCCCAGCAGAACATCTGGTGGTCGGTACCATAGTGTCACCACTTCATTGGAGTACGTTTTGGTGGGTACAGATTTGGCTCTGGCAAGACCTTAACACATAAAGGTTTATAATTTGTTTCATCATATTGCCATATTAGCCGGTGAGAAGTGTAGATCAGGAGATGTCTGGCCAAACCAGGCTGACAACATAGATCTGAGGGCCTGTTGCCTTCCAGCCATTACTGATGCCTAAACCTTTGACAAGTTGGACAGTTTATCTTAGGCAGCACTGCAGAGTTCCATATTACGCTGCATATAGAAAATGTCCCTTTCAGATCCAACTGCAGTAATCCATATTCTCTACAATTCCAGGTCATCTCTATTAAAACTGAATTCATTTATAAGTTATGCTGCTGTAAATGTCACTTGGTATTTTGACTCTGAACTGTACATTTTACAATGCAATTCCTAAAACTCTTTAAAAACACCTCTTGACACGCCATGCAATCAAAAGTAAATTGGAAAGGAAATCAGAGCTGTCAAACCTAGTGTATGCTCTAATTCTTAGAGACTGCCAAAAACATATGTATAACTAATTGGGTGATTGCTATGGATTTGAATTATGAATAATGAATATACATTCGTCATTTATTTTATTTTTTTAGAGAGAGAGCCGATGATTTTAAATTTCGCTAAGCTTTACCAAACAAATGGGATTATGTTTTTCTTCTGGATGAAGCACAATTGGCTAAGTCAAGTTAGGTTAATTTTACACTAGTCCTAAAATCGTGTGGCAGGCTGTTCCGGCAGAGGAAGAGTCGGCCGGAGTTCACAGTATCTGGCATATCTGGATACTGCCTTTCCCCGTTGGGGATCTGGCCTGTTCCCAACATTAGTGCCAGGATTCAGCTGTACAAACCCTAGCAGTATTTCCCGGGCGATCCTCTGCACTAATGCCGGAAACAGTCAATGGGCCCTGGCGGTGCTTCGGCTGTTTCCAGCTATGCCGGATGCGATGAACTCCAGCAGGCTGTTCCTCTGCCAGAACAGTCTGCCACACGATTTTAGCGCTTGCCTTAAACTTACTTTGCTGCCATACATACTGACACTGGAATATATGTGGCTTGACCTGATTGAGACAATAGTAATTTATTGTGATGAATTAGAAATTGTTTGTTAAAAGTAAGGTTTTGTAACTTGTGGTAAACAGTAAACCGTGATCTTGAGGTGTGTGGCACCCTGTGGTCTGAGAAGAAGGTGGGTAACCAAAAAAATATTTGTCACAAAAAATGTCCTTAATGACCAGACTATCATTATCTATTGTTCTGACATGCCATAGATATGTAAAAGAAGATACCATCAATATAGACAATCAGCTTGGATCATCACAAATTTCTAGAACAAAGGGTGTGTGGCACTTCTTAAGAAGGCTGTAGAGATTAGACAGAAGTAGTGTAGGCTGAACAGCAGTTGAACAATCACTTTGTGAGCGATCAATTCGCAGATGCGGCCATATACATTTTAGTCCATATTGTCTACTACATGGCCATACATGCTAAATGATACTGGGTGATGCATGAAAGATCTGGGAGCATTCTTTCAAAGAATGACATGAGCAATCTTTCTTTGAATGAAAGATCTTTTGTCTATCGGACAAACATGGATGACTTCTTTTCAGACGATGATGTTCTGTCATCGGTCAGCTAAAATGCTACACTAGACTAACATGTATGGCCACCTTTACAATACACAGACCCAATCAGCAGCAATACACTGTGCCCCTTGAATAGAAATAATCCAATTCACTGTGCCTACTGAAAAGAGAAATATAATACACTATGCCACATAAAATAAATAATACTGTACACTGTGCCGCCTGAAAAAAATAATATAATATACTGTGATCCCTGAAATAAATAATACTGTACACTGTGCTACCACCTGAAAGAAATAATATAATATACTGTGCCCCCTAAAATAAGTAATATAATATAAGTGCCCCTGAAATAAATAACACTGTACTCTCTTAAATAAATAATATAATATACTGTGCTCCCTGAAATAAATACTGTAATATAACACAATGCATGGCATGAAATGAATAACACACTGTGCCCTATAAATAAATACAATACTATAATACAATAGGTCACTTGAAAATAAATGATACACTATGCCCCCTAAAAAATATAATATGTGCACCCCCTGAAATACATAATACACTGTGGCCCTGAAATAAGTACCATAATATAATGCACTATGCCCCTGAAATAAATAATGTTCCACCTGAAATAATATAATATACTGCACCCCCTGAAATAAATAATACACTGTGCCACCTGAAATAAGTAATATACAGTAATACATTGCACCCTTGAGATAAAAAATGTGCCACCTGAAATAATATAATACAATGCACCCCTGAAATAAATAATAAACGGTGCCCCTGAAATAAGTACTGCATTTTTCGCTTTATGAGACGCACTTTTTTCCTCCAAAAGCGAATGTAACAAAATCATGGTGGCCGGCACATTGCAGGAGCTTTAATAAGTGAGCCTAGAAGGAAGAAGCGTGGGGAAGGAGGCGGCAGTGATGCATGATGTAATGCGGGGCTGGCAGCGGAACATTCTGTAGTGTTGGGTAGACAGCGGCCGCCAGCCCGCTGTCCTTGCTCTGTAGCCGGGGTCCGTTCCAGATGAGGAGAGCCATTCACTTCATTCTCCCCAGCGGAAACTGTTGATCCGCCGCCTCCACCAAACAGCTTACTCCTGCCCAGCCACACGTGCCACTGCTAAATGGAAAAAGGGTGGGAGTGTTACTGGCCCTCCGTCGCCGCTGAAATGTTGTGCTATCCCCTGGACCTTCTCCACCTCACGTTCCCGGGTAAGTCGACAGCTAGTGACCGAACTGGACTTTAAATATGCATTAAATATGACTATAATACCCCTCATCCCTAGGAATGCACCCTTGTACTGCAGCACAGGACGCACTTTGCATGCGCAGCCGCTCTCCATTCATTTCTATGAGGTCGGTGAAAATAGCTGAGCGCTGACTCGCCTATTTCCGTCGGGCCCATAGAAGTGAATGGGTGTGGTGGCTGTGCATGCTCGGTGCGCTCCCAATTCACTTATATAGGGGGAGCGCTTGGTGGTGGCTGGACCCGGAGAAACCTGGGGTCCTCCAGCCACCACTTTCCCTGCTCTGTTCTCGATATAGGTGCGGGTCCCAGCGGTGGGACCAGCACCTGTCAGACAATGGGGACATATCCTATCGATATGCCCCCATTGTCTCAGATGGGAATGCCCCTTTAAGGATGAGGGGAGTTATAGTCATATTACAAAGTGCGTCATCCACAGATTCCCATAATAGTGCATCATCCGCAGATCCCTCTATAAGTGCATCATCCGCAGATCCCCCCATAACAGTTTGTCATCCGCAGATCCCGCCATAACCGTGTGTCAGCAGCAGATCACACATAACAGTGTGAAATATTATTTTGTTATTTTATAAAATATTTTAGCACACCTTTTAGTTCAAAGTATTTTTTTCTTATTTTCCTCCTCTAAAACTTAGGTGCGTCTTATCATCAGATGCGTTTTATAAAGCGAAAAATACAATATAATACACTGCATCTCCTGAAATAAGTAACGTGCCACCTGAAATAATAAAATACACTGCACCCCCTTAAATAAATAATACACTGCACCCCTGAAATAAGTAATATAGTACAAAATGTATAATTTATACATAGCAGGGGTGCATCTAGCCTTTCTGCTGCCTGAGGTGAAAACTGAAACAGTGGCCCCCCCTTCCCCCAATGCCAATTTCTTAACCTAACCCCTTCCCTTCAACTCATGGGCCTTTGGCTGCCCCCCCTCTTGCCCCTTCCCGGTGCTGCCTGAGGCGATCGCCTCACCTGGCCTCATTGGTGGTACACCCCTGATACATAGCCCCCAAATAAAATGATTTATGCCTACTGTCCTCGGATAATTAGAGTGTCTCCCCTCATGTAAAAGATTTTTTGTTTTCATTTTCAACAAAATTATGTCTCCAGTCACACACACAACTGCTGAGCAGTGTAATGTTACAACCGAGAAGAAGCTCAAGTTGTTGTGTGAAGGACAAGGATGTGCCAGGGAACAGCAGTCATACTGGAGGAATTTAATAACGCCCGCAGGCTCTGAAGAACGGCAATGGCTGGTGGGAGGGCCTCTGCTCCCGCTTCCTTCTTTGCTATAGCAGATAGGGAGCTTCATTTCTTTAGGAGGGAGTGACCAATGGAGGAACCTAGGGTCTGTTTCAGTTACTGGTAATCTTCTATCAGATTTTTATTAAACTGCTTCAATAAGAGCGTTTACAAACCTGCTAACCAACTGGGGCTTCAAATAAACAGGTCCCAAGTACTTATCTCATATTCTGCAGGTGGCCACATAAACCTGCACTGGCTATATCTGCATAGACTACACAGTACCTGCACAGACTATGCAAAGACCATAAACACCATAGGATAATGCCGACTTTTCGAGTTCTGTGCATTTCTTCTGTGATGTCACATAGGGGTGCAGGGTGACATCCTGTAGTTCACTTGCACACTGAGGTAAGTAATACAGACCTTACAATACAAGTAAAAGAGAAAGGCAGCTCTCACCTGTGTCTCCTTGTAACGAGCACGGACATAGCACCTGGATTGCGCAATTAATAGAAACTCAAAAAAAAACTCTGCGAGTCCAGCTTCAGTTAACAAGTAAGAGAACTTTATTTCAGCGGTTTAAAAACTTCAACACACGGATATCTTGTGACGAGTGTCAGACCACTCTCAATATAGGTCCTTCATCATGACATCATGACATGATGTCATGATGAAGGACCTATATTGAGAGTGAAGAATGAAAGAAAACCGGCACTCCCATTGGGAGTGCCGGTTTTCTTTCATTTTTCTTTCATTCTTCTGATTTTGGGATTACCTCCACACAAACCGAGCACCCCTCAACCAGTACGCTGTGCCGCCTGACTTCATTACACAGTATTCCTATATTGAGAGTGGTCTGAAACGCGTCACAAGATTATCCATGTGTTGGAAGTTTTTAAACCGCTGAAATAAAGTTCTCTTACCTTGTTAACTGAAGCTGGACTCGCAGAGTTTTTTTGAGACCTTACAATACACTATGATGGTGTTAGGTATCACATGTATCATCATCATTAGCACAATGTACCTACCAAAGTCTGCCAGCTTCAGCTCTCCCTTTTCATTGATTAATAGATTCTGTGGCTTGAGGTCTCTATGAAGGATCTTTCTACGATGACAGTAAGACAGACCTCGAAGAAGCTGAAACATGAAAATCTAGGAAAGAGAAAGTGATAAAAAAGGCTAAGGTAAGTGACATGAAATATGATCATCTACAGTGGGGAGAGAACTGTTGCACTAGTCATTGCATATTTTCAGAATTGGAGGCACATTTATTAATGAGCCCTATACCTGGCGGTGGATCCTCTGGAGTTATGAGGAGGCACTGGTCTCTTCATAACTTAGGCGGATCCACCGCAGCTTCTAAATGTAAGACAGCTTCCTAGTTGTCTTACGTTTAGACCATTTTCTATGGCTAAAACAGGCGCAGAAAATGGTAAATGAGACGGGCCTGCCGGCTGGTCCCCTTCCCTGCCCACACAACACCCACTTTTTTAGACCTGGCGTTTTTAGACCTGGAGAAGTTGCAGATTGTGGCACAAAGGACCTTTGCGCTGCAATCTGCGCCAGAAATACACCTAATTCAGGCGTATTTCTGTTTAATAAATGACCCACTTAGTATTCATTTAGAAGAGCAGGGCCAAAATCACAACCTGGAAATGAGAATAAAAGTAATTAAAATATACGTAAGCTATTGTGCTTTACATGGAAAATTGATGGTACGTATTCTTGTGTCTGCTAGCAACAGTCCAAAAAGGGCCTGGTATGCAAAGAAAATAGCCAGCCTTAAAGGGGTTGTCCGAGATATGAAAAAAAATATATAGCACTGTAAATCTGATGGTCAGCAATATATAACTAAGCTAAGGGTACTTTCACACTTGCGGCAGAGAGATCCGGCAAGCAGTTCCGTCGCCGGAACTGCCTGCCGGATCAGGCAAAACGTATGCCAACTGATGGCATTAGTAAGACTGATCAGGATCCTTATCAGTCTTAAAAATGCCTGATCAGTCGAAAAAATGCATTGAAATGCCGGATCCGTCTTTCCGGTGTCATCCGGCAAAACGGATCCGGCATTTTTTTTTTTCGGACGGATCCGGCATTCCGGTATTCTGAATGCCGGATCCAGCACTAATACATTCCTATGGGAAAAAATGCCGGATTCGGCATTCAGGCAAGTCTTCAGTTTTTTTCGCCGGAGATAAAACTGTAGCATGCTACGGTTTTCTCTTTTGCCTGATCATTCAAAATGACTGAACTGAAGACATCCTTATGCATCCTGAACGAATTACTCTCCATTCAGAATGCAATAAAATTGATCAGTTCTTTTCCGGTATAGAGCCCCTGTGACGGAACTCTATGCCGGAAAAGAAAAACGCTAGTGTGAAAGTTAAGCAAGTTTTCAGCAAAAAAAATATCTATTTTCTCATTTCCCTGGTTCTCTTCTGGCCCTTTGTTTACCTGCAATAACAACAATCCTTGCCCCTCCCCCTGCTCTGCAAAGGGAGTGAATAAGTCTGCCCTGAGTGACATGTCTGCCTGCTGGGAGACTCAGCAGCATGTTGTATGTGTAGGACTACAAGTCCCAGCTGTATAATGACACTGCTGATACACACAGGATCTTCCCCCTACCTGTTCTTGTGCAATGCTCTGCAGAACTCCTCTGTCAGCTCCTGTGCCCAGCATTTGTCTCCTCACTGCCTGCAGTAAAGCTTTCAGCCCTAAGTCTGTGCAGCTGAAGGGGTTAAGAATCCAGGGAGAGAGCAGACAGCAGCAGAGGGCAGTGCAGGGGGCATGGCCAGCACAGTGAGGTCTGTGTACAGACACATCTGCTCTCTTAGGCTGGGTTCACACTTGAGCGTTTTACAGCGCGTTCAAACGCGCTGTAAAACGCTCAACACATGAAAACCAATGCTTCCCTATGGCCCTGGTTCTCACTTGAGCGTTTTACAGCGCTGAAAAACGCGCTGTAAAACGCCCTACGCTCAAACAAGTACTTGAGCTTCTTTGGGGCGTTTTGACGCGCGTTTGTGTCCATAGGACATTGCAGTCAATCACACAAACGCGCGTCAAACGCGCGTTTACTATTGCAAAAAACGCTCGTCAAAAACGCGCGTCAAAAACGCGCGATAAACGCGCATATCAAAGACGCTCAGGTCTGAACCCAGCCTTAGGCTTGTGCACGAAACATCATCAGAGCAGGGAGAGAAGATGACATCACAGGTCATGTGACCCTCAGTGAAATCTGAGAAAGGAGCAACTACAGTAAGTGCATTGTAAAGCTGTTACATTTGCCTAGGAAGCAAAAGAAGGCAGCACTCCAGATGATCATGAAAAAAAGTGGACGATTTATTCACTCATTCAGCGACGTTTCAGCTCTCTCTATGGAGCCTTTTTCCAGCTGGAAAAAGGCTCCATAGAGAGAGCTGAAACGTCGCTGAATGAGTGAATAAATCGTCCACTTTTTTTCATGATCATCTGGAGTGCTGCCTTCTTTTGCTTCCTATTCAATTTGGGATCTTGGTCGCAGGTCCCCAGGAGGATTTTTTTGCACCCGTTCAATTTGTGTGCTGCTTTTTTCTTTTTTGCTTGTTACATTTGCCTAGTTAGAAACATACAAAGAACAAAAAAACAACCCCTTTAAAAATGCAAGAACACCATGGCTTAGGCTGGATTCACAAGTCCATGTTTTGTATGTATAATATGTCTGTATTCCTTACGTGTCACAGCCTGACCCAGACTCACAGCATGATAGGGATCTATGATGCTTTGGGTTTGGATCAGTTACACGTGGTAGAACCGTGACATATCAGTGTTGTATGGACGTATTACATATCAGGATTAGGGACGAGCGGATTATCAGTTATGGTCCGTGGTAGCAGAATCCATAACGGGATTCTTAGATAGCCCGAAACTTGTACACCGAACTTGAAAACAGAAGTTTGCTCAGCCCTAGTCAGGAACACACGTGTGAATGTGGCCTAAACAGAGACACAAGGCAATAAATGAGGAAGATTATGGAGATTGCTTAGGTACACCTGGCATTAATAACTGGGCACATCTAAACACTTACAATGGGTAAGAAACTTTGCTGGGCATTTCTCCCTTTGCAATGTCAAGGTTGAAATCTGCAGCAAATTTGAAGCATTTCTGCACCATGTGTTGTTGACTTAGCTTCTGATGACTTTGGCCAGATACGCTGCAGATTTTCTGCTGCGGAAAAGTTATGTGTGCCTGTACCCTAGGGCTAGGGCTACACAGCAACATTTGTCACGTGACTTCTTGTCGCTGAAAAGTCACGCAACATTTTTTATGATAGTCAATGGTGTCGCACTGCGACATGCTGCGATGCGACAGTCGACAGAAAATCCATCCAAGTTGGATTTTTGTGTGATTTTTGTCGCGTCTCAGTCGCAGCATGTCGCAGTGCAAAACCATTGACTATCATTATAAAAAATGCTGCGCGACATGAATGATTTTCCCTTTTTGTCTCGCGACTTATTGTGTCGGGCCGTGTAGCCCTAGCCTTACTGAAGTTTGCATCCTAGGAAAAATAATGCACAATCAGGTATGTTCTACAACTGGACTTCTATTTAAAGTTAACTCTCAGAACGTGGCGGCTGCACGTGGCTTAAAACCACACCCACTTGAGGTGGCTGTGGTTTTCAAACGGATTGTTAATGCGCCCACAGTTTTGCAGTAAAACTACAGTATAACTGGCAAAATCATTCCGGCATGAACTATCTTTTTGAAAACTGTGCCCAAGGCATGCAGCCGTTACATGTGCACAACTCTCAAAAGTCTCAGCTCCTGCAGGAGCCCCAAGTAGGAGTCCTGCAGGAGTCCCAAGTACTGTCCACTGTCTCACAGTTCTGGGATAGTTCACACATGTCCCTCTTTCAACTGTATCTGAACCTTCAGGACAGAGATACAGTTGAATACAATGGAGGAGCAGGTAACAGGTAACCTCTGCCGCCGGTAGTTTGGCGCAGGCAGGTGCCATGCAGTGATGTCATCACTTCTGCTGCACTGAGCTACAATAAGCACAGACAGACCGGAGAAGACCTGCACTGAGAGACTGTCATGGGAATGTGGGCTAGGGAAGTATTCACTTTTAAGGTAATAAGGAGAGATGACAGTGTGTGGGGGCACTTAAGTGGACCTCATACTGTGTGGGGCAATATGTCTGAAGGGTCTCATTTGTGCAGGTCAAAGTATATCAGTAGAATTAAGTCAGAGCTACTAGACTTGTATTTTTTTTCTTGAATATGTTTCACTAGTCATCTGACTGGCTTTCTCAATTATGGCTTGTATAAAAAATTATGTGGCATGAAATACTCGTGCTTCAGTCACGGAGGCAAGATTGATTGCATTTGCATGGCTGAAGCTATCAGAGGCACTTATGGAGGCATCATAATGTCCGGGGGCAATTACACATGATTTTGTCAGGGTTATAGCTGTGGTATAACATGAAAGTGTGTCCTTCTTTGAGTTCTTTCGTAGTTAAGAGCTATGATTACCATGCTTCCAGCAGATGGCACTGTTACTCTACACATAGAGAAGATGTCGTTACGCAGAACTAGGCCTCATGCATACGACTGTGTCCGTATTCTGGTCTGCAAACCATGGAGCTGCAAAATATGGGCACTTTCCGTGTGCAATCAGTGTTTTTCTCATTTCCATTATAAGAAAAGAGTATTCCTGTCCGCAATACGGACAACGATAGGACATGTTCTACAAGTTGCTGAAAGGACACACGGATGCTAGCAACACACAGATGACATTTTTTTTTGCAGACCCATAGAAATGAATGGGTCCATGTGCAATCCGCAAAAAATACGGATCAGGCACGGATACAAAATCCTATTGTGTGCATGAGGCCTAAAGCAGAACTACAGTTGTTGGACTGAAAGGATTTATATAGAAGCTGTGAACAAAATAGTACCCCTGCCGTCCACCAATTCTGGATCTATTCTTAGGCCAACTTTGTGGAAAGCCACTTCACCTATCGCTAGGTTTTTGGAGCGGAGGAGGAAACTGGAGTGCCTCCAGGAAACCCATTAGCAAACTCAATGCAGATGTCCTTGGTCGTATTAAAATAACTTTAAAGTAACTTCTGGCCCTGCTCACAAGGTGGATTTTGCCTTTGAAGTTTCTGCTGCCGTTTTACAACACGAATGCTGCAACCTGCTTGCTGAATGGGGCTAAACATGAGCTAACACCACAGCGGACATGTCCTTTCTCCCTTGCTGTGACGCTCTCCGCTGTGATTGGACAGCGCCACAGCCAATGAGAAGAAACCCCCACTGAGAAAAGCTGATGTCTCCTCCTCCCTGTACCGATGCAATTAATTAGCATCCAGAGCGCCTAAACAGAACGAGGGGCACAGCGGCGCAACGGAGAAGCATATCCTGAAAACAATTAGCGATATGACATCTACTGAACATGGGCTACAGTGTGAGGAAAAGTGTCCCTTGCCCCTTGTTCATTTTACCTCATTGTGCCAATATTGTATGAGAGTGAGCAATAGAAGTCATGCTCGCAAGTTGCTGGTACAAAACCTTTTGTTTCTTTTAGTTCTTTACTTCATTCCAATATAAAATGGTACATCATGAGGAACGCTGAGACAGACATCGTTCACACCTCCTCCCCTCCACGCGACGTTTCGGTAGAACACGCCCCCTTACTTATGCGTGCAGGTAGAGGGGGGAGGTGGCATATATACAAACCATATCCTTTATACAAAATACATAGCCATAAATAACTCTAAAACATGAAAGGGATCAATCATATAAATGCACTAAAGCTACAAATTTCATTTAACCCTTTAAGTATTAAAGACTGCAATTTCACTATCCAAAAGGTCTCCCCTTTGTAACAATCTCCTACTGTTCTCCTCCTCATTGTCTCCACTTTTTACTACCTCCAGAGCCTGCCACCTGAGATCTGATACCTGATGGGACCGATCATAAAAATTTCGGACAACCGTAGTTTCACCTCGTTTTTTCACCTCCACTGTATCCATCTTATTCTCCCTTCTGAGTTCCTTGCTAATGCTGGACTTATGCTCATTGATTCTGATCCTTATAGCCTGAGATGTTTGCCCAATATATATCTTACCACATGGGCATTTCAAGCAGTATATGACGTTATGTGTCTCGCACATTGCAAAATCTTTCATTTGTGTCCTGTCACCGTGTGGGGCGCACTACAGTGTCCCCTTTAATTATGTTTAATCATATTTTATAAATTTTTGAAAGAATAAAATGTACAAAACATCAAGGCGACACCTACACACTAGGCGCTCCTTATCAAGTTATAATAATTCTGAATCATGAAAGAACGACAAGAGTTCACAGAAAAAATATATGATAAATCAGTTTTCATATATCAAGGATTAATCCATAAACCATCTGACATTAGGTCCACGGCTTATAAAGAAAAATAAAGGAGAACGAAGTCACCTTTAATTATAGCACTGCAATTCCCACAGCTCAGGTAGGGGAAAGTACCCCTCCTCTGGGCTGCACGGACACTCTGTCTTTCCATTTTTCTAGGGCGTATGTCACTTCTAATCAGCCTGTTATTCAGAGAGGCGCCTTTTTTATAGGCAAAAAGGGGGTTATTAACAAACATTCTCCCAAATTTTTGATCATGTCTAAGTACCTCCCAATATTTCCGAATTACCTTTTTTAATTCCACATCCAAAAAATGAATGACATTTTCATCATAATCGAAGGAAGCCACTTGGACGATGTGTCCAAAGAACCCACACAGAATACATAACGTGTCTCAAAGGCTTCAATGAGGTAAAATGAACATACGTACATGTCTGCAAGTTTGAAAAAGTGTCGCTGCACCACATTTATTATCCAGCCTGATCCACCGTGATAAATCTGGATCAGGTCTAGACAGCCTGTCTAAGCTTGTATTAGACCTAGCGATCATACAGGCGATTGTCGGGTGGGAAGCGTTCCTTCCCAGCAATCGCCTGCTCGCTAGCGGAGGAGACCACTGCTAATACAGGCAGCGATCTCCTCCACAGCATGAGGGTAAGCAATCGTTACGCCATCGCTCGTCCCCATACTGTGTAGTTGTTTGCCGGCAGCAGATCATGATCTTTTAGCATGCTGAAAGATTACGATTGTCTGATGAACGAGAGTTTGCTCATTAATCGGTGGCAGTATTACACTGCCAGATGAACGCTAAGGAGCATTACTACTAATGCGTCGTGAGCGATCATCTGGCAGAAAATCTGCCAGTGTAATATAGCCTTAGGCCTCATGCACACAATGTATTTTCTTTCCGTGTCCTTTACATTTTTTTTCTGGACCGTATGCGGAAACATTCATTTCAATGGTGTTCACAAAAAAAACCGAATGTACTGTTCAATTAGGGGCCAGCTGCAGTGATGGTCAGTTACCAGTGTTCGCCAGCGAACACATGCGGGCTGCCATCTTTAGTAACGTAGACTCACCCGTCCAGCGATGCACAGGTAAGTCCTGACCTGTGCCTGCGCCGCGAGCCGGTCTGAAATCAAATGCGGTCACCGGGAGCAGGCAGTTCCGAGAACAGCCCGATGAAGGCCCCCAGCGGCTGTTCTCGGAACTGCCTGCTCCCGGTGACTGCATTTGATTTCAGACCAGCTCCTGGCACAGGCACAGGTCAGGGCTTACCTGTGCATCGCCGGACGGGTGAGTCTACCTTACTAAAGGTGGCAGCCCGCATGTGTTCGCTGGCGGACACTGCGAACTGACCGTCACTGGCCAGCTGTTCCGTTCCGCAAAATATGGAATGCACACGGACGTCATCCGTATTTTTTGCGGATCCATTTCGTGTGCATGAGGCCTTATGTTTACGCTGTATTAGGATTAGTAAATCTGCCCCTGTGTGTGTTTTGACCAATGACAACAGTAATAAGGCTTGTGATACAGGATGACCTTCAATGACTGAAGCTTTGAGCACAATCCACAGCATATTATATCTTATCTATTTCATAGAAAACATTTCACCTTGCCAACGGAGTAAAGCAGGGGATCACCACTCTCAGATCTGTAACTAATCTGTTTGCTTATGTAGCTGATAACTGCTTTGGCGCAAATCATGCCGACTCTCATACGAGAAAACACACATTTATTTTACATCTAATTCTGCTGTACAAATTTGCCTGGACAGAACCATCTGCTGGTCAGCTGACGTCACCTCTCAATGTGAGCCCTTACGCCACACTGTAGAGATCATGTACTTAATGGAGTTGTTTTTATATGCCAACGAGAAGTGCAACATTTGTGACGTGTCTTGTTGGATATATACAATACAATTTGGTTTTGGTAGATACTATATCTCCTTATGGAGAGCACCTAAATGGCATGAGGAGTCTTATAGGCCAAGCTCCTCTGGAATTCTAGGACCAGGGTATGCAAATGAGCTCTTACCAAGCTGTGCCTCTAATCCCACCAGATGTAAGGTAGCTATCCTATAAATTAACGTTCGACCTTTTAAATAGCCTTTTAGACATGACTTGGATAATAATTAAGCCAGCATCTCATCTGCAGACAGCTGTTTTGGGGTAATTGCTCTTCTTGTGCTCTCTGCTCTGCACTGATGAGGGGCAATCACCCCAAAACAGCTGTCTGATCATATATGGGTCCATGGTTTGCATTTTGCGGATACAGTCTATCATTTTGCGGAATGGACATATGGATGCAGAAAGTACATGGATGATCTGTGTGCTTTCCGCATCCGTATGTCCATTCCACAAAGGGGTAGAACATGTCCTATACTGGTCCACAAATGCGGACCACAGACCCACTGAAGTCAATGGGTCCGCAAAAAATGCAGATGCAAAACAAACTGCTTCTGTATTTTGTTGATCCATGATTTGCGGACGGCATACAGTTGTGTGCATGAGGCCTTAACCAGGAATGGAGCCTACAGAGAATGTGTTTCTGATCTGCTCCTGCTTTTCTCATACAAGTATTAATGGCCTTGGAGAAGAAACCAAACTGTTGGAACGGATGGCACTTCACAAGGCAAATGGAGCATTCTGTTAATAAAGTTTACTTTTTTTAATGTAATATAACCACTTTTCCGAAGAAACCCAATTCTTGCATTAGAGGAGATTGTAATCATTAAACATGCCACTCTTAGTATTATATAGACACCAGTTCCACTTCATTGTCTCACCTTGACATTGTGCATGCACATCAGATTGCCGCAGTTGTCCAGGTACTGCTTTAGATCACTATCCTGTTAATGGCAAAAAACACGGGGTCATGGAAAGCAATAGGTACATATAAACTTTCACCTTAATGGGCTTGTCTAGTTTTTTTAACTGTCAGCAGCGGCCTTTTGTACCTGATTAAAGAAAATATACTCCCCTGCTCCCAGCTGCTCTGTTCCAGCTCTTTTTATTAGCCTTCTGATCCCCATCCTGTAAACTTCTGGATGGATGGGGTCAGATACGCCACTGCAGCAAATCAGTGGTCTCAGTGGTAATGTGCCACTCGGGGGACACATCATTGCTGAGGCCACTCCCTGGCTGCAGTGGTGGGACATGACCCAACCCATCCAGAAGTTTATAAGGAAAGGAACTGGAATACCAGTGAAGGGAGCCAGGAAGCTGGAACAGAGTGGAAGGGAGCAGGTCAGTGGATTTTTCAACAGGTGCAACGTGATACTACTGGCACTTAAAAAATGTAAAAAATGTGGACAAGCTTCCTCTGCGGGATTGGGGACAAAGTGCGCGATATGTGCACGCTTCTTTCTCCTCGTTCTAGCAATCGAAAACCTTTGATAGAGAGACAAAAATGGGGCAGCGTTGTGGGCATGGTGGGACTCTGGAGAGTTGAGTGCGTTTTTTTATTTTATTTATTTTTTGTTTTATGGGGCACAGATTAGCACTATGGGGGTTGTCAGCTCCGAAGCCTTTAATCATATGAATGCATTTTACTTACCAGGTATTCAAAGACCAACGTTAGAGAATATTCTGTGTGGATGATGTCATGTAGTGTTACAATATTAGCATGTTTCAGATTCTTCAGAAGGGATACTAGAAGACAAAAGTGATGTAGGGTACAGAGTGTTAAAAGAGCATTATACTTAAAGCTTCCCATTTGTGTAACAAAGGCTAATTCATATGTGAAGGCCCCTTTACACTGCTGAATTGAGCAGGCAATTTTCAGCAATTGTCTGCTCATCAGTGAAAGTGACCACTGCCTTTACAGGTAGCGATCTCCTCCACAGTATGGAAAAGAGTGATCACTAATGCCATCGCATGTCCCCATACAGAACCATTGTTTGCATGGCAGCAGAGTGCTGTTTAGATGGCACGATCTGCTGTCGG